>NC_081784.1:14585653-15185653 GCF_963082965.1 Carassius carassius
GGGAAGTGTTTAGTTTGAGTTAAAATGTGGCATTCAAAGCACAGAAACGGATTAAGATGAGCAGTCAGTGACTCACGTGATAAAATGGGCATTGTCATGTTTCTTCCTCTTGAGCAGGCTATCCTGACGCCATCGTAAAAATCGTTCCAGAGTGAGATTTGGTATATGGCTGACATTAATCAAGTCTCTTTGAGACCAAACCTCGAGTCCAACCAACCTGACACGTATGTTTAATGGCATTAACATTATTTTGAAAATCATATTGTAATCTCCATGCACAACCTGTTAATTATTTAAGACCAGTTGAAAGTTGTATGATACCTTGTCTACGTGATTTGCAACCAACATCATTCTTTCTTCAATCTTTTTAAAACTTCCAAACTTGTTGTACTGAAGAAAAATGTGTAGATATATTTTAACAGTATAAACACAACACATCAGGATAAGACTTTTTTTTACCATTAAACCAAATTCATACCTCCATATGATCAACGACCAAAACCATCTCAACAATCCGCTGTCCGTCTCTGGGGGCCTTGTTTTTCTGAAGATTACAAATTGAAGTAAAGATATTGTCATAAAGCTGTTAATGGTAAACACATCATAAAGAGGTTGTTGAGGTACAAATTAAACATTCTGCTTAATAATGAAATAGGGAGAAATTAGAAATGTTGGAAACCAACACTTAATATATGGTTAAATATATGACACTAAATATATTTCTCATATAATAAGCTTCCAATCAACAAGAGATTGATACTTGCTTGAATATGTCATTAATTAACTGCAATGATTCTGCCCGTATGGACATTACTTTGACATAGTCACCTCAAACTACTCTTCAATGTAATATATCTCCTGTAAAGCTGCTTTGAAACAATATGTTTTGTAAAAAGCACTATACAAATAAACCTGAACTGAAATGAATCATTAGAATATCATTACCATTTGTGCCTTTATACAGCCCACTAGACTTTGGAGCAAGGTTATAGACTGTGTCATTGATGTATCCAAAGGCCCCTTGCTTGGTCCTTAAATATATATATATATATATATATTAGAGGTGGGCATAGATTATTTTTTTTACTCTAGATTAATCTCACTGTGATCTTGAAATTAATCTAGATTAATCTAGATTAAAATGGCTCATTCGAATTCTGCCGACGGCATTTAGAATATGTGTTACCCAAATAAAATTGACAAACAGTAAGTCTTTGAGAAGGGGTTTATCAAGCTAGGTGGTGCATTAAAAAAGGGGCTCATCTCCTGTTTCCAAAATGCATCACAAAGTGCTTGAAAAAACTAAACTAATTCCACATTGCACAAGGTGCAAACAACCTTACACCTGTTTCACACATACTCCGTCTGCAGTGTGTATGCATTGCATATTTTTTTACGCACCCATGTTAACGGATTCCAGTTGCATTCCAAAGGCGTTGCGTCTGCAGCAGTGCAGCGATCGTTTACCTATTGAGTAGAGAACTGCAAACGCATCCTGTGTGAAAGCATATCGAGTCCGTGCTGCACCACATACGTAACGCACACGGACTGCATACGCACTGCAGACGGAGTATGTGTGAAACAGGCGTGAGCAGGGCCGGAGCTGGGGTCAGCGGGGCCCCGGTTTTCTCATATCTCACATTATTACAGTTTTGCTATATATATCAAAAAAAATATCTGGTGTCTGAATAATTTTTGGTTTTACTGTTACAACTAAGTAATTCAGTCAAGAGCAGTGAGTGATTTTCATTTTCTTGGATTAACACTACAGCAGCCAGTAGCTAAATTAGGCACGGACACTTTAAGAGACGATGAACGCATCCAATATATTATACACATCCCATTTTTTCCTCAACTGTTTACTTTCACTTAAGAAATAACTGACAGTTTTTTAGAGCATAATTTCCAAGGTGGATATTTTGACATATTTTGTATGTATTTGTCGGCATGAGCAAAAATAAGCAAATTCAATGTTCAAGTGTTTTGAGGGCCTTTCTCTGCGTTAGCCCTGAACACCACCAGAACACCGCGAGTACGGAATTGGGCTCTTTCACATCTTTTTGTTTGTTCAAACTGCGATTTGTATTTGTTCGTTCAGGTGCAGGAGGGACTTCGAGGAGAACTTCGCAGAAGAGAGCTCGGTTCAGTGTCGCTGTCCGTGATACGCGGCTCTCTCTTTCTCTCTCGTGCGCACCGAACACAGCGCGCGAGTAACCAGCTACTCTGTTCAGCTTTTCCGCGTCTTGTTTTTGGATGCTTTAATGTTTAAATCGACAAGCGGTAAGGCTTAAAAACACGTGACGATGCGCAGCAGTGGCCCATCAACTGTCCTGAGCATCTTTTTAGGCTGGCCTCAGCCAGACGGTTATATAAAATATAAAGGTGAAAGTCATCATAGCTTGCTTAGTATAGACCCAGCTCCCAACCCAACTTTGAGAATAGATTAATGGCGATATTTTTTTTATCGCCCGATAAGAGTCTCACGTTAATGCAGCACGTTAACCCTGATAACGGCCCACCACATATATATATATATATATATTCATATATTCATTTAACATTTAATCATATCTGTAGTTTACAAAAAAATGATTGAAATTTAAAATGTTCTTACTCCATTCCAGAGCAAAGTCCAACACTGACTGAAGAGTCTTCAAAATCATGGACGTGTCCCTGATAGTAACAGTGACCCTGAAGTAAAAAATAGAATATGTACAGTTAAGCAGTAATATTCATTCACATTCACAGAAATAAGCTATTTTACTGTTTTAACATACAATACTGTCTGAAGACTTTGTCTCTGAAATCCCATCCTCGGTATAATGTGAGAGGGTGTAATATTTTCCTAAAAGCTCCCGGTTGAATAAAAAATTAATTGGGCTGGGTATGAATACAAGGCTTCCACATATTGTTTAGAGCATAAATAGTTATGCATTTCTATAAAGTCACATTCTCACCTATTTTTGTGCAAAGAAATTGTGAAGTCCCTCGCATCTACAGCCAAATCATATTCAAGTTGTTCAGGATATGTCTAAATGGGTGAAAGCAAGCACGCATGAATAAAAAGTCAAATCCAGCATCCCAGAAAATGCCAATAATGTTTCGATTAACAAAACTAAACTGGACCTTCAGAGAAGGGGCGCTCCTCTTCGCTCGCTCGTTCAGTGCCTGAGGTCGGAGTCGGATCACATCATAGCGCATCACATGAGGCAAAGCTGGACTCGCTGCCTCAAGACTCTCTAAAGCAACAGTGAATAAACAAATCAGTATGTGTAATCAGTAAAGTAAAAACACATCGCGCACTGTGACATGATTCGCGTTGTAAAATGATTCTCATAATTCTTGGCGCTCACCCCATGTATAAACAAACGAAAGCAGTGAAATAAATAATCCAGTGTAACGCATGGTTCAATCGCTCCGGGACTCGTGGGCTTCAGTGGGAACTCGGCTACTTGAAAGTTAAAGCTCCGTCTCGGTTATCCGGTAAATTAGCATGAAGAGACCACGACCTCCTCATCCGGTAACAGCTGCAAACCGGTCACTAATGAGTCACATACACCAGTACATGTGTCAGGGTTTTTTCGAGACACAACAATTAAGGATGATTGACTGCAATTACTGAAGGAATCAGGGTAAACATACTTTTGGAAAGTATTTAAAAAAAATTATGGTCTGGGAAAACAATGAACCACAGAATAGTTGCCTATCTCTTGTGCCATTGCATAAACTCATTCAAATCAAAAGTATTTTTAATTAGCCTCACCCAATGGTGTCTGACATAACACAGCCCTTGTCAGAGGACCACTCCAATGGGATTTTTATTATGGTCCTTTGTAAAGAAGAAAACATCTTATGTCATTAATATTATGCACCACATCCAAAGCTTTCTTTCAAACATTTGGAAAGTACTGTGCCATTTCTTAATTTTCATTTACATATATAAACATATGCTCATAATTATACCTCATTCACAGCACCAGAGGATGGAGAGCACATAGCGTACATTGTAGCCAACCCAACTGTAGATCCTTCAAAATCTACAGCACTGATTAAAAAGAGAGAGAGAATTTAAGGCATTAGGTATTTTGTTGTTCAGTACTATTTAAAAAAATAAATAATAATAATCTATTTAAAGCTTGCGGTAATACACATTTTAAAGGGAAGTGTTTAGTTTGAGTTAAAATGTGGCATTCAAAGCACAGAAACTGAATAAGATGAGCAGTCAGTGACTCAAAATGGGCATTGTCATGTTGATTTTTGTTCGGGTGCTTTTATAAAAATAGAGAGTCAGCGCTGCGGATCATAACAAAAAACACCCGCATTAAAAACTGTTTTTAATAAATTGAGCTCAAAACTCACTTTCAGTTGGCAGCGTGTGTTTGAAATAATTTGATCCAATGTGGATTATAATCATACAAGGCAGAAATATTTATAACATTACCACAGTAAACATAGTAAATGATCGCTTGAAATCAGACGTCAGCTTCTTTTTCTCTATCACAGTCGTGTATTTATTTAGTAACTTATATTATCTGTCATAAGTCTCGTTTCGAGAGTTTAGCTCCACGTTGCCTATCATAAAAATAAAAATGTTTTTTGTTTTGTTCGGGAGCTTTTATAAAAAGAGATATTATCATTCATTCTAAATGTGACGTATAGGCTACTGTGGCTACAAATTAACAGAAACGGACTCGACTGAATAAGCAGGCTATTTTTATAAGCATTTAAAATAAATAAATAAAATACAAATAAATTTATTTCTGTGTGATTTAATTTTGAGTCCTGATAAATTAATTCATTATGATCAATGTATCACGTATTCTATAGTAAGACATCGATGCTTTTGAATATGAATATTTAACAAAGCATGCAAACAAACGGGCACTTTTATCATGTTCGTTTTGTGATCGCGCTAGTTCCAGTGACTTATTTCTTAGTTTTCTGATAACTTCTCTTTGTTGGTGAAATGATGGGGTTGCCTGACGTTGTTCCTGAGAGGCATGTAAAGGGTATGTTTTAGTGATGCGCAGCGGAGCTTTAGGCCCTGACTGTGGAAACCCTGCACTATTCTGGCCTCGGTGCTACTGGCCCGGGGCTATGAGCCCCGCCCGGCCCTTTTTAAGCCCTGGCTCACACTGGCCCGACAGTGAAAATGCGGCTACTGTCAGGGATTCTTTCAGCGCTTTCACTAATAGGACCTCATCTACTTTCTTCTCTAGCTCATTTTCAGAGCATGTTTGAGCCAAAGTCTCTTAAAAAACCTTGTTGTCTGAAGGGTCATTGTGTTGCAGAGGATGCTGACATGGAGGCAGAAAGATTCTCCTATTTCTCCTATTTCAGCATTCAATCTTGATTCATCTTCTGCATACACAATGTATTCATCTTCCATAGCTTCAAGATCCCTTTGCTCCTCCAACATTTTTAACCTCTCTTGTTGGACTAGCACCTCCTTTCTTTGAGCTGAGATTTCCTTTTCTCTCTTCAGTTCAGCTCGTTTTGCAGCTAAGCGTGCTGCCGCTTCCGCTCTTTTTACTGACACATGACTTCCTTGCTGACTATCTCTTTCAGTTCTCAACACAGTTAACCCATAAATTGACTTGGCATCATCTCTTTGCATTAACTGGCGGAGTGTTTCTTTTGCAGCCTTAGCATCAAACTCTTTAGTGCCAACTTCCGCATAACGTTTTTTTCAGTAATGCAATTATTTCACTAGTAACTGAAGTGCAACTATCCATTCTCCTTCTTGTATCTTGAGATGGGACATTCAATGCACGAATACTCTCATATTTTTTTTTAGCTCTGATTCACGTTTTCCTGCAGTCACCATCAGGGCTGGACTGGGACAAAAAATCGGCCCGGGCATTTTTGCCCAGACCGACCCACTATATGATCATAAACACCACCCATCTTTGCACGCCCTTAATTATATGCATACCAACTCCTATTCATTAAAACCACTAATGCCATGTAATGAGTGAGTATAGGAACGAGTGAGAGTTAACAGATGAAATAAGTCAAAATTTTATATTTATTAATACAGTTGAACTATACTCCACAGCGGTGAATCCTAAATCAAGCTATAAGCGGCTCTGGCATAGCAATACCGGTGTTTCTTACAGGATTTTTGTTAAAACTATGGTGGTGTGTCCTCGGTCCTTCTAGGGGGGTTCGGGGGCATGCCCCCTGTGAGAATATTTTGTGCATTTTAATGTTAAATTCATTAATCTGGTGCACTTTGAGAGTTCAAAATTAAAAGCTCCAACCCATATTCAGTGTGCAAATTAAACAAAGAAAAATTCAAACCTCTTTTAGTTACAGTGTCTATTTACATTACACCTATACATAATAATAGTTATAATATTAATCCAATGACAGTAATAGCCATATTTTGTAAAACAAATGCACAAAAAAATAAAGGAAACTTTCTTAATTAGTTGTACCAATTTCTATACTTGAAAGAGATAAGCACATGATCTTTTATTTTGACGCAAACTGCATCAAGCTTTTATTTTGGCGGAAAACATGGTTTACAAACGCCTCTTATTAAATTTCTAGTGAATTGCGGTAATCGTCAACTATGCAGATGTGGAAATAATCTACACTCATGACATGGCCTAAGTGTTTTGAAAGTAGTTATGCTTACCGCAGGCTCTACACTTTCTCATCTCTCTCCTGATCCTCCGTCCTCACTATCATCATCTGCCACAGGAGCTGATGAAGGTCAGAAAACATATATTTTGACACAGTTTACAGTGTCTGCTTTAAGGGCCTGGTTCTATTTTTTCACGCTATTTATCTGCACATTCCTTGCATTTCTTCTCCATCTTTTTTTACAGATACACACTGACACTGCTGCCGCTCGCTGACTCGTTTAAAGTTGTGATTGGGCCAGCCCAGTGTCAATCAAGAAAAGAGCCAATGGGCCGCTGATCTACGTGTTTCATGGGCTGGTCTGTCAGAAAAAAAAACTAACACTGACTTTGACCAATGCATTACACCGGCACAAACCCAGCGCCGCCAATTAAGCAAAACAAAACAAAACGAATGGGCAGCCGATGTACAAATTTTATGGGCCGTTTAAAAAAAAAAAAAAAAAAAAAAGTACGAGTATGAGATATCAGCCCAAAAAGCACGTCGGCCCACCGGGGCCGGTATGCCCAATGGCCAGTCCAGCCATGGTCACCATCATATCATCTATCTCGGGTTTAGAGCACTCTTCTTTCAGTTTAGATCTGATAAACTGAGCTTCAGCTTTAAAGTTTAAGTATATGAACACAAACATCCAATCTCTTTTTGCTTACTCATCATGTCTCAACTCAAGAATTTTTTCTGTTGGACGCCTTTCTCTTTCTTAATTTCCAGATCTGCATTAATTTCAGCTAAGCGTTTCTCATAACTTTGCCTGTCTGAGACATCAATTTTAGTTTCTAATTTCCCCTCTAATTGCGCCTTTTCATCTTCAAGAGCTTGAATCAATTGGTCTAAAATACTGTCTGATCTATTTTGATCCATGTTGGTAACTTACTTTAAATCACACTATTATTCAGCTTTAACCCTCTGAAGTCGATTAACGCGGATACGCGTTTTGAGTCATTTCAGTCATTTTCTCCTGATAACCCCGAAAAGAACTTAAATTACACTTTCAGTTTTAATCGTACAGATAAGAGCAATACATCAATCGAATCTGTAAAGGGTCTACTTTTTTTTGGATACAGACATAACAACAACAAAACTTTGTGCACTTATAAAATAAAGATAACAAACAAGGTGTGCTGTCTGCAGCCTTTGTCTGCGCTGATCTTTATTTACAAACACGTCATTAAAGGCCATCTTTCAATATAATTTTATAACTTAATTTATACAGAATATTGTATGAAAATGTAAATTTAAAAAGACGTACATAAGAATACATATGTTTTACAACACCCACGGGCAGAAATTAAGGAAAAAAAGTGCCTATTCTAAGCTACGTGCCAAAAAACCGCCTTTTCCCAGAGAACGCGTCATATGACGTAACGACAGGCAAACATAGGCGCTGCAGCCCTGGTTCTCAGTGTGGGTTTACGTAGTCTGAGAGGTGGAAACAGAAAATAGAGATTGTCGTTATCGTTATTATAGTTATAGTAGGTTTGAGTTGTCACAATGGTGAATTCTTGTGTTTGTTTTGGATGCAACAACTCCAACTTGTCTGGCCATCGGGTCCACCGATTTCCAAACAAGAAACACAAAGATTTCCGTGCTTGGATACGTTTCGTCCAGGCAAAGAGAAGCAATTTCGCTGCCTCCTCGTTGACTAGACACACGGTGGTATGTGAAAAACACTTCACACCGGACAGCTACAACCAAGGAGATCTTATGGAATTTCGCATGGGATTTCGACGAAAAGAGTGGGTTAGGCTGGCAAATGGAGCTGTGCCATTGGTGCATGCAAGTCCACCTGCAAAATCTGGCGGGAGTGAAGAGTCTAACGTTAATGTTAGCACTAGCAGAGAATCTGCGCATCGAAAACGGGAGCTTTGCACAGTAAGTCTTATAATACCATATACAAATTGTTGCATCGAAATGTAGCTCTGCATGTAATCTCTGCAAATGTATTTTTCTTGACGTTATAATGGATTAGTCTTGGCATGGCACGAAAGCCCGCCTAGCTGCCGTCAGCTTACTCTTGTTACACCCCGTGAGGCTGCACATGAGCCTCCTGCCACTTATTTTATTGAGCTATTAAGACAGGGTTCCAGAAAATTAAATTTTTTTTAATTACAATTTTATGTGGTCGCATTCGCATATTACTACTCGGTTAAATTCACGCATGAATTTTCCTGCATTTAACTTGTTTTAGCGCCCGCCAAATTGATTTTTTTGTCCCGCCAAAGTCTTATTTGATCGGTGAGTAATGTAGATGAAACGCTGCCCTTGTGACAGGGCGCATGTTTGACTGAAAGAAAGAGCGCGCACTTTTCACCGTCTCCAAAACGCATCCAAGTAATTCTTTACAATATTAGTTTTCTTAGTTAAATCGGATTTGCCTTGGTTTTCTTTGACTAATCGAAGCTGGTATCAACAAGGCACATGCAAGGGAATGCAGCTCGGGACTAACGTACTTTAAAAAGATTTTGAAAAGATTAACAGTCTTTTAAATAATGCATGAATGTGGGATTTTCATGAAAGGACTACATTTTTTTGAGTTCAAAGTTGTGATCTCGGTCTGTTTTCAGATTATGGGAGAGAGTGCTGCCAGCAAAGACGGGGCGGGTGCAACTGCCACTTCAGATCCTGATGGAGATAGAGACATCTCTACAATGGACCCTGAGCCAGAACTGGTCCATCGTGTATCACAGTGCAACATAAGATGTTTACATCGTTCATTAGGTAGTTAGCTTATATATCTAGCATTCAACATACATGCCATAAACAATCACAAATAAGGATTACGTCAAAAAATTTCATGATCTCCATGGTTACTATTTTGTCATTTCCACTTTTCAGACAGTAAACATTAAAAATTAAGAACTTCATAATGTTAGAAAAATACATTTTTACTGGGTTGCATTAGATAGTGCATGTGTTGTTACCAATGAATGTACAATTGGTGAACAATTATTAAGATGAATCTCTTTCATCTAAGGTGTTCAGGTAAAGCCTCAGATGGTGGATGTGGGGACTCAAACCGAAAGGTTTGAGCATCGCAGATCAACTCCACTGGCCAGTCATGAACAAAGTGATGATGAATGGTCATTTTCTGATATTGTCAACCATTCTGGTGATATGTCATGGAGTCCAGGGGAGGAGATGTTGAGAGAGTCCTCTGAGGAGGAACCAGAAGAGCTGGAATCTCTCAGTGACCCAAAGTAAAAACCTTTTTATTAATGGAAACTGTTTCTGATGTCATAGTCAGAATTAATGAGTGTTTTCCTTTTCTTGTTTTCAGTGCTGTTGACAAGTTCATTGTTTGCCAGAGGCAGTTGCTGTCCTTGTTCACAGTTTGCCCTGCATGCTGTGGGGAAAACCAGGGACGCATAATGCACCCGGAAGGAACTTTCATAAAAGTCAAGCAGGTAATGTCTTAATTGTCAACTGTCTATGAGGAGCTGAATTATAGTCTGTGAATGTACAGTATGTATATTCATTATTTGTGTCTTAACTATACAGGTTTTTTACTGGCTCATCTTAAAGCTGCTTGAGTATTGAATCTTCTATCATCTTTCAGGCCTGCGGAACTTGTGGCTATGAGCGTAACTGGCAAAACCAAGAGAAGGTGCATCGAAACATGCCTGCCTGCAACCTTTTACTCAGCGGTGCCATCCACTTCTCAGGTTGCATGGCTACTCAGGATCTGAAGCTGTGGAGGCCTGCCATTATCAACCATCTCTATTGGACCGCAGCTTCCACCCCTACAGGAGATCCAGATGAGATGCAGGCAAAATGGCAGAGTATGATAAATCATGTACAGGACATACATGAACACAGCTCTCCAGCATTTACCAGCTGCGCACATCCACCGTTGGAAGGAGAGGCAAGAAACAAGGAGTGGCTGGAACCAGGTACAACATAATAGCCTATGTTAAAAGATGTCAAATGTTTGGAGGCTAAACTTTTTTCAGTGCTTGTAAATTTTAGTTTGGTTTTATCAATACGTAACCCCATGTGTACTAATAATTACTTGTGTTATGAAATGCGAGAGATTATATGACAGAATACGTTTTATTCAGGATCACCAGCAGCCACTAAACTGGAGAGTGTAGCTGCCAGGAAAGCACTGGTAAAGGATATTCGACAATTGTCACCTCAGCATCAGACATTCTCCCTGGAGGCCTACCATTCCCTTATTCTGCACTTTGCTCCCAAACACACTGGCTTTTCTTTTCTTGGGATGTACAGCAGGTAGTGTTATCACTTAAAAGTATCGATACTAATAAAATTAGTTTTTTTTTTTTTTTCAATTTCAGGAAATTATGACAGAATGAATATGGCTAAAAACTAATGCAGTCTTGTATAGCAGACCAAAATGTTATAGATTGATAACAGCATTACATATTGTTTGCAAAAAAATAATTGCAAAGATGAGTCATTGTCTTATACCCATTTGAACTGAAAACATTAATGTCATATTTCTGTTGCATTTCACTGCATTGGGTTAGCTTTGGAGACCTAATGTTTTATCTACTTATCTCGTACAGACTTCTCTTGGCAGCCCTACATTTCAATAGTAATGGCAACAGAGATGTAGCGCGTACTAGTGAGGGTGAGGTACGCTACGCTGTTCGCTACCCACGGTTTCGGAAAGGTGGCTGGGTAGTCCACCCCATCAAGGAGAAACCATCTTACGGTTAGTAGTTTCACTTAGTTTTTCAATATCTTTTTTGTGTGAATCTATCTTTATGCGAGTCATCCATGTTACTAAATGTTTTCTAAACATTTCTCTCCTCAAGGATACGCAACAAATCTTATGGTCTCTCTGGTAGAGGAATACTGCAAGTCACCACAGGCCCTACAAGAAAGCAGTGCCGTCTTGTCCTCTGCTGCATCGCCCCCCCTCACCTCTTCCGTCCAGAAGGTTGCCAAGGATGAGGCAGTCAGCCTCCATCTCGCACGACACTCACGTTTTAACATGTAATAAAAGATCAATTGTACCAGTACAGTTTGTTTCACTATGTATTTATTAATCGTCTTCCAAGCGGGGCCACTGGAAACCTTTGTATGTTTGTCCCTCCTCTGCAAACTGCCTCCTTATTGCTGACACAACACATGAAGGTATGGCTTTCCTAATGTTCCTGCCTATTATTTCGTACGCCCAGCGGACAACCTGCCTGTATGCTGTGTATCGGAACTGCCTGTGGTGTAGATTGGGACATAATTACATTTTGATCATACCATGTTTTCATAGTAAACAATTCCAATGGTAAATATTGCATGTCCTGTTGGCTGATATTCTACTGTACTACACAACACCAAAGTTGTTTTTATAGGAAGTATATGGAAACCAGAGTTTAAAAACCTGCTTAACAGGATTTACTATTTTGGTGTAGAAAAGCTGTTTCTTTGAATTGCAATTTGAAATAATTTTTGCTCAAAACCTACTCTGGTCTGCTGGCTTGAAGAGGGCCATGCTCCTGTCTGAAGTTCATGTATGCTATCTGCAGCACAAAAGGATTCAGACAGGATGCTTCAAACCCTGGATGGAGTGTGAGGCAGGTAATGTCTTCTGGGGGATCTAGGTTTTGGACAAGGGACCAATAGGCGTCGACCTCCCTACAGCACACACTCTCCACTGCTGATGGCATAGCCTCACATCTACCACACAAGCACCTGTTAAACAAATGTGCTAAGATAAACTCACTCTCCTTCCCTCCTTGTAGCTCTAATGGTTGGTGTAAGACCTTGTAAGAAACTACATGTAGACTACTTACTTCCTAAAACTTGGGTAAATATGCACTGTAAAAAGACACACCCCCTGTACAGTATAGGCTGTCAATTAGATGCATTTATCTGCATGCCTTACAACCAGTATCCCTTCACATGACAATAAAAGATCCTTGTTACAATGACTGTATTTACATGAACAGCATATTCCCGTCCTAGCCGGAAGACTAACCGCTTTCATACACGTACTCCACAGTACATGTGAGCTCATTTACATAATGTCCGTCGGAAATACTAAGGTGAGTAGTATAACAGCCGACTAAGTTCGGAATTCCAGCTGTCCGGTTATGTTGTTTAGATATACGGCCCAAACGCTTGACATCTGCAGAAGCAGAACATGCGGACACCTAGGTCTAAAAGCAGTTACTGATTAAAAATCAGTTAGCAATTTCTACAAAATTTCACATTAAACTGTGTTGAATAGAAATGCACAGAATTTCTATCCCTATCCAGACTAGCTGACCGTCACATATGTAAGCTATAGCCTACATCCTACAACATTCATTTAAAATCTGGGATCTAAATTAATTATTTTAAGACACATGTTGCTGGCATAAATGGTGACAATCTACATGGATGCTTGAAAAACAACAAAGTCGACAGCAATATTGCTAAATATGATTTATTAAAAATACTGCAATGTGTTAAACATGGAGACGTTAGCCACAATTGGCTTTAGCCTGTGGTCACTCACCAAGACACCTGCCCAATTCTCAACCGATTCTCCTCACACCACAACTCTATCTCTCTCCTCTGTCCATTTACCCTTCCCCTTAACTCTGCCTGACCCCTCTCTCGCCTAGGCGGCTCGTAATTATACGGCAATGGCCCATCGTAAGAGTTGACATTTATCCCTACTGCAACCTCTTCACTGTCTGACTCCATTACGAAGAGACGATGTTTACCGGCCGTTGCGTCACTTCCGATCAGAGCGTTTTCACAACGGAAGTAATTTTACTCACAATTTCTTTTAAAAAACTGTTTTAATGCACATTTATGATTAATTTCTTCACGCAAGTCGAATTCCTACACTATTTATCTACACGTTCATTCACAGGGATCTTCAACTTGAAAGATAGGCTTTAAAATGAACTGTAACTCCGTGAATACTCAACGAAAATACATGAGAGAGATATCTATAGATATGCTTATTGGAGACCTGAACCATTTCAAACGATTCAGTTCGATTTGGTGAACTGGTTCAACCGGTTCACTAGGAAGAACCGGTTAAATTGAACGATTCGTTCACGAATCGGACATCTCTAATACATGGGACAATCATGCCGAAGAGTTGCTGTGTCGTTTTCTGTACCTCCAATAAACTAACAAATTATTAATTAAAGTTCTACATCCTTCCTAATAAACATACTGAACCGGAAAGGAGGACAAAATGGCTACAAGCAATAAATTGTGAGGATGATCAAGGGAAGTTGTGGAATCCCAAGACTAAGCATGTGTGTGTGTGCAGTCTGCCTTTCATCACAGGCAGGCTACGTTAACATTGTGTTCATTATAACGTTATCAAAACTGTGTAAGGTTGTTTCAGAAAGTGGCATGCATATATAATTAGCCTTATTATTCTACCTGAAGCAAAACTATGTAACGTTAGCCTAGTGTCGAACCTAAACTCGCATGAAAACACGTCTGCTAAGAGGTGTAGTCTACGTGATACCACTAGAAAAGACCAAGGATTTCCGTATACCCACTTAAAAAAGCGTGAGGATACGTAACAACTTGGTTTTGTGTCTGAACTTTTACACTTTCATTCATAAATTCACCCCGTCTGTGTTTGCGAAGCGACACGGATAGAATCACGGAATCCAGTCACAAATGGACCTGCCTATATAAAACAGAACATCACATAATATGGCTATTTTTGAATGAATAAAATGAATCAAATATCGATATGGACTAGTGTATATGAATGTTAAAGTTAAAAGAGACTAGAATTATTCTATGCGTCTCTGGGAATGAGCGCTCAATATGTGCATTTTTGTCATTCAAATACACACGATGTTCGCTGTGTTTTCCCAAGGGGACAGGGTTTCATATTTTGTTTGAAGCTCCCCAGGGCGCCGCCATTGGCTAGCGGACCCCCACCTGCTGTTAGCATTCCATTGACTCCCATTCATTTTGGCGTCACTTTGACAGCGAATAATTTTACATTTGAGGCGTTTAAAGACTCTATTTGTACATTAATTATTTCCAAAGAAACACGAAAATGTATAAAAGGCTCCATTACCTTGTATCTTACGTTATGGTCCCGTAGAAGCAGTTTATGTAAAAAATAGGCTGATGATTGCATCATAACCAGCGACTCTCTGTCGCACAGTAGAGAAATTACCGTATGGACAGGAGGAGAAGCTCGCAGGCAATCTTTTACTGTCTATGAGGCTATCGGGGGGATGAATTAATCAGAATACTTACCAAAATGTGCTCCTGTTCACGCTCGCCTTCGTGGTCGCTGTGTCCATATCTTTTACTGTCTATTTGTTTTCCCCCACACCGACTCCGTCCCCAACTATGAGGAGTTGTCGTCATAGTACAGAGCCCCTCCCCTTGATATCACAGTCTCCGCCATGTTGGCAGGATCCCGGCGGCCAAACATGATTGTTTACATGTGTTGTTAACTCGGTAGTAGAGGAGGTTTTCGCAATTCCGCACTGTTTTACCACGCTGGAAGTCACTGCTGCGTTAAAAAACTGCTCCAATACATGGCACGATACATATGGAAAACAAAGGAACAATTGAATACAGGTTTTTTTAGGTTACACCAAGCGCAAAACAACGGTATTTGGAGAAGTGCTCAGGCATCCAAAATATCGACCCATACGAGCTCCCTGCAGCAGAGTGGCACAGAGACCTGAACCATTTACCTCCACGCACATATGCCGTATGTTGTCAGAAACTACTGTGAAACGCTTAGTATAAACACTTAGGTAAGGGTGACAGTTAAGAGGTTTCTTGCAACGCTCTTAATGAAATCCCTTACCTCAGGGATTTTTTCTCCCTCAGGGAAACCCTCATTTAAGGAGTTTCATGCAACCGTGCACTGGAATGTTTAGTCGTGCCTCTGTGAGGTTCTGAAGGCATTGCCCCTGGCAACCGATAGCGTCTCCTACCGTCATGGCCAACCGGCTCAGACCTCGCCCAAATCACCTCAAATCTGCACGTGACTCCTCACTCTCAATTGGTTTATGATTAAGATGAGCTTATTGGTGTACAGATGAGTGACGATTTTACAGCTTATTGGTATAGACAATTATGACGCTGTGAGCAGGATTGAAACGCGGAAGTAGACATTCAGATGAATAAACTTTTGATATAAATTAAAAAGCGAATATAAATGTTGTGTTTTTGCATTTATTATTGCGCTTCCACAACATCCCGTATAAATACAAAGAGTTTTTTATTACGACGAACAGAATAGAAATAAATGGTCTAATTTACAATTACTCCCTCAACGGCTGTAGACAGCATTACTCGCTGTCGCTGGTTTTTGAAAGTGACACACACAACGGCAATATAATGCAATGCAAAGTATGGTTATGTAGATAGTTATGGAGTACCTTGATTTATATATTCACATCATATATATATATATATATATATATATATATATATATATATATATATATATATATATATATATATATATATATATATATATATATATATATATATATTGCATGAGATGAGTAAAAGTGGTTGTATATATAACTTATATGGTAACAGTAAATGCTTGCTAAATTATAACTTGTTCTTTGTGGATTGTAACAGTACACTCTGTACATGGCTTTAGTTCTTAGATTTGATTTTACAGAGGTATGCCGTTACATTTGTCAAGTTATTTGAACAGACATGCATGATTATTGTGTGTATATTATTATTATTATTTTATTTTTTCAGGATGACATGCCTCTGATCAGGAGGTGGTGGTGTGCTGTTCTCCTGGACAACTTCACTCCGCAAATGTATGTAGCTGTTTGAATGTTCCTATATGAAACATTACTCTGTACTATATATCTACCAATAAACCTACCTCTTGACATTTGTTCTTTTAGCACTCAACCACTGATGGGAGGAACTTCACCATTCAAAAGGAATTGTCTTCAGGCAGAGTCCAGCAAAGCAGGTTATTTGTGCACATACATTCATTAAGAACTAATAATTACATATGTGTGTACATGCAGAGGTATTTTAGTTATTACAGCTACATAGTTATTCAGATATGAAATTGAAGGGATTATGTAGAAGTACTACTGTATATTGGTCAGCACTGCGGATCATTTCATATACATGTAGGCCTATAGCTATCACTTTCAGACAGCAGCGAGTGTTTGAAATAACTTCTGTTTGCGATCTAATGTGAATTTTGTTCACCATATAAAACAGAAATATTTATATTCAATGTAAAAGATCTCTGTGTGGATCATGCATACAAATATATACAAATATCTCACTGGATTATTACAATTAATGGCAAAATGAATGTGTGGAAATGTAAACTAATATATCCTACTGTCAAACTGGAGCAAAAGATATAAATAATTGGCTTAAAACATTTTTTTTCAATGTCTAGAATGCTGAGATGTTACGATGTCACAGAGGACTTATTTTATTTCTTTATTCCAACTTCCAAGTGGCCTAGTCTACGTTCGTTATGAATAAATTATGTTAAAACATGTATAAATGACTCATTATTGACAAAAGGCAAAAGAGTTGTGTGCGTGGCGTGCGCACATTTGAATAATGTCGGGCTGTAAACGGGTTCGGGCTTTAAAAAAGCTGTCAATCAAAATGTACTTGTCCGGCTCGGGCCAAAACCTGTCGGGCTCGGGTCCTGTCGGGCCTAACTTTTAAGGCCCGATTACAGCTCTATCAGGGAATGCTTGCAGTGCAAAGCCCTTTTCAAGTCATACCCATCAGAGTACGGGGAAGAGGCCGGAGTGGTGATCTTCTGGGCATTTGTTTATACAGGATTTTGTTCCAAGGACTGTTTTTTTTTTTTTTTTTTTGTGGCATGAAACACCTTGGTGTGTTAAGTTCATAGAAGGGAAATAGAGAATGAACTTTGATCAACTGGTTTTGATGTATTCATTGATGTCATTTAAAGTTAAACTTTGCAGTGTGTAGTGTTTTAATAAAATAGCTATGGCAAACACGTGCATGACAACAGATTTCAGTCATTTACATCAGTCTATCGTTCTTTAAGGTTTCTCATATTTGATGGTAACATCATTTGCTATGCATTGCTTAAAGCAGGCATGAAGTCCATCTAATTTATGACTTTTTAATTTCGTTGTGACAATTCAGTGCAATATTTCAATTACCATTGATTTTAGAAAGTGTTTAAAGGGGTGATTAAATGTATTATGTTTTTAAATAGAAGCGGTTAACTACATACATTCAGGATTAATGAGGTTTTCAGTAGTGCAGTTCAGAAAACAAATAACAAAATGTGACAAGTGTTTTCAGAACCTATAGTTCTTTCCTTGCAAAAAGTATCCATGGATTTATTGTAGTAAAAATATTTGTTGGCGTATTAATTAACATGTGTTGTAACCATAAAAACACCATAGTTTAACTATAGTTTTTGTAGCAAAAACATGGTAAATTTTCGTATGGGCTAAGGGAATGTTCGGTATAGCCTATTATTGGTGGTGTTCAGAGACTGGTGACAATCTGTTACACACACACACACACACACACACACATACATATATATATATATATATATAATGTGAATATATAACCATACTTTGCATTATATTGCCGTGTCACTTTCAAAAACCAGCGAGTAATGCCAAGGTAGCGTCTACAGCCGCATACATTTTATGTTTGATTTTAAAACTCTAATATCATGTTTTATGTGTTATGTGTGAATATTACCAAACTATCTGAAATCTGTGATCTATTTGGGTTATGCAATTTCATTTTTATAAAAATAAAAACACATATCTGTATTAAAGACATAAATATAGATAAACACGTCTTTGGTATGTAATTAAATGGGTGTCTTGTTCATTTTATTTACTTTCATATAAAAGCAACAGAACTTGAATTATATCCAGTTTATTAGCAACACTGTGCACGAGCGTGTATCCCGCGATAGCCATCTTTGATCTCACAGGTCAGATCCACTACGAGAAGAGAGACCTGTCCGGCTTGCCTGCGCTTTGTTCACTCCTCCTCTTGCTGCAGCCGCCTACTCTCGCATACATTTCAGACGAGGCAAGGCGCATCTCAAACAAGCCTAATAAATATGAAAAGCCAAGTGGACCATAAAACGCGACTAATTTGTGTCATTCGATAACTATATTCCCTATATCTATATTTGTAATTGCTTTATTGTAAAATAAATCAGGTATCTACTTTTGAGTATGATTTCAGTTTATCATGTTATTATGTTGTTAAAAAGGAAGAAAAAGTACCCTCAGAAAATTTAGAGCCTAATTGTGTTAAATGTGAAAAAGCAAACAAAATGTAGCTTTAAATATTAATATTTAATTTAGAATTACACATGCTATACTTTTGTTACAGAAGCTGCATTTGAATCATTGGGTTGAGGAAATGTAAATAAACAGAATTTCTATTTTTGTGAAACTATCGCCAACTATTTATTAAATTGAAATTATAGCCTACTCAAAATATAATATAATAATAAAATAATAATATTCATTTCTTATTAATTTAACTGTTGAATAAAATCATTTCCAAATTTGCACTCTTTCGTGCCTGGGGTGATAACTTTATGAGACAAAGGCTAATTGTAAGGGCTATCCTTGCCATCTTCGTGCTCTTGCAAACTGGATGCTCTGACTTGCCGTAGAGTCCTTGTAGCCATGAGAGGTGTGTCCATGTAGATGAGTAAATAAATCTGCATCTTAAGTGGCGTGTTGTGTTAACTTAATGTCTGTCGGCGTGTGGCGTTATTTTAACGCGTGGTTATGGCAAGCCAAAAGGGTCAGAATTACGCTATAGATGAATCGCGTTTACAGCCAAACGCCGTAAAATACGGCGTTTTAAACCGTTTTTGCGCCGCGAAATACGCCGTTGTGATTACAAACGCCGTAAAAAACGTGCGAAAATGTGTCAATGACGCCGTATTTGACGCCGTTTTTTTACGCCGTTAATGTTGCCATAGGACGTGTAAAAAACGCCGTTTTGGTTGCACAGAGCGCGCGCGTCATTCACGGCGTTTTGCTAATAGTATAATGAGCCACGCCCACTGATTCCCGCAGCCAGTATGTTTGAATGGTTTTCACCCAATCAATGGTAACTTAAAACAGACCAGACTAATTGATCACAGATCATTCTAGCCAAATGAATTAATAGGATATTTAAGTACAATACCCCTTTCCTTTTTGGATATTTAATCTCTACTAACATTAAACATAAAAAATTGCCTCTTCATCATAGTGTAATGTAGGCTTATTGCTAAGATTATGTTCAACAACTATCCTACCTTCCCCATTTTATGTATTCAACTTACCACAGAGATACCTTTTACTACTGCGTTAGAAAATAAATGGACACAGCTTTGAGTAATGTTTCCAAATGAGAAAAAGCCCCTATTAAAGTGAGATAGTGTTTAATAGTTGCACATCATATTATGGAGCCTGTTGATCACCTGCTTGTTAAAGTGCCAGACTCCCACGTCACCGAGCGCTGGTTCATGTTCGGCTCTTAGCAGGTCTAGCCAGCATTTTAGCGTTGATTAAACAGTGAATAGACGTCGGGTTCCATCATGTCCATAAGCCAGTCAACATTGAATTATGTTTAGATTTTGCAAATTGGATCAAGGTTAATATTTTGAAATAGTTTCACCATCGTATACCTTTTCAACATGGGCGAATACACAACTGTACGTTCAATTAGACCTAGTTCGCATTTAGATCAACCCTGTACATTCATAAAGGTTAAAAAAAAAAATATATATATATAAAATGAAATAACTGGCAGCAATGGCTTTAAAATCAACCTCAAACTACCACATGCTAATTTTTTTTTAAACAAGTTTTATTTTGGTAATATTTTGTATAAAACTGATGAATATGATCCCAAACTTTAGCTTGCAGTGTTTGTGCATGGATGGCTTGTTAAAAACCTGTAGAACAACCATCCAAATACAAAAAAAAAAAAAATCCTGCACATTTTGCACTTGTAAGACAATCCCACGTACTTCGAAACCCCTGTACTTTTTTTGACTGAAACAAGTTGCTTTTATTTTGGTGAAAAAATATGGTTTATGTGAAAACATGTTATACTAATGGGTCTCATTACAAGAAATGCGTACATTTGTGCAGTGAAAATACTGAACTGTTTGAGAATGGAACCTGCAACAGAATCCGTGGTCCAAGACCAGTCTTGATTTTTGTCGACAGCCAGAGGTGGCCCTCAATTTGACAGTCACCTTAATTCTGTACGGAAGAACCCTACCTTGAATGAAATGCATTTAATATTTTAATTAGAACGGTTTCTTCAAATTGTGATAGTGTTACAACCAACAGCCTCGTTTTTTGTGGTTATGCTTTGGGTGATCCTTGAAAGAGTCCCAGCTCTAGGTCCTTTCTGATGCAGTCCTCTCCTCTCTCCCATGTGTGCGCTTTCTGTATGGTCCTTTACTAAATA
The DNA here is from genome assembly GCF_963082965.1 of Carassius carassius. Taxonomy (NCBI): domain Eukaryota; kingdom Metazoa; phylum Chordata; class Actinopteri; order Cypriniformes; family Cyprinidae; genus Carassius; species Carassius carassius. The sequence continues at coordinate 14,606,708 of NC_081784.1, forward strand.
CTCAATATCAGCTCGTTAAATATCTTTAACTGAAAGCAAAACAAATCACATACAATATTTTCACTTTACAGTTCAGTAACAGGGGGGTTGGAAAAAGTGCACAAGGCTATTCATTAAACACTTAATGTATTCAGATGAAAGTTTGCAATATTAAATTATTCACAAGCAGCGTTTTAGAGCCCCCAGTTACACGGTTTTAATTAGAATCCTAACTATATAGTGTATTTTGTAAATCAAGTAAAATCTAATTTTTATTAAACCAAGTGAAATCAAAACCTATAACAATTGGTCGATGCATCCCTCCCAACTGAAGTGACAGTGAAATGTAGCAGATGAACAACTCCTTACCAATTTGCCAAGAATAAGCTAGATCTTTGATGACTCTACAAGGGGAAAGAAATGTTTACTGAAAAAGTTCTTAAAAAGTAGGATTTCATTTTATACCATTTCTTTAAACCAGTGGTTCTCAAACCTTTTATACCAACTTTAGAAAATATTTGGCCCTCCAAGTACTACCATAACGACCAACATTAAAATTTCAGCAGCATAGTTGGCCTAACTATTCAGCTACAGCTCTGCACAGTTTTATACGAGCCAGTTTTATTCCTCATAAGAATATTTATTGTTGTCAGCCACTTCAACATTGTAAATACTCAGTTTTAACATTAACACTGCACTGTTTACATACTGTTAAATAATTAAATTATAAATTCAAATGTGTTGTACCAAAAGTGAAACAAAAACTGTACTATTTAAAATGGAAACACCAAAAAACAACTTTACTCAAAAGACCAAATTAAAATGTATTAACATTAAATTTGTTTAGTGATTCCTCTGCGTACCACTAGAAGGAGCTAACTAACTAACGTTAGTGCTACTCGTACCACACTTTGAGAACCACTGCTTTAAACAATCTTGGTGGTATGGGGAATTTTGTCAAGGCTTATTTTCTAATGTAACCTATCGCTGGGCTAACTAGGATTAGCAATGCGTATTATTTTAAGGTGAGACACTGCAGGCAAAAACACTTTTTTCAAGCACCTGTCAATTTTGAGATTTTGGGCTTTTTGGTTTTTCATAAAATGCTTTTTCAAACTAGTGGAAGGAAAACATCCAAAAGACACTGTTAAGTATTTCCTTTATAGCACTTTATCTGTTTGTGTCAATAGATTTCAATTACAATACATATTTTTAAAGTCCGTTTTCTCAAAATAAGTTTTTTCTTCAACACTGAGCCATAAATCTCCGCTTCAGTAGCACTTACACACACCAAACTTGACATTTTTATTCCTGTCTATATTCTGAAGATTTTTTACAGAGGGATTTGTTCATATATATTTTCCTTGATTATATACAACATTTTATTCCCCCCAAAGTTGTGAAAATATATTGTTTTCTGGCTGTTCAAAGTATTTTCTGAATTATGGAGTGACAAAAAAAGATAACCAGAATTCCCTCTGTAAAAACATTTGACTCTAATATGTCAAAAAAATTAAACAAAAAATTTGAAACTGACTTCATTTAGTGTTCAGATTTTTGTACTAGACATTTATGCAAATTAGCACATATTTCATTAAATAATGCCTCATTTGCATATTTAAACATAACATTTTTGAAAACTTGTAATACAAAAATTGTTTGCAATAATCAATGTATTCAATCAACTCTGTACATAAGGTTATAACTATTAGTTATTTTTTTTGCCCTATTCACCTGCAGTGTCTCGCCTTAAGAGACCATTCAAAGGATGGCGCACACATCTATCGCTGTATGTTTGTTTAACATTTAAACTTGCTGACGTTAGTGTACTGAAGGTTGGCGACTTTCACCTATAAAACAGAAACTTGCTGATTTACTAGATAAAACCAACACACCATTTCATATGCATAGATTATTTTACCTGATATGAAGTGTGCACTGCAAACACGAGCATTATTTATGATCATCTCCGTCAAGTCTGTACGTCGTATTGCATTCAACCACAACTGTCTTCTTGATTTCTGTGAAGGAATGTCTGCCGGGATCCGGTAAAATTTTAGTTTTGAAACAAAAGTTCTGTTCCTTCTATTCTGGCAGCCAAAAACCCAACAAGAAGACATTTTAAAGTCAAAACCTCAAACTTTTATGAGCTCTGCCTTATGTTTTGCCTCCAGCTAGAGCGGTGACGTCACAGTGACGTAGAAGATTAAGGGGTTTATACATTTAAGTGACATTTGCGATTACTAAGAAAAACACAAACAGAGTATGTTATCTTTGAGACTATTGAACGATAAACAATATAATGGGCCTAATGCATGGCATTCACATCAGAAAAATATGCAAAGTCTCTAAAGGACAGACATTAACAAATTAGCAGCATCACACATCAGATGAGCTTCTAACTTTAGCTTCTGTGATACAATATAAATATACACACGGACATATTTATCTTCTGCAGGTTACATGTCCTTTAGCCATTTACAAATTAACTATTTTTGAAAGGTATAGCGATTTTCTTACCTGATTTTGCCCATTTGTTTGCAGGACCTTGCAGATCACATCTGACCCATGTGCTTACATTCCATTCTAAAAATAAAACATTAACAGCTAAATATAAAATAATTCGGCACCAGCCCAGCAGTTTTAATGAGCAGCATTGCAATTGCCCGATTGGGTGAAAACCGTAGCTGTGGGAATCAGTGGGCGTGGCTCATTATATTATTAGCAAAATGCCGTGAATGACACGCGCTCTGTACAACCAAAACGGCGTTTTTTACGCCGTCATATGGCAACATGAACGGCGTAAAAAACGGCGTTTTTCATGGACACCAAAACGCCGTCAAATACGGCGTCATTGACGCATTTTCGCACGTTTTTTACTGAGTTTGTAATCACAACAGCGTATTTTGCGTCGCAAATACTGCAAATGCTCTCTTTTTTCTTTCTTTTTTTGTTTAGAACTTATTTAATTTAGTTATTTAAATAATGTATATTACATTTTATTTTATTTTAGCCTTTAAAAAGTTTTAGCTAACAATACCAGCACTGCCATGCAATTGTATTATGTCACCCACATGCACTTCTCTCTGCTGTTTAAAAAAAATCTTTTTTTAATATTTTATTTATTTAAGTGACTACAAAAAAGTAGTCAAGAGAAATGATAAACGGTTTGATTTTATAATTATTTGTCTGTTGTTGTTGTTATTTCGTTTTGTTTGAGAAACGGAAAAATGAAATTAAGCTAGGTTTTTTTCGTGGGTAAAAACAAATAAACTTAGACTATGCATTAATAATTATTTTACATGCGTGGGCAGCTTCAGGTCCATTTTAGTCTGATTATGATATATTATTGACTATAGATTGGTATCTTTACCTGAATCGTGTCCCACTTTACCATAATGTGAGGAAGCTAATGCTGCTGTCGCCGCGGTCCTGACATAAAAGAGAATCTGCACTCTGCTGAAATTATAAGAATACACTATTTTAAATGTATTGTAATATTTTTCACAATACCGACTCTGGGCTAGAAATGTTTCTTTATTTGAGTGACTCAAGTTTGATTTAACGACAAATCTAAATACAAACAAAAAGAAATAAAGATAAATGATAATTTGATTGTAGTATTATCATTATTATTATTATTATTATTATTATTTCGTTCTGTCTGAAGAATGGAAAAACGAAAATTAAGCTATATATCAGACTAAAATGGGACTAATGCTGCACACGCATGTGAAAGAAATAAAGCATAGGCCTACTCTAAATACTATTCACAAATGTGAAGTGGGCTAATTATTTAGTATTTGTGACATTCCATTCAAGTCCGAAGTTAAATAGGCCTATTTTAGACAAGATCAGGAAATACGATTAAAACTTAACTTTGAACCTCTTATGCTGTCCAACGTAAATTGAGCTCTTGGTTACATCGTAATTTGGTAGCAGATGGGTTGGGTTATATCGGGTTATTTGTCCCGCAGTGGATCTGGGCTGGATTTCCCGAATACTGAATACCCATTGGGCTTGCCCACAAAAAGAAAAAAAAGCCTTGTATGTATGTATGTATATGTGTATTTATATTTATATATTTACACACCCAGCCCACACTGTATACACGCTGTCCCCACCGTCCCCACACCCAGCCCACACTTGTATGCACAATCTCCCCACTGTGCCCACACCCAGCCCACACTGAACCTACGCCCTCCCCACCGTCCCCACACCCAGCCCACACTTGTATGCACAAACTCTCTGCCGTCCCCACACCCAGCCCACACCGAATGCTTCCCAACTGCATTCCTCAAGTCCAACGCTGCTGCTGGGAAGTTGGTTATCACAGCATCTGCCAAATATTAATAATAATAAAAAAGCTTTTTTTTATATTTTTTACTTTAATTACACTAAGGAATTTTCATTTTAGTACAAACTATATATAAAAGTAAAATATTACGGTTCATATTTTGGTAACACTTTAGAATACTGTTTCTTACTTACTACATTACTAATAAGGAATTATTGAAGAACTAAGATATGATTATTCATTAACACTTAACTCACTACTGTTAACTATTAAGAAAGATGTGTTAATTAATCAGTATGTAATATAATTTTATGACTGTGTTAAGTAACAGTTAGCTAATCAATAACTAATATATTCTGTGATACCTCCTGAAGAACTACTATTAATTATCTACTAGTTAAGGCTCAAGAAAAATAACTATGAAATAACTACTACTGAACAGTTATACGCAAAAAAAAACACACTATAATAATCAGGCTGTGTCCCACAAATCAAGTACTTGAGTAAAAGATCCCTCAATAAAATATTACTCCAGTAAAATTATAAGTAGTATAATTCATTTTCAAAATTACTTGAGTAAAAGAACAAGTACAAAGTACTACTACAGTAGCAACTTTGTTACAGCCCACTTATTAGCCTATAATGGAAATGAAATATGGATTTTGTTTGCTTCTAAATGTTTAACTTTTGATTATGAAATGTTTGTTAAATTAGTTAAAATGTGCTGTATTAAGAAATTTTCTCATCTGAAATAAACAGATGAGAGTATTTTACAAAGTTTATGATTACTTTTATAGGTTGTTCTTAGTCAAAATGATGTAGTTTATTATTATTTACTAATAGGTTCACTTTAGAATTCTGTAAGTCCTGCAAAATTATCTGATAATTCTTTATTAATTACTAATGGGTTCCCTATGTTTTCACTTTAGAATACTGTTTCAGATTCTAAGTAATTCTTGAGGAATTATCTAATAATTCAGCCTGATCTCACAATCAAAACGTACATATTTAGACGTAAATTAAAACTGTCCAATAAGTATGTGCCTTTATGTATTTACAGTGTCGTTTACGTATTATCTGGACGTAATTACAGGTTCGATACATAACTAAATTTACGTAAAAACAACCTCAAATACGTACAGATAGAACGTTTTCTCTGACCAGTCAGTTATCCATAGAAGCTGCTTTTCAATGCGTATCGGATTATTATATATTTTTTTATTTATATTTTCCCTTTTTATAATTTTTTTTGATAAATGTAAGATCCCTAAACCCCACCCGAACCTAAACCTACCCATTTTATACAGAATGTAAAAAGAATAAAACATAATAAAACACAATTTTAGTAAAAATATAACATTAAAACGTTATTTTGAGCCACTGACGTTAATCCTACACCTACCCCTAAACCTACCTATAACCATTTCTTAAAACTACATAACGTTACTGTTATAAATAAACAAATAACAGACAAACAAACGTAACATTAATCATTTATTCTTTGCGAAAATATCAAAAGTGGTACCAAAAGTAGTTCAAATGATAATGAGTTCCAGTCGCAGTCCTCTCTTGAGGTAATAGTTTTAAGGTACAGAGCAGAATTTAATTTATTAATCCGTGAAATTATGAATCTTCTCTCCGTGAAGGCGCACTGGCGCAGTACTGATTTCAAATGTCTATCAACTGAAACACGGCATGTCACAATCTGTGACGAATAAGCAGTGGCGGATGCAGAACGTGACAGATGGGTGGGCCTAGATTAAGTCGAGGTGGGCCTGAATTTATGGGTGTTCCGAAATCAAGGCTGGGTTTCCCGATAACGGTTGTTTCTTAGCGCGAAGACTCTAAAGGGGGCCACACACCGGACGCGCAGCTCAGCGCCGCGCCGCGCCACGTCTAGGACAACGCTCACCTGAAAATCCGATAACATCAGCAATTTTCTGATTTCTGTAAATAAATATAAAACTAAATGTATATTGCAGCACATGGTAAAGTCCGTATATACATTAACTACGATTTGAGACACATAAATGTAAACACGGTCCTGAGCCGTTGCTGGGCATTATATTATATATTTATTTACAGAAATCAGAAAATTGCTGATGTTATCGGATTTTCAGGTGAGCGTTGTCCTAGACGTGGCGCGGCGCGGCGCTGAGCTGCGCGTCCGGTGTGTGGCCCTCTTTAGGAAGCTGATATATCTTCTTATGTGCGATGTTACCGGGTGCTGTCCGTGGCGATGGTGCTGAATTGGTTGATATCGATGGCTCGAGAATCAATTATTCTCTCGTGCAGGGGCTTTTTATGTAAGAAAGCGGTGTTCTTTATAAAAGAAGCGCTTCAGAAATAGTTGAAATTTCATTTATTAGGACTCATGGGATATTATAAAAAATAATCCAAACTATAATAGCCTAGCCTACATATTTTTAAATTGTATCATATATTGCTGCCATAATAACCCATAATAACCCAATAAACCCAATTTGTATGTGCTTTCGTCTCTTTCCCATTTTTGTTCGCTGAGGTGGAGCTGCGATTAAATTTTGTTCTTGTAAATACTTTACAGCATTTCAATAATAATAAAAGTGTACATCTTACGTATGGTGCTCGGCAGTGATCAAAAAGGATTTTAACAGTGTATTTTGAATTTCTTCTTGTAAACTCAGAGATGTGGATTCAGACGGCAATTAAATCACCACACGACCTGTTTGTCAAAAAACAGTAGGTACTAATTTGGACAGGGATTTTTATTGCGGGTTGGGTGAGAAAAGACACTGATATTATGGATTCGGACGGCACTAAAATCACCGACTTACTGCTGTAAATGTTTAAAATACCGTATGAGCCCATGAGAAACAATATTAGCGTCTGAATAGGACTTGACTGACAGTAGCCTATGCTTTCACTGACCTTTAAAAGCGCTTTTTAATTAAATTAAATTAATTAAATGTTAATTAAATTTGTTTTTATTAATTAATTAATAATTCCCATTTTTTTTTTGTTGTGGTGAAGCTGCAATGAAATATTGTTCTTGTAATTTATTTATTTTTTTATTTCTGATTGGGCGGGCCAGCTGTCAATGTGGGCGGGCCCAGGCCCGTCCAGGCCCGCCCACAGCTCCGCGCCTGCGAATAAGGTGAGAACCAATGAGAGTTCAAAATCAGTGCCGTAAACCATGTCGTAACGTTTCTCGAGGGTGGCGCACTGGCACTATTTTCAAATTCGAATCATATCATAATAACGAGCGCGGGCTTTGACTGTGACGGTCGCTGTAGCTGAGAATGAAGATGAAGATCGATTGATAAAGGGCTGAATTTGGATATGTTCCTTGCAAACATCTGGATTCTAAAGATATGGAATACAGCAAACAAATAAAATGGATGTGATTTGTAATTTTATGCTGTGCTTTTGTGTATCTATGGTTGTAATGCCAGTCATTGGATAGGAGAAAATCGCACAGCCAAATATGACAAAATGGTTAAACAATTAACGTTACATAAATTGTATTCAATTTAAGGTTTCAAAGTGTAGTCTCGTTTAACATTATGTAATCCCCGAAACGAGTTTGCAGCATGTGCAGAAATTTTATTTCCTATTAAGTAGATGAGTAAACTGCTTTCAATAAATTTACTAAAAACATGTATTGATATGACAAATACAACAGATTTAAATCATTAAAGCCACGATTTTAATATTAATACATGGGAATTCATATACATTCACACTTTACGTTAGATTATTTACGTTTTTTTAGCTGTTAACGTAAGTATTTTTACGTTTTACTGCTATAAATACGTGAAGGTTGTATGTTTTTATGTGCATGAAAACGTAAGTAAATGTACGTGTGGTAGAACCACATTTAACATAAAAATACACACGTATTCTCATGAGATCACGTTGCAGCTGAATAATTCTTTATTAATTACTAGTGGGTTCTCAACATTTCCACTTTAGAATAGGCCTAATGTTTCAGTTTCAAAATAAGTCCTTCAGAATTATTTGATAATTAATTATTAATTACTAATGGGTTCCCCTATGTTTTCACTTTAGAATACTGTTTCAGATTCTAAGTAATTCTTGAGGAATTATCTAATAATTTTTTTATTAATTACTAATGGGTTCCCAACATTTCCACTTTAGAATAGGTCTAATGTTTCAGGTTCAAAATAAGTCCTACATAATTATTTGATAATTCTTTATTAATTACTAATGGGTTTCCTATGTTTTCACTTTAGAATACTGTTTCAGATTCTAAGTAATAATAATTCTTCAGGAATTATCTGATAATTCTTTATTAATTATTAATGGGTTCCCAATATTTTCACTTTAGAATAGGCCTAATGTTTCAGGTTCAAAATAAGTCCTGCATAATTATTTGATAATTCTTTATTAATTACAAATTGGATACCTGTATTTTCAAAAATCTAATTAATGATAATGTGGTATATGCTGAGGAGGCACACATACAGTACTGTATATAAAATATAAAAACTAAGGTAAGTTATCGCAAGGCACAGGAGTCATGGTGGGGTTCCTATTGGAAGCTGATTTCTTACAAAACACACTCACAAAACAATTTACTACATAGGCAAAACCTCTATAAAATGTATTGTATTTATTAATATTGCATTTTCATACTACTACTACTATTGCTAATAAGATTTATATGAAAGGGTCACAATTCAATGTATTTGTGTAAAACTGTACATTAGTAGTTACTTCATAGTTATTTCTCTTGAGCCTTAACTAGTAGATAATTAATAGTAGTTCTTCAGGAGGTATCACAGAATATATTAGTTACTGATTAGCTAACTGTTACTTAACATAATCATAAAATTATATTACATACTGATTAATTAACACATCTTCCTTAGTAGTTAACAGTAGTGAGTTAAGTATTAATGAATAATCACCTCTTAGTTCTTCAATAATTCCTTATTAGTAATGTAGTAAGTAAGAAACAGTATTCTAAAGTGTTACCCATATTTTTGTGTTTAACAGATGAAATGGAAGCGTTTAAATACACCTACCCAGCCCCTGCACCAAGGAACACAAGAACTACAGATGTTGAGGAATGTTGGCTTTATTCGCTTATGTATACCTTTAGTATTTTATATAAAATGGATGTTCTTATGGAACATTAAAAAAAAAAGGGACAGTTCCAGTAAAGATTTTCTGGTGATGCACAACAATATCACAATGTGGGAACTTTAAACTTATTTTCAAGTTCGAAATGTGACCTTGTTATTTGTGATGTTACTTTAAAATGCCACACCATCTTAAAGGGTTAGTTCACCCAAAAATCTAATTTGTCATTACTCACCCTCATGATTTCCAAAACCTTTAAGATCTTAGTTAGACCTCAAAACAAAAATTAAAATATTTTAGATTCAATTCGGGAGTAATTCGAAACAAATATCATTAAGAATCGAAGCTTCTTGAATCACGGTTCTGAGATGGTCCTTCACTAGATTGAAAAAGTCTGTTTTTGTGCACAAAAAGTATTTGTTGCTTTATGAAAGTCATTACATTTGCGAAGTATGGTAACGCATACTCCGAATTGGTGGCCTGCATTTGTCCTATCCAAGTGCACAGACACTTACATTGTATTCATTAATTTAGCAGATGCTTATATTTTTCACACAGCAGTGAGAAGTGAAAACACCATGAACACACACACACACAGAGCAGCTATATATATCCAGCGCCTGAGAAGCAACTGGGGGTTCAGTGCCTAGCTTGCAGTCACTTCAGCCATGGATATTGAAGGGGACTCCTGCGAGCTTGATTCTGCTGCCGGTACCTGAAGAATGGTTTCATTTGCTGGCCCAGCTGTTCTGCCAAAGATCTCTTCCATTGCAGTGATCCACTGTCCTTTTTGTTCCAGGCAGCCCCGATCAAAAATCTTCATGGGTGTCTGGTGTTGTTCCGTTCTCAGCCCATGGTTATTCCACTGTTGAGTAAAGGCTGAGAAACGCCTGTTGATCCTCAGCACATAGACAAGGTGAAGAGCCCAGAGATGCATTTCATTATCTAGGTCCAAGATACCTTCAGCCTCCAGGAAGTGGAAGAGATTATAATAAACAGTCAATCCCCGCCACGTCACCCCAGAGCCTCTCAATTTTTGGTTGTGAACGCTCCGGCCTCTTATTACCTGCCTCTCTGTGAGCCCCTGAAAAGGTTCATTAATCACACAGACATCACGGTTTACTCCTCCATGATCTGTTCGGACCCTAGAAGGCACTCAAAGTCAAGTCACCTTTATTAATATAGTGCTTTAAACAAAAAAAAAAACAAAAAAAGATTGTGTCAAAGCAACTGAACAACATTCATTAGGAAAGCAGTGTGTCAATGCAAAATGATAGCTAAAGGCAGTTCTTCATTGAATTCAGTGATGTCATCTCTGTTCGGTTAAATAGCGTCTGTGCATTTATTTGCAATCAAGTCAACGATATCGCTGTAGATGAAGTGACCCCAACTAAGCAAGCCAGAGGCAACAGCGGCAAGGAACCGAAACTCCATCGGTGACAGAATGGAGAAAAAAACCTTGGGAGAAACCAGGCTCAGTTGGGGGGCCAGTTCTCCTCTGACCAGACGAAACCAGTAGTTCAATTCCAGACAGCAGCAAAGTCAGATTGTGCAGAAGAATCATCTGTTTCCTGTGGTCTTGTCCTGGTGCTCCTCTGAGACAAGGTCTTTACAGAGGATCTGTATCTGGGGCTCTAGTTGTCCTGGTCTCCACTGACTCCATACCTGGCCACAGCATTCAAAAAGCTATTCATTACTGTGCTGCTGCGGTTGTTGTCGTTCGAGGCACAAAGAAAAACTGTAAGACGACTGTAGCCATCTATACCACCGTGAATGACAATTCTCCATCTAAAACATGAGAAAAATAAATAAATGACATTAAAAGACAAGCGGCAAGTTATTGAATTGCCTTACTTTCAAAAAGTTCAAAGTATTTTTTTTTTTTGGATACCATGAAAGCTACCTGCATTTTTTAATTCATTCTTGTGTTCAAAGAAAAACTCATACAGATGTTAAATAAGTTAAGAATGAGTACATGTGACTAATTTCATTTCAGTCAACCATCCCTTTAACATCTGATGGTCTTTTGCTGCAAAACCAGCCAAAATCAAAGCATGAGTTTTTTCAGAAACTCTTTAGTTTACACCATACTCACAAAACACTGCCACTACAATACTTTTCTTTAGCCTTAGAAAGGGCAGAATTATGAAGTTGATGTTTCTTTTTGCCAGGGACAAACTATGACAGGTTCATCATACACAAATCTTGTTTAGTTAATCTCTTTGAATGGATAAAAACTATGGGTGTGCAATATTACATAAATATTTTCTGGGGTTTTATCTTTAATGATAATTAGATTAAATCTTACGGAGAGTGTTATTGTGCTGGTACCTTGACTTTTTTTCCATATTTGTCTTTAATCAAATTCAATTAGACACAATAGTGTTGTTACCAAGTGAAATAAAGTAAAGAAGAAAAAAAAAAGTTTGCAATGCAGAGGAAACGGATATCTACCTTATCAATTTGTGGTTGCCATCTAGGTGCCACAGGGAGTTTGGACCAGTAACACTGTACAGCCTTCTGTGTGGTCTTTGTGACATGGCCCGTTGTGGCGCTACCCTTGGGTTAATTCGAACCAAGCTCCTCCGTACTCTTGTCTTTGTACACGAATTCCATCTGCCCGTAACTGCACCCTGACAGCCTCCGATCCCAGCTTGTCATTTCCATCCACAACGTCGGTAATCACATCGAGGTCAATATCAGTTATTTCAGAATACATCAGAGAGTGATTTAAATTGAACCTCCTGGAACAAACACGCATACAAAAGTATTATTGCTTCTCAAAAATAATTTTAAACCATTAACTAAGTGCACTTTTCATGCATTACAAGTAATAAAAAGCTAATTTTAAAACCAAATCTTACTTCGCATCGTTTGAAGTTTAAAGTGATGAGACTATCTCATCAGAATGGCTAATGTAATAAATTGCACTCACTATCTTTTTTTAATCTTCTCTAAAAGTTAAGATAAATTAATATGGGCTCATTAATACTTAGAACTTGCTAGACAGACAGTTTGAAAGCTATAGCTAGAGGGTTTAGACAAAAGACATTTCAGAAGAGTTTAGAAATGATAGATGGATAGTTTAGAAAATAGTTTTCTACAATAACTATTTGGATAGTTTAATAATAGATAGAAGTGATAGATGGATATTTTAGAAAAGTGGCCAATTAAGAAATACAGATGATGGTTTAGAAAAGATAGACGATAATTTAGAAATGATAAAAGGAATAATTTAGAAACAACAGATAAACAGACAGTTTAGCAAATAGATAAATTGACATTAGAAATTATAGATGGATAGTTAGAATGTAGTATAGAAGACAGAGAGATTTTAGAAAAGACAAAAGGTAGACACTAGAAAGCCAGAATTTTAAAGTTCAAGATATTACAGATAGTTTAGAAATGACTTCCCTTGTTGTCCATGCTCCATACGGTCTTGTACCTCTGCTATAGATTCATTGAGATCATCAAGTAACTTGTCTGCTTCTGGTGAAGTGATCAGCCTCCTTCTCACCCATGCAATGCTTCTTTGCATTGTTTCTAGCCTTTAAAAAAAAGAAGCCACTTTTATGTACTGAATTTTCAGGATGCAAAAAGGTTCATCAATATAATAATTTAGAATAGAATAAGAACATTCAACTTAATGGGCTAAAGAAAGCACACAAATCTAAGGTTCAGAAACAAGGGTGTGTAAACTCAGTCCTAGAAAGTCACTATCCAGCAGAGTTTAGCTCAACTTGCAATAAACCTTCCTGGAAGTTTCCCGGATGCTGTTGAGGGCTTGATTATCTGAATCAGGTGTGTTTAATTGGGGTTAGAGCAAAAAGGTCGCAGGACAGCGCCCATGTTTTACATAACCTGAAACAAAGCAATCTTACCTCACTAAAGTTGACTGTAATACACCAGAATCTTCTGTCAGCTGTCGAGTACAATTGTTCAGCTTCTGTTAACAACGCAAAATAAAATTTCTCCTGGTCACCTTGATGTCAATCAACCGAATGCTTCGAACTCGGAGATAAACTAGTCTGGTCTTAGTCATGTCATCATTGATTGGACGAGAACAGTTCAAACTTATTGGTTACAGAAATCAGTGGGCGTGGCTCATTATACTATTAGCAAAACCCTGTAAATAACGCGCGCTTTTGTGCAATCAGAACGGCGTTTTTTACGGCGTCCTGTGGCAGGCCAAACGGCGCAAAAAGCAGCGCTTTTTACAAACACTAAAACGCCGTTAAATACGGCGTTTTTTACGGTTAACGCGCGTTTTTAACGGCGTTTGCCATCAGGACGGCGTATTTGACGGCGCTGATACCGTTTGAAACGGCGTAAAAACGGCGTTTTGAATGTAAACGCGATTCATCTATAGCGTAATTCTGACCCTTTTGGCTTGCCATAGTAACGGCGCTTATTTAACGCCTGGCGGCGTTATGAAAACGGCGTTTTAAAATTAATACGGCGTTGAAAAGCACGCGTATTCTGAGCCATTTGGCTTTCCATATGATCTTCCCTTCTCCACAATGAATTCTTGCACTCTTCCAGGGGTTTGAAAACGTTTTTTTTTCTTGCAGGGATGTAAACACGTTTTTCACTGTAACGACTCCTGAAGGTTTTCTTCTGATTAAAAGAATCACGCTTCAACTGATGTCTTTACGTTTGATGTCTTCTTTTCAAAGAGTACTGTCCTCTTCATCGCCATCTTGATTATATTTCGACATCACTTGAGCATCGTGACACCCTTTGGATATCAACATCTTGACATCTTTACATCACGACACCGTGGAAAAACTGAAACAAATAAAATTACATTCAGATAAATAACCTGTGAGTGTGTTTCTGTTTTACCACACTTTAATCAAGTCTGTTTCTTACTGAACCAATATCAATGCACACAATACATTAACCTTGCAAAGTAACAGATGCAATCCAAAGTATAAACAACATACAGTGTGCGCCTTCTAATCAAAAATCCAGGAGACATTAGGAGACATTTATGTAGACATTCTTTCTACCAACAGCTCTTAGCATGTGCGGATTTCTTTAGTGGATCTGATACTCCCGTGGCTAACTAGATCATGTGATGTGACAAATTCAACTAATGTTACACATTTCACCAGTACCCAGTATTTATAATACTCAAATACAAATTACAAATGAACATTACACACCATTTGTGAACTAAATACCTTTTCACAAAAATAAATGACTGAAATACTTAAAAGAAAATTCAACCTTTTCAGCGATAGCTACAGTAAACACATCATAAAGAGGTTGTTGAGGTACAAATTAAACATGCTGCTAAATAATGAAATAGGGAGAAATTAGAAATGTTGGAAACCAACACTTAATATATGGTTAAATATATGACACTAAATATATTTCTCATATAATAAGCTTCCAATCAACAAGAGATTGATACTTGCTCGAATATGTCATTAATTAACTGCAATGATTCTGCCGTATTGACATAGTCACCTCAAACTATACTCTTCAATGTAATATATCTCCTGTAAAGCTGCTTTGAAACAATATGTTTTGTAAAAAGCACTATAAAAATAAACATGAACTGAAATGAATCATTAGAATATCATTACCATATTTGTGCCTTTATACAGCCCACTAGACTTTGGAGCAAGGTTATAGACTGTGTCATTGATGTATCCAAAGGCCCCTTGCTTGGTCCTTAAATGCTCTTGCTTATAAATAGCATGGTCACCATCCAAAGACTCTTCTAGGGGCTCAATCAAGTAAACTTGATTTTTGACCCTCAGAAACCCTCTGAAGGATGGAGAAAATACAATATTTAAAAGATGGAGAAGTGAAGGAAATATTTGCGGGTCATTTAGTAAACATTAGAAGCTATCCAAATCAACTGCAGGCACAATAAAAAAAAACTCTGAAATATATTTTTACTGTACACAAAGCAGACTCAGGGTATATATATATATATATATATATATATATATATATATATATATATATATATATATATATATATTCATTTAACATTCAATCATGTCTGTAGTTTACAAAAAAATGATTGAAATTTAAAATGTTCTTACTCCATTCCAGAGCAAAGTCCAACACTGACTGAAGAGTCTTCAAAATCATGGACGTGTCCCTGATAGTAACAGTGACCCTGAAGTAAAAAATGGAATGTGCACAGTTAACCAGTATATTCGTTCCCATTCACAGAAATAAGCTATTTTACTGTTTTAACATACAATACTGTCTGAAGACTTTGTCTCTGAAATCCCATCCTCGGTATAATGTGATAGGGTGTAATCTTTTCCTAAAAGCTCCCTGTTAAATAAAAAATTAATTGGGCTGGGTATGAATACAAGGCCTCCACATATTGTTTAGTGCATAAGTTGTTATACATTTATATAAAGTCACATTCTCTCCTATTTTTGTGCAAAGAAATTGTGAAGTTCCTCACATCTACAGCAAAATCATATTCAAGTTGTTCAGGGTATGTCTAAACTGGTGAAAGCAAGCATGCATGAATAAAAAGTCAAATCCAGCATCCCAGAAGATGACAATAATGTTTCGATTAACAAAACTAAACTGGACCAAAAATATATTTTTTTATGTAGCGAAATGCTGCCACCTACTGGTTTCAACGGAAAGTTGCGTTAAATGCAGTGCGTGTTTTGTAGTAGCTTGAAACATTGAAACACTGATTTTAATGCAGAGGTGGAAAGAGTACAAAAATATTCTACTCAAGTAAAAGTACCATTACATTAATGAAATTTTACTTAAGTACAAGTAAAAGTACCAGTCTAAAAATCTACTCAAGTAAAAGTAAAAAGTAGCTCATTTAAACTTTACTTTTTTTAAAAAAAAAACTTTTTACATTTTAACAGTGGGAGGGAGTCAAAAATGGGACAGGCCAAGGTTGTCAAACTCAGTTCCTGGAGGGCCACAGTCCTGCACAGTTTAGATATAACCCCAATTAAACACACCTGATCCAGCTAATCTAATCATTTAGGTTTATTTGAAAACTACAGGATATGTGTGGAGCAGGGTTAGAACTAAACTCTGCAGGGCTACGACCCTCCAGGAACTGAGTTTGACACCCCTGGGATAGGTCTATTAATCTCAAACTAGTTGTTTTTAATTAAAGGAATCAGTTATTTAGAATAATAAAACATTTGGGCTGTTACCAGGCAAATCAGTATCAACAAACTCATCTTTTAATGCAGAGGAAATGAAGAAGATTCATTGGAAGTGGCATTTAGATGTATTACACTGTTTAGTGCAGGACAAGAATGCATTTAACCTGCAGTTACAAATGCATGAATAATGTTTTGATATACAAGACATAAAATGTTGAATACTCATTTGAAATGATAAGAAATTAATTATTTTAAAAAATCAAAAGATACTTTAAATGTGAAATTAAAATGGCCAGTATGTGTCAGCAAGTCACTGTTAATAAGTGAGTCATTGCGATTGAACCGAATCATTTAAACGGTTGATTCATTCAGGAACGAAACACTGTCACGTTGCTCAGAGACGCAAAACTGTGCTTTGGTGGCTCTGTTTGGAATTATTTTCTGTTGTAGAAATAGAGCTAAAAAAGGCAATATGGTGTCTGAACACAAGTCTCTTAATTAACTTGTTTCCTGAACTGTTATATATATATATATGTATGTATATATTCATGATGATTTTTGGAGGAAACGATGGCATTCTTTGTGTGATTTTGATTTAATATATGAAATTATATAAATAGGTGAATTTTCTGCCCCTATATCTTCAATTTTGTGATCATTCTAAATGCATTTTAGGAGACTGAATCACACAGTGAAAGAACGCACTATAAATGCGCGCGCACATCATTAAAACAAAAATAGCACACTCCTCACCACGGTCTTTTTGGCTAATTTGTGCAAAACATCTTGCTAAAATGTCAAAGCTTCATTTTAACCACCAATGCAACGATGCAATTATTTAGCCTACCTCTACATTCTTGCGAAGGGTTGATGTCTTGTCGAGATTTTATAAGCTGCTAGTTTGGTCTTCCTAGGCAAGTACAGCTTACACTGCATAATAGAGCATACATATGGCCAGGGGTTCACTTCATTTCCTTCGAGTTCAACTTCAGAATATGACGGGGTTTCGTTTTCAGCGGTGTCTGCACCACTAACGCCTGTTTTGTCCGTCTGCATCTTTCTTGTGATTTTAGCGCCAGTTTGCCCTCCTGCCCATTATGCCGTAGTTTCCAGGGAGCGATTTATTTTTTTATTTTTATTTTTTTTACTCAGTAATTAATGTGTTTTAAAATGTAGCGAAGTACAATACTTCAAACAAAATATACTTAAGTAAAAGTAAAATTACAGATTAAAAAAATTACTTTAAAAAGTATTAGTACACAAAAAAGCTACTCAATTACAGTAACGCGAGTAAATGTAATTCGTTACTTTCCACCTCTGTTTTAATGGCATAGAAATACCTGAAATAAAGAATTTATGGATATACATTTCCTCCTCCTTAGATGCTCTGTTTAAACCAGCAAATATTTTTTTCAGCTTTGTTAATTTCTATATAATTTATTTTTTATTATTTATTTATTAGTTTTTTTGCTGATTGTGTCTTGTTAATATTGATTTTCAGTATGAGTGTTTGTGGAAGGATGTGGACTGAAATTCAAAACAAGCAAAGAGAGGAAAGATCATCTTTTCAGAACACATATCCAGCAGATTTCAGATCTGACAAAGCCAAAATGAGCAGAAGGTTTGATATTAATACTAATGTAAATTTTGGTCATTTTTATTATAGAAATTCTACTTTTTTTCATTCTCTAGTCATTTCAATATTTCAGCTAAACATCATTATATAATTACCTTTTTGGCTATTTGATCACTTAAGATTTTTTAAAATCATAATCTTATGCAAATCAACAGATAACAAGAAAAAAAGCCCCAACAGTAGAAGGATGCACCTACAGTATGGAGGTCTCTGAAACAACAACTATTCAACAAGAAAGTGAGTCAATGGACTTCTCCTTGACCCCAGAGCAAGAAAGCACAAAGACTGTAGAAAACGAATCAATGCAGACAGCTAATCTAAAGACACAATATTCATACAAGTGGGTGGATTCATGGATAGATTCATATAAATGCTTGATTAAGTTTCATATCTGTAGATTCAATGATCAGAACGATGTGTTGATTATTATCTTTCCTCCAGAGTTCCATCATCAACTTGCTTTGGTCAAGGCTCAGTCAGAGGCTTTAGAGGAAGACGGAAGAAGTAGACCAAAGTTTTTATCAAATGCAAACAATTTATAACGTAAAGTATTTGTTTCTTCAGAGCAGGATTTTTGTAATAAATTAGTGAAAGCAATCTTTAAAAAGATGTATTCTATATGGATGAGATTAATAATCAGATGTAAGCTTTTCTAGATCTAAAGTGACTTTCAACTAATGCCACAAACATCTCGCTGAATGTTTCATACAAAAATCCATGTAATGATGGCGTGTGAAACTCACGCAAGAACTAATTAAAAAAAACCGAAGACGCGTTGCAACTGTGTTCTTCAGTCGGTTTCACGGAAATTAGAATTTTATTACACTATTTAAGCTACCGTGGTTATCTGAGGGGCTATCTGGAATGTACTTCAGGATCATTTATTTTTATTTTGGTCGTGAATATTCAACGTAAAAACGTCTAACCTTTTTATATTAATTATGTTTTATTTTGATTGTTATTGCAATATTTTTTTTCTTAATAGTTTATTTATAATTACTAGCATCTTCGCGTTTCTAGGAAATTATTGTAACCATTCACCGCTATTAGCCTAAATTAAACATGTGTAATATAATCAGTCTCTTAAAAAATTTAATATAGCCTATGGAACAGTTGTTACAAATCTCATAATAAATGAGTTGCATAGCGCATTTATTTTTTTTTATTTTTTTTAAATTCAGGTTCAATTAAGATATCAAATAAGCCTAGAAAAAAAATCTAGAGGATTATTTAATTAAAACTTTGTATTTTTGAATTTATAAATAACGACATTGTACACATCAGTCTCCATGAGATTTATTTTTTTAATGAAAAGATTATTTTTCTAATTTGTATATACATATAAAATATACAATAATTTACAGAAGATAAATGTAAACACAGTGCATAAATATCAGCAATCCAATTTGTAATTTATTCAAAAAAGGGAATGCAAAATCTGTAATATAGGCCCTATACGTGTATTTACAATAATACAAATCTAGACATTAATCTTTCAAACTAGCATACATGCAGTCTACTGAAGGGATTACAGTATGGCTAAACAGGCGAAAAATCAATAAACGGGCCAAAAAAATCCTCTGGATCCAACAGCATGTAAAACTTCCGTGAGGAAAAGTTTAATAGAAGTAGCCTATGGTATAATGGACGATGCTGGTTGTCTCTCATCTAGTTCCTCTTCAGTAAAGACCAACAGAATAACAAACCACGTATTTCAGCATAAAACCGGGTAGCCTGTCAAATTAATAATGATAAAAAAATAATAAAAAAAAGACGTAGAGCCTCTACGTCTTTTTTTAATTATTTTTTTTATCATTATTAATGTAGCCTACACAGGCAATATGTCCGCTATACCTCTACGGTAGAGGTATAGCGGACATATTGGCTGTGTAGGCTACATTTAGCAAATCATATTTATCGGGGTACAATCTTTGTAATATGGTACAAATATTTGGTTTGCGTGAAAATACACGTATTCATTTTAAAAAGGCTGATACTTCGCCTACTATCCATTTAGGCCTGAATTTGGCAGCCTATAGCCAAGTATTGCAAAGTAGCAATGTCATAAGACATAGTTGAACTGAAATCAGTTTTTTTATTTTTAATCTAAAATTCTGCTGACAGTCGCAACAAGCTCTTCGAGTTAGAAAACCCTTAGTAATAATTATAAGGTAATTTCTTGAATCCAAGAGCTTTGTTGGAACTTGCGCATATGTAGGCTATCCATGTCAGGGCACACGAGGTGTTTCTCGCACATCACACGCATCAGCAAATGATGCTGATCTAGACACCTGCCAGTTTGGCTGTGCCCTCAGTAAAAATAATCTCTTGGAAATTAATTTTCTTGGACACTTTCTTGGTTACTTATAACATAAAGCATTCAATATTCAGGGAAGATTCATTGCACTTTTAAAGCAAATTTGGGGACTCTCACGTTATGTATAAACTGTGTAGATCACAAGAATAATTTATTTTAAATTGGTGTAGAGATCTTTAAAGAAAACTTGTTTGCTATGACTTCACTCGTCCTGTGACTGGCAGAACCTCAGCAGCCGCTACAGACGGTGACTCTTGGTTAAGACAAATAGTACATTCCGTAGGTTACTGGCCCTCCGAAAAGTCCTGGGACTGGTAACGCAGGTCTAGGAAAGGAACTGGACGGTCCGTAGAGGGGTGGAGATCCAACGTGTGTCCCGAATGGGAACGGAAAGGCGAACGCAGGTAATAATGGCTTGGTTGCAAGTTTCAGTTTCTCAAGCTCGGCCTCTTGTAGTCTTTTTGCCTTCGCTCGTCTGTTTTGAAACCAAATTTTAACTTGAGTTTCGGTGAGGTTGAGTGAATTGGAAAATTCCGCTCTCTCTGCAATAGAAAGATACTGTTTTTGACGAAATTTTCTCTCCAAAGCGAGCAGCTGCGAGGTGGTGAACGGGGTCCGCGGTTTTCGGTTGTTCTTGTGCTTTCTGAGGGGACATGGAGGTGGACTTGAGTGCCCTGCGAACAAATAATTCAATTAAACGTTATTATAATAAAGGAATTATGTTATAGTTATATTACATTAATATAATTGTATTACATTCCATTGACAGTTCCTTTTTTCTGCCGAAGCTACACGTTTATTTTCAGCTTTATGAGTAGCCATATGCATTAGGATATAGAAAATCACTTAATCTTAACATTTTTACGTACAGAAACGGAAATATAGGCTAGCTAGCCTGTTTTTAATTCAGAATTTATTTCTGTTTGATTTAATTCATATTGATCCACTAAACTGTCTTTATTCAACTGGAATACGTTTTTCTTTGCAGAAGTGTCCCACTGGTCAATTATTCCACTCTTAGATAACAGGCTACATTCTTTTAATTTTTATACAAAAATTGAATTTCAAATCCAAATGAGCTTGATTAAATATATTCTTCATGTTAATCGATTCCCGTGGTGTTTATTAGTGATTTTTGCATGTTTAGTGATTGTCAAGCATCATCATGCCACATTATTGACAGGTTTCCCTGCTGAGCCACTCACTTGGTGGAGAAGTGTACGAGGGAGTCTGAAACCATCCGGACTGTCCCTTGTCATTCAGTTCTTCCATGTCTCCTCTCTTGCAGTCGGATATGTTGGAGACACTCTCCACTGGGATCTTTCTATCTGCGTAAAGAGCCATGGGCGAGAGCCTCAGCCGCTCATCTCCGCCGGATGTCGGAGATTTAATACCAGATTCCGATGACGTGTATAAAGTCCGCGTGCTTGTTCTGTCTGATATTAAAGATTCCACACTGAACGGAAGACGCAGCGCCTTGCCTTTACATCCTTTGACAGTCGCTTTATCGTTGCTTTGAGTCTCCTCTTTGTCCACACTTTTGCGTTCCTGTAGTTTTCCTTCTTGTGAGAGTGGCCCTTGAAATGAATTCATCATGGACGATAGAGGGGCCATACAATAAGATCATGTGAGTCGTCCTGAATTGTACTCGTCCACCAGTGCCTTTCCCGTCTGCCGTCGCGCGATCGCGGCGCTTGCCTCGCTCTCCTCGAGGAGCGCACTCGCAGCTATAAACTTCCAAAAGTTCTCTTTTTCGCTGCCGCCCTCCAATCGGCTTGACATTTCACCCACATGACTTTCCGCGTGCTAGTCCTGATTGGTCAAGCCAGTTTCTTTGAGACGTCAGAATGATTTTGAAAAAAATGTTGCACGGTTAATCATACTTGTCTTGCCGAGGTGGTTTATTGATTGCTCTGGGGGCTCCAGTCTTGGAGGCATGGAGCCATTTTTTGAAGTTTTGTTGCAATTAACCAGAGGGGATGTCTGTATAGCGGGCCTCCTTACTCATTAACTGAACTCTTATTGAAAACATATACAGCGAAACAAACCACTTCCTTGGCCTCTTCGTCCACGATTTCTGCAAGCTTTCTTTATAAAAATTCTGTAAAGTGGAAATAGTGGAAAACGTTTTTATAATGCATGTGGGATATAATTGTGAAGTTTTTTTTGAATGCGTGCCTATTGCCTAGTAAAATTAAGACTAGTGATAATAGTCTTTTTTTAAGTGTTTTATTGCATTTTAAATAGATTTTTAAAATATAAATTATATTTATTTATATATTATATTTTATTATTTATATATAAATTGCTTAATGTCTGTTTTGACTTAAAAACAGAT
This sequence comes from Carassius carassius, assembly GCF_963082965.1. NCBI lineage: Eukaryota > Metazoa > Chordata > Actinopteri > Cypriniformes > Cyprinidae > Carassius > Carassius carassius. The sequence continues at coordinate 14,629,481 of NC_081784.1, forward strand.
CCCTGTGTTCGATGGAAAAAACAACAACTTTTTTTCCCGTAAAACTGTCCCCCGAAAAAATGATGTGACTGAATTGACCATGATTTTGTCACGCTGCATTACAGCAATTTAAAGCTTGTCTTGGCCCTTTAAGACTGCAGAAAGCCTCTATTGAGGCGCAACTGGCAACCCCTCACCGAAAGTCAAAGCATTTCATAACGCAGACAAGCCCTGTTTTGGAAGGCGCCAGTCTCGGCAAGATCAAAAAGGAAGCTACCTCAGGGAGAATATGCAACAGTTAACTCCACTTAACCAATTGTCCTAGAAGAGTTTAATGTCAAGGCAATAGCCAGAGGGCAATCAGTTCCCACAGACAGCGCGCAACACTCAGTTAACTGTTGCCTCACTACATGTCTCCTTTGGAAGCTTTGGAGCTTTGAAGCTTGATCATTTTTATTATAAGAGCATGTTTGTTTTGCAGATTTTTGTGAAAATATAAAATTGGAAATAAGGCAGCAGACCATTAAACCATTAAAGTTTCTACCCTACTTTTAAAATCGATTTAGGCCTTTGTGCCATCAAGTTAAATGAACTAAAATGAATAAGCATTTTAAGCATTATACATTTAGTTTTAATATTTAAGCAATTGTTAAGCACTTAAAATCATACTATAAAAAACGTTAAGGGTTTTAATTTATGAGACTGGAATGTTTGGTTTTAATAACTATAGCGAAACCAAGTAGAATTTAAATATTTAGCTACATGTGACATAAAAAAAAGAAAGAAAACGAAAAAGTTTAGTAGCCCAAAACAGTATTAGAAGAACAGTATTATTTTTGTGTGTTTACCTCGACAGTTGACCCACAACATTAAGTCATCTGTTATTAGCCAGATCCATTTTAGAACCATATGATTCATCAGTCAAAACTGCTGTTTGGAAGTGATTCTGATTCAAACCAGTGATACAGTGTCATGTTTGATATTTTAAAATTAGACCAGTGCAGTCTATTAAATAGGATTGTTTAGTAATATTTCTGAGACAATTTGTTAAGAATAAAGCCTAATGCCTTTTTTTTTATCTGTTAATAGGTCTTGTAATATATGTGTTGTTGTGGACTTCCTGTGTCATACATGTTTTTCAATCCAACAGCATCAGTGGACTGCTTTTTCTGCTGATCCACAGTGCCTGCTCTCAGTAAGGTGGTTTTTCAGCGAAATCCTTGGTGAATGTAATTGCTAGGCCCATGTAACCTCCTCCCATGAGAATACCACTCCAAGTGTTCTTCAAAACCAGTGCACATATTGAAACATTTACTAAGGAAGTGGTTCTCTGATTTATTACAAAGCAAAATACTGTAAGTAGTGTAGTGTGTCTATGTGCTACTCATTACCCCAGAATGGCAGAAGCTAACATGGTTAAGATGTGAAAGATACCAAACAACTTTTCTATTTATATAAACGTGTACATTTAAGACTATTATACCCTTGTACTCTGTACTGACATATAACTGGAATATTTTCATATCTGATATGGAGATTCTCAAAATCAAGTGATTTTAAAAGCCGTTTTACAATTATTGCCCCTTTAAAGTGAGATTTTTTTTGTTGTTTGCAAAATTATTTATTATAGAGCACATAGCTTACTGCTAAATTTATTCAGTAGAGTTGACATGTTCTTGGCATTTACGTGGCATTAATGTGAGACATGATATATTTGCTTTTGGACACTACAATTGTACAAGTGGACTGTAAAATGCTTCTGAAAAAAAAAAATAATAATAATATATATATATATATATATATATATATATATATATATATATATATATATATATATATATATATGAACACATGTAAGATGAATATATAATTTTCCTGGTATTACCAGGATTAAAGCCAGACTTAAGTTACTGTTGAAAGTGCCACAATGTCCTCATTATTTGTTAAAAACCCAAGCTTTTCATATTCTTAGAGCCAATGTCAAAGTTGATATGTTAAAAGACCACATTAAGATTTCTATCTGAGGACATTGCTGTTGCCTTTTGCTTCTATATAACTATTTAGTAATTTCCTTTGCCGTCATCTTAGGACATTATTTCATCTCTGGGGAATTCAATGTCATGCGTAACTTTCCTCCAGTCTCCCTTGACTCTCAACCTTTTTTTATTGAATAATTAATTTTTCCTGTTACTCTTCTTGAGGTTAGTATAATTGCTTGAAATGTAAACACCCAATGTTATTCTTTGGGAATCCCTCATGACTTGACTATTGCTCTGCCAGTGGAACAATTGCTCTTAAGCAGTACAATACTGTTTATGTTAGTCCTCTGTGCATGAGTTCAAAGTTTTGCAAAGATCAGATTTTTGATGGAATGTTTGTCTATGTCCAAGGGGGGTTACATAGATTTCTCATGCATCCTTAGCTTTGATTCTCATGTTTAAAAAAATAAAGCCAAGCAGAATTCTATGCTGATTGCTTAGAGACTCTTGTGGTTGGAAAATGCATCTTTTCGAAGGGAATATTGTTGGGAATAGTTGTGTCCTTTATAGAGTGATACATTTTTGTTTGCTCCTAGTTCACTGGACATAAGCAAACGTAAGTGTGCATAGTTGCATAGTATGGAAGCATATGGGTAGCGATATTCAATTTGGAATGTAATATGCAAAATGACAATGCAATATGTAAAATGACAATGCATTTCTGTATTTACATTTTCCAATACATTTGTGTAACATTTGGTGAAAATGCATTCCGAGCCGATCACGTGTCCGCCCCCTCCCACCATGTCAATCACTGCGTGAACAAGGCGGGGCTTGCAGAAGGTCAGGGACTCAAATCTCAAGAAGAGGATTCAAGTGAGAGAACATGGACAAGACAGTTGGTCCGTGTACGTTTTGATCATTTCGGTTTATGGCTTCAGTATTTCATTCGCACTGGTGGGCGGAGCTGAAACGCTGCTTTCATCTGATTGGTCGAATCGCTCCACCTTCAGCACAGTCTTTTCATTCTTTCAGGCAGAATAAGAGTCAGTGCGAGTGTGACACTGTAATGTCTGAAACCACTGCTCAATGTTAATTAGCATAATATTTGAATCAGATGTGGCTGGGCACATAATTCGTGCTGCTGAGACCTGCAAATTATTTCTAGGTTGTAGTATTGTATGAATATTGTCCCACTGATAAATACAGTGCAAATAGTTCTGGCTCTTTGGAAAAAAGTGAAGTGGAAATAAAAACCAAATAATAGACTGAACAGTTCCATGTCTGTAACATTTACCACTCTCATCTTTTAAGTCATAAGGCACTAGGTATGTGTGTGCGACATTAATAGATAATTGTAGAAATTAATATTGTTACATTTCTGAAATAAAAATAGTAAAATTAGCTCTATGCTGCTTAGTGCTCCTGTAGCCTACCCCAGAGCGCCCTCTCTGTAGACGGTAATGTTTTCTCTTGGTTCTGAATAAATGCGACTTATATATGTTTTTTTCCTCGTCATGACGTATTTTTGGACTGATGCAACTTATACTGAAAAATATGGGTAACATTATTATTATTATTTATTATGAGAGTAATTGACACAGACTAGAACTTTAATGTTTCACCAAATTCAGCTCAGATCTTCAGACTCGTCTGACTCGTGTTGCTGTATAACTGGCCAGACTTACCTTCCCCAAAAATCCTATTTAATTTTATTTCATAAATTTAACTATCTTTATTTCCACTTCACTGTTATCCAAGGAGACAGAACTATTTGCACTGTTTTTATCAGTGGGACAATATTTATACAATACTATAACCTAGAAATAATTTAACGGGTCTCTTGCAAGTCGCAGCAGCACGAATTATGTGGCCAGCATCATCTGATTCAAATATTATGCTAATTAACAGTGAGCAGTGGTTTCAGACATTACAGTGCTTCACTTGCACTGACTCTTATTCTGCCTGAAAGAATGAAAAGACTGTGCTGAAGGTGGAGCGATTCGACCAATCAGATGAAAGGAGCGCTCCAGCACCGCCTACAAGTGCGAATGAAATATTGAAGCCATAAACCGAAATGATCAAAATGTACACGGACCAATGGTCTTGTCCATGTTCTCTCACTTGAATCCTCTTCTTGAGATTTGAGTCTCTGACCTTCTGCAAGCCCCGTCTTGTTCACGCAGTGATTGACATGGCGGGAGGGGGCGGACACGTGATTGGCTTGGAATGCATTTTCAATGTGCACATTGAATTTTGCTACATTTATTGCGGGACATTGAATGAAAATGCAATCGAAGTGTCTTGACTATGAGTGTTAATTCATTTAAGAAAAGTAGCATTTAAATGATAATTTTGCCACAGTTTTTGCTTGAACATGTTATAGGCTACATATCTAATCATTTCTGTAATACATTTTCATTTTAATTTTGCAACTTATAAAGCGTTAAAATTAGTATTCATTTTACATATTAAAACTGGTGTATGAAATGCCAAATGAAAATTATGTAATTTAATTTTCATTTTGCACCAAACGTTGCACAAATGTATTGGAAAATGTAAATGTAAATACAGAAATGCATTGCCATTTTATATATTTTATTGTCATTTTGCATATTACATTCCAAATTGAATATCGCTACCCATATGCTTCCATAGCATAGTTAAATAAATATTCCAGATTTACATTACATCAAATGTCTTTTTAATGCCAATTTAAACTAATGGTTCAGAATTATGCCAGTATCTATGATGCAATATTCATACACAAATGTGTGATGCATGTTCTAGTTAAACTGGCATTGTGTTGGCCCAGCTGACATTAATAATTCAAGACGTTTCATACTATCTCCAGCCCTGCTGACATGCTGTTCGTTGAGCCAATCACAGATGTGTCGTTATGCCATATTAGAGAGAGGCAACTACCTCCTCACATCTCATCCTAGCATGTTAGTGTCTTTCTGATATGTGCCTCATTTCTATTTGGACCATGGAAACCTTTGAGAAAGCAATACTTCTAAGCATCTAAAATCTCAGACATCTTCACAGATTTACATCTTCATAACCAAGTCTATGCTTTTCTGTAGTCTCCACTAAAATGGACCGTCTACAAACATTAAATCTTGTGGCTTATCCTTACAGATTGTATTGGCATCATGTTATGATAATCATAGGCTTTTGGAAGATCAAAGAAAATCCTTGCAGAGGTTTTAAAGGGCACAAGTAACCATTTTAAATGAGATCAGTGTTTTCGAATACTCTAAGGCACAGAACTTGAACTTTAGGTTTCAATGTTTTTGTTTTTTTAATCAGATCTTGTTCTGTGGATAATACTTTGGCTTGTCAAGATCAGTTTACATACGCACATTACAGTAGTCCAATTTTGAGCGTTTTCATCTCTGCATCAAGCAGTGTCTTAGTGGGGTTCAGTCTCTCTGTGGCTGTTCTTAAATTTGGCTGCTTTTCAGACTTTTGCACATATTAGGTTCTTGCTCAAGATGTAAGTATATAAAATTATTATTTAATTTTTTCATTCCGTATGTCCATGTCATTTAGTGGTAGGAGGTTATTGATTGCAAATGATTTAAGCCTGTCAAATCAGCATAATTATGCAGGAAAATATTCACAATATTATATATCGTCTTATTATCATTCACATTTTTAAACATATACCTTTTTTTTTTTATCCCCCTCGAAGTATAATCTCACCATGTTTGGCTTTAAAGTTCCAAAGTGGTGCCCAGTTTCAGAGATTTCCGCCTTTGACTCCAGAAGACATTTCTGTCACAGCGTGGAGTCAAGTAAACTATGTCAGAAGTCATTATAGACCTTAAAAGCAGATCAGTCCTTCAAGGTCGCCATGGAGTAGGATGGACATTTTCACAGTATGACTGAAAGTTGGCTGATCCAGAGCAAAGATTCAAAACCTAAGAGGCTTGAATGCAAACGAGTATGTTGTAGAGCAATTGCACTAATTATAGCTCTTTAAAAATGTTGAGTATTCATTTAAAGGCTAAAGAGCACTTTGAAAAGTCAATTTAAGATGAGTGACATTAACTGACTGCTCACATAAAAATCCAGGAAGTGGCATCAAGCTCCAACAGGATTACATCTGAGCATTGTTCCCGGGTTTTATAGAGACAACTAGAACCTTAAACTCTTGTCAGAAGCACAAAGGGACACAGTTATAGCCCTCTGTGAAATGGCCGAGAGGAAGTGTTGATGTGACAAGTAGGCAGAGCGCAACGGCTGTATGCCACTGAGAAAAAATTAAAACTATCATTAACATCTCACAGTCAGGACTTTGCCAAGTCTGAGGAGAATTACCTCTTGGATAATGATTATTGCTGTATCAGTGACAGAAAACAAGAGCACTAACTGAATGCCAAGCCTCCAAAAAGTGTTATGTAAATGTGATCAAAAATCTATATCGCTCTACACTGAGGTGTCTGTTACCGTTTCATTGTATTATTTTTTGTTGCCTCTTTCTTTTAATGATTTTTCTAGTCGCTAATATATATATATATATATATATATATATATAATTGTTTTTTGTGACACGTAAGCATTAATATGCCTTTAAAATAAAGGTTGTTGTCTGTGAATAGTGGCATATTGTTTGTTAAGCAGTATATAATTTGTTGTTGCATAATATAAGCAGGTCATAAAAAAAGGCCTGGGTCGAGTTTCTCTAATCTTTCTTCACTTTCTGACCGGCGTTCTCTTTGCCGTCTTTTTAAACTAGAACCCAATGGGTTGTTGCAAGTGAAACATGGTGGAGGTCAGGCCTCATAAATGCTTAACTGCCCCAAAAGGGAAACTGCTTTGGCAAGTTGGGCTTGTGTTTATGTCCATGCGCATAGGGTTTCCTTAAGATTTTTTGCTCTGCCCAGAGGGGGCACTTAAAACAGAGGCCTCGGGTGACACGGATAAGAAGAAAATATCTTGACCTTTTATTTGACTTAACAACAGCTTGACCTGACCCAATCAATTTAGGCTAACATCATGGCCCCAATCCTAAAGCCATTTGACTTCCCCACAGAAAAATCTTGCCTGCTTTAACTCAACTGTCGCACTCATGTTTTTTGAACAATTATAAGGATAAGCCGCCCATGAACTGCTGAGCATCCCATTTAAATCTATTAAATCCCAAATCTATTAATGCAGCCGTCCCTTTCTGTCATTTTATATGAACTGATACAAATTACTGGTCATGGACTGTTTAGTGCAAATGAACAAGAAATGTACAATAAAAATATATGCTATTCTATTGAAAATAACACAAATGCCAACCCTAGTCTGAAACTCAACTGAAACATCAATTAAAGCAGCATAACTAAACTCTTTTGGGGACAGTATTTAACTATTTTACTTCTTGTTAGCTGGCTACATTTTTTTTAATGAGAGACAATATTTGTATATGGGTCAATCATTTGATGCAATTTTTTTTCTCCATAAGGTTTTATTACATTTAAAAGGGTTAAAATTAAAAAAAATAAATGAAAAAAATTAATTGCATACATTCTCTTTTTTGTGGAGCAAGTCTTAAATTTCTGCCTTTAATTAATTTTGAGAGAATATTTGGGGGATGATTGCAAAACTGTCAATGTGGTATAACCATAAAACTTTGTACCAAATAATTTATCTTATCTTAAAAATATTGAAATTCTCAATAAAACACCAAATCAGCTAGTTTGGCATAATCTTAAATTAGTACTATTTAATTAAAGGGATGGTTCACCCAAAAATGAAAATTACCCCATGATTTACTCACCCTTGAGCCATAGGTGTATATGACATTCTTCTTTCAGACGAACACAATCAGAGTTATATTAAAAAACATCCTGGCTCTTCCAAGATTTATAATGGCAGTGGATGGTACCCCAAAATCTGAAGTCCAAAAAATTGTATCAATCCATTATAAAATAAGTCTACACGGCTCTGGGGGGTTAATAAAGGCCTTCTGAAGTGACGCAATTCATTTGTGTAAGAAAAATATCCATATTTACAACTTTATAAACCTCAATCTTTAACTTTCTAACTGTTGTATACGCGTTCCCGAGAGAGTCCAGCAGATGACATAGGACGTAAGCAAACGTGGTGATGAAGGCGGAGGTGACGAACACGGAAGCTCAGAGGAGAGAGCAAAACAAAACACTGGTCACGTTGTAGTACAAAACAAGGATTTGTAAAGAAAAATGTCAGAGGATTTCAATATAAGCCAAGAGGACACTGGTTTTCCTTCGCTGTAAACAAAACTTGTTTCTCACGAGACTAGCATATTCTCACCGGAGTTTACGCTAGGTGGATAAAATATTTAATATTTCTCATTCTTTGGTAGTTACACCATTTGACATTTTCATGTACATTCAGTCTTAACTTTTGTAAAAAAAAAATGGTACATGTCCTTTTTAATTACATAAAATCAACATAAACACGCTATGTACATTTTAAAATACCTGATGCATGCTTCCATAACAAGTTTTTAAAAGATTTTTGCATTTCTCATCATTCTCATCTCACTGACCCATATTTTAATATATTTGTTTTTTAATCAAACTTTTTTTATGAAGTTAGGGATTCTCTCATCACTTACTCACCCTCATGTTGTTTATACCCCTGTAGGACCTTCAGATTTTTTTCATTAAGAAGTTTTGGGATGTGTCCCGATGTCTTTTTCCACACAGTGTTGTTCAAAATATCTTATTTTGTGTTCCACAGAGGAAAGAAAGTCATAAAGGTTTGGAACATCATAAGGGTGAGTAAATGATACAGAATTTAAATTTTTGGATGAACTGTCCCTTTAATGAAAGAATAATGTTGTGCAAGTAGATTTTGAGAAAATGAGATGAGGTTTTGCAGTGTCATTTTAATGTCAGGATCATTTATAAAGCATGCTGCAAGGGAATTGCCTAAATGTTCAAGTTTATCAAGTTTAATTGCATGACCTGACAGACTAAGCATATTTTTTTCATTTAGTGGCATTACTTTCTCCTTTTCTCTTCTACTCCAGGGGAAATGTAATATCCATTACACTAAAAAGCAAATAACACTTAAGATGCACGACAAAGATGACGGCAGACAATTGAGGCAATTGTTCTGGACTTTTAGCTGTGGATTAAAGCCAAGATTTTTGAGGGAAAGCAAAGGACAATGAGCGTGGTCACATGGTTTTGACTGTTGGGATGAGAAACTAATTGTGGCCATTTTGTGGTTTAGTGAGGAACCAAAAAATGTGACCATGAGTTCGAATGCTCCATCCACTTTCACTCTGTCCACAAAATCTCTCCATATGAATCAATGAGTTAGGTTTTCACAGAAGTGTGAATAATCCCTTTTTGGTTCTTCAGCCCAACTTTGATTGAGGCCTGACAGAAAACCAGCACTTAATGTTCCTCAGAGCACATATACCTCAGCAGAGATGTGTTTTTGCTTCAAATGAGGCTGTTCTTGTGCAGACCTTACTTGTTAACCACTCTGAAAGCATTGGTCTGCATGTCACTGTTACTTCTGTGTATTTAATGACCTGTTTGTCATTTGAATTATTGCAAATGAAATTCCTGATTCTTTGTGGCAGATATGCTGGTTCTAGTTTATAATTAGAAGCTCAGATGTTTACAGTCAAAAACAGACATGAAGTCATAGTCAGCATATTGTAGCATCATTCCCACTTTACTTGTAAAGAAACCCAGAAACCAAACTGTTTTAAGTCCTACAAACAAAGGTCAAAGCTAAACAAGAGCCATCTATCAAGAGCACTTTTTTGACATGAGACTGATTTAATTGCTTACATGTATTAAGCACTTGAGACTGAGAGAGTGTTTCAAGCAGGGAGATTTCAGAGGCTGGGGAATGCAGGCACCGCAGTGAGGCTCTTTAACAGGTACTCACATGATTTAACGGGTTTACTGCGATTACGAGTGAGACAGGGCCTGAACAAATAAGTCAGGCTGATTGTCCTGAGATTACAATTTCCAAGTCCTCCCATGAAACCCAGAACAAAAGGGAGGGAGGAGAGCAAAGAGGCCCTCTGAATAAACAAGCCTTAAATTCTCACTGAATCTGAGCTGTGCCACATTTATGAACACTTTAACCCCCGCGCTCTCAGAGAGATTCCTGGTGGTGACCGTAAAAACATAGAAATGAGAGCAAAATGTTTATTTTACACTTAGCGGAGGCTTGTGTTTTTATGTTGCCTCTTTTGAAATGCAGACTGTGGGTTGGAGGGGTGGAAAAAGAGGGAGGGGGTTGAGAGGATGAAAGCTTTGTTGTGCTTGGGTTTAATGAGCTGGAAAATACAATTGCACTTTTCTGACTGTGAAAATTGCTTTGAGAGCATCATAAATTAGCTGCTGGGAGATACTTCAGTTGACAATGCTTTGTGTAATTCTTGCACATGGCTCTCTATGTGTCAGGCGGTGTCTTCAGAGGGATTCAGCCGAAAGAATGCAAGGGGATCTGGGACCTCAGTGCCTGGACAGTCAACTGCTTTTGATCCCTTGAAGTTTTTCAGATGAGATTTTCCAAAGTGGTATACAGTGGAAGCCTAGTTAAACCCTTTGTTGGGTTTATTTAGAGACTATGCTGCATTCAACAAGTTCAGCCAAAAATGGAAATTCTGTCATTGTTTACTCACCCTCATGTCGTTCTCTCTCTCTCTTTGTCTCTCAAACTGTTTTTATCCATATAATTGAAACAGCATTTCTCAAAATATATATTTTTGAAAGTCACACAAGTTTGAAATGATTTGAGCGCGAGTAAATGATGACAGATTTTTTGTCATATTGGAGTGCACTGTCCCTTTAAGACCAATTTTTCATTAAACAAGCCTTCTGAAAGATAGTGTTCCAAACAATGAAAGATGGAACCTTGCATAAAACCGAGGTTTGTGGTCGAATGTTCTCAGTCATGGTCCATATCCTTTCACACAGTACATTTCTGGGGCCTCAACCACAGCACAGTAGAGCCGTCCATCGCCTGCAGGCCTGCATATCTCTGCATTCTAATGCGTTGGTCCCGCTGGGTTTTTAACTTTTGCTCTGTGTAATTGATGGCTTCCACACTCCGGCTGAGTTCCTCGCCCCTCACCCTGGCGATTGTTGGTATATTTCTGCGGTTTGGGCTCTCAGGTCTGTTATTGTTCTCACAAATAGAAGTGCAAGAGGGGGTTGGGGGAGTTCCGAAGAAGTGCCCCCTGATATTTAGTCAACTCCGAAGGGCACTTTTCATTCTGCCTTTGCAAGCTTGGCACATGCCTTCTGTTACTAAGTGGCTTTGCATTGAAAGACTCCACAGCTTCTATTCTTCAGCCCACTAGGTGCCCAGACTTAAAGCTCTGGCAGCTGCTGGGCCCTCCAAAAGACTCTATAGAGTACTCTCTGCAGGTGTGCTCTCCTGCCAGAGCAATTTCCAATCAAAGGCCCTTTTCAGCCCACTCAATGGGAAGCTGACTTCGTATGTGCCACTGCTCGAGAGTAGCATTCACAATGGGTGCCTTCTCTAAACAACATTGCTCATATGGAGCACTGCCACTCTGCCTTTTTCCCTCCGGTTTTTCTGCCTGCGATCAGAGCCAACGGCTGGCGCGGGTTCCTTTTTTCGGGATAGAAGACGGGCAGCTTTTTCCCCTTGCAATTATCAAACGAGTTGTTACACATTACTCATAAGGTGTGGCTCTCCCCTCCTCTCCCTCTCAAAGGCCTCCTCTGTTTTTCTGAAGAAACTGCTGGCAAGCTGAGACATCTATTCATTTGGCTACTTGAGTGTAATTGCCCAGCTCTTTGAAGCCTGTGAGAGGCGAGTGATTTCACCCCTGCCCTTGGGCGATGGTGGCGACATCTCCGCCGACCTCTGCGAGCCCCTGCGGTCAGGGGAACACCTCCACTAGGGCAGTCACCATACAGAGCGGGAATAATGCTGCCCAGTCTGCTCAATTTCTCCTCCTTTTTATCTCTCCCTTTGAAACTTTTATTAACAACAGCTTTCACACTCATATCAAGAGGCTTAAGCAGACAAGCGAGCTGGACTCCCTGATGCTGATGGCCGAAAGTCACCACTGCATGACTTTCCTTCACATCAGCAAGGCTTGAAGTGGTGGCCACATTGAGAAAACACAGACTTCTCAGTTCACAACAGTCCGCCTGCTCCCCTCTGATTTTGGGTTTTGCATGTCATCTGCGATGTCAAATAAAAGTACCTTTAGTTGTTTTTGACAAATCTCAATCATGTGTCTTCTCTCTGGACTTGTTTTATAGATTCTCTGTGGATTTTAAAATATCATTGATTGTATTAGAACAGTGCATGTCTTTGTATTACACATATCAGTGATAAAAAAACAGATGAGAAACATTGCATGTGCCAAGAACAAAAACCTAGGATGGGACAGCCTTTCTATAGACAACCTGGAATGCTTTGAAACATCTGAGTGCCTGAACTAATTAAGTTTGGTAAGTAGATGTTATCAGTTCTGGTCTAATTTCACTAAGTACTTTCGGAGGGTTTTTCTTGAATCAACTCCACTTCATGTTATTGCCTGCCCAGGGCTGTTTACTTTTCTCTTAATTGCATTCACAATTCGATAGGGTGAATTACTACTCTATTTACTAGTTACCTTGGAATTTTAGACACACAGTTTAAGGTAATGGAGCACAAATTAAATTGTGCTTTCACTTGCGTTACAACATAACACTTGGGTTACCATTACCTGAATCAACAAAAACTGGCAAAAAAATAAAATAAATAAAAGACAAAATGACACAATTGTGTGTTTCTAATAACATTAGTGTATATATATATATATATATATATATATATATATATATATACAACCCGAATTCCGGAAAAGTTGGGACGTTTTTTTAAATTTTAATAAAATGAAAACTAAAGGAATTTCAAATCACATGAGCCAATATTTTATTCACAATAGAACATAGATAACGTAGCAAATGTTTAAACTGAGAAATTTTACACTTTAATCCACTTAATTAGCTCATTTAAAATTTAATGCCTGCTACAGGTCTCAAAAAAGTTGGCACGGGGGCAACAAATGGCTAAAAAAGCAAGCAGTTTTGAAAAGATTCAGCTGGGAGAACATCTAGTGATTAATTAAGTTAATTGATATCAGGTCTGTAACATGATTAGCTATAAAAGCTTTGTCTTAGAGAAGCAGAGTCTCTCAGAAGTAAAGATGGGCAGAGGCTCTCCAATCTGTGAAAGACTGCGTAAAAAAATTGTGGAAAACTTTAAAAACAATGTTCCTCAACGTCAAATTGCAAAGGCTTTGCAAATCTCATCATCTACAGTGCATAACATCATCAAAAGATTCAGAGAAACTGGAGAAATCTCTGTGCGTAAGGGACAAGGCCGGAGACCTTTATTGGATGCCCGTGGTCTTCGGGCTCTCAGACGACACTGCATCACTCATCGGCATGATTGTGTCAATGACATTACTAAATGGGCCCAGGAATACTTTCAGAAACCACTGTCGGTAAACACAATCCGCCGTGCCATCAGCAGATGCCAACTAAAGCCCTATCATGCAAAAAGGAAGCCATATGTGAACATGGTCCAGAAGCGCCGTCGTGTCCTGTGGGCCAAGGCTCATTTAAAATGGACTATTTCAAAGTGGAATAGTGTTTTATGGTCAGACGAGTCCAAATTTGACATTCTTGTTGGAAATCACGGACGCCGTGTCCTCCGGGCTAAAGAGGAGGGAGACCTTCCAGCATGTTATCAGCGTTCAGTTCAAAAGCCAGCATCTCTGATGGTATGGGGGTGCATAAGTGCATACGGTATGGGCAGCTTGCATGTTTTGGAAGGCTCTGTGAATGCTGAAAGGTATATAAAGGTTTTAGAGCAACATATGCTTCCCTCCAAACAACGTCTATTTCAGGGAAGGCCTTGTTTATTTCAGCAGGACAATGCAAAACCACATACTGCAGCTATAACAACAGCATGGCTTCGTCGTAGAAGAGTCCGGGTGCTAACCTGGCCTGCCTGCAGTCCAGATCTTTCACCTATAGAGAACATTTGGCGCATTATTAAATGAAAAATACGTCAAAGACGACCACGAACTCTTCAGCAGCTGGAAATCTATATAAGGCAAGAATGGGACCAAATTCCAACAGCAAAACTCCAGCCATTCATAGCCTCAATGCCCAGACGTCTTCAAACTGTTTTGAAAAGAAAAGGAGATGCTACACCATGGTAAACATGCCCCGTCCCAACTATTTTGAGACCTGTAGCAGAAATCAAAATTGAAATGAGCTCATTTTGTGCATAAAATTGTAAACTTTCTCAGTTTAAACATTTGCTATGTTATCTATGTTCTATTGTGAATAAAATATTGGCTCATGTGATTTGAAAGTCTTTTAGTTTTCATTTTATTAAAATTTAAAAAAACGTCCCAACTTTTCCGGAATTCGGGTTGTGTATATATATATATATATATAAATATATATGTATATGTACAGTATATATACATATATATATATATATATATATATGTATATGTATATGTACAGTATATATATATATATATGTATATGTACAGTATATATACATATATATATATATGTATATGTACAGTATATATATATATATATATATATATAAATAACCTTTTATTATTTTTTTTTTATCTATATTATTCAATCTAAATTGTGGAATGTATGTATGTACTATGTACACTGAACAAAATTATAAACGCAACACTTTTGTTTTTGCCCCCATTTTTCATGAGCTGACTTTTGAGATAATACATCCACCTCACAGGTGTGGCATATCAAGATGCTGATTAGACAGCAAGTACTTCTGTGGCTACTTTTATACTACTCCAAGTTCTGTACTGTGAATCTTCAGAGCTTGTTATTCTTCACTCTGTAGAAGTTCTAAATTGTAAAGTTGGAGACCAGGTAGATACCACCAGACATGCAGACCAGACTTTCTCCACTGGGCTCTTTGAATGCTTCAGCATGTATGATGTCACCATCCAAACATATTGTCTTTCTCTGGCTGTCTGAAAATGGAAACAAATTAAATCTCTCCCACAGCCCAAAGCTGGGCATAATGTAACGCAAAATAAATGATCTATCATGTGGCGAATAGATCTGGCCGTTTGACTAATTCAGTGTAGTTGTAAACAAGTTCTAAAAAATCTGCTTGTTTTTTAGGTGAAATAACTTCTTGGTGTGATTTTTATGATCTAAGTTTGCACACCACTGCATGAAGACATTGTGTCCTGTCTCATGCAGAGAAAGAGAGAAAAATAGAAAACAGGGCTATTATGGGTTTGATCTGGCTCCACAAGGCTCTGATGTTAGTCTCAAGAGTGTTAGAAGGTCAAGAGATGCATTCATAGTAGCACGGATAAAACTAACCTCGGGAGACGACAGATTGATAAGATTAAATGATATCACAGACTTTGTGTAAAGCATTAAACAAAAATTATTGTAATTAAATTCTAAGATGTCTGCATGTTGCAATTTAATGAACAACGATAAAACCAAACAGGGTTGCTGCTAGTATTTTTGCTTTGAGTTTTTTTTTTTTAAGAGAGACGCATTTCCTGTAGCCAAGTCAGCTGGTAACAATTTCAGGACATATTAAAGCAAATCTTTGCCAAAGAACTTCCCTTTGGGATACTTCGGGAGGCTATGTAAACCAATAATGCAATTATAATCCAGTTTAGTAAGAATCACCAAGTTCTGCATTATTTATATGAGGCACAGTTTAAAAAGAGCTTCCCTGCTGACCTTTAGTAGCTTGTTATATTTTAATACAGTAAACTGCACATCTTCTCATTGCCATCTATGGAGTGCTAGACTGTCTTTTAGAAGAAACTTGATATTACACAATATCGTAGTCTAAATACCGAAAGTTATGGACTAAATGGATAAAGTAAGCATAATACAAAATACAAGCATAAAGCAAAATACATAATGTAACTGTAAAAATATATACACAATTACTTTAATGATGCTTACTTTATCCATTTATCCAGTCTGCTAAATTACATTTAATAATTTAGCAGACTTTTGCAACTTACAAGTGAGGGCAAGAGAAGCAATCAAAACCACAAAGCCACAATATATAAGTGCTGTTACAAGTCCCAGTTAGTCTAACGCAGTACACATAGCAAATTAAACAAATAAATAAATAAAAGGAATACAAATATTGAGGGAAAAGAAATTGGATAGATAGAGCTGGTGTTACAGGGTCAAGTTCTTATTATCTTTTATATAATAGTTTTATATTTTTATAATATATTTTTATAAAATATAATTTTATATTATATAAAAAAAGGTAGAATAGAAAAAGAATAAGAGAACATGATAACATTTCAGAATACTGTACTAATGTCAATAATGAAGAACTACACAGAAACAAATAATTAATGCACTAATAACATAGTAACTACTGCTAGCTAACAAGAAACTCTGATTAATAGTGCTCAGCTGAAAGTGGGAGTTAATTTACATTAGCAGAAAGCGACATACAGTGAATTCAGGCTATACATTTTTTACCAGTATGTGTGTTGCCTGGGAATTGAACCATCAACCTTTTGCGTTGCTAACGCAATGCTCTACAACTGAGCCACAGGAACACCAAGTTCAATATTAGCTAATCAGTAACTGCTATTTTTTTCATATATGTGACTCTGGACCACAAAACCAGTCTTTAGTCGCTGGGGTATATTTTTAGCAATAGCCAAAAAAAAATTGTATGGGTCAAAACTATCAATTTTTCTTTTATGTCAAAAATCATTAGGATATAAAGTAAAGATCATGTTCAGTGAAGATATCTTGTAAATTTCCAACCATAAATATATCAAACCTTAATTTTTTATTAGTAATATGCATTGCTAAGAATTAATTTGGACAATTTTAAAGGCAATTTTCTCAGTATTTAGATATCAGATTCCAGATATTCAAATAGTAGTATCTCAGCCAAATATTGTCCGATCCTAATAAACCATACATCAGTGGAAGATTATTTATTCAGCTTTCAGTTTATGTATACATCTCAATTTCGAGAAATTGACATTTAAGACTTGTTTTGTGGTCCATGATCACATATCCCAGAGAACTACTTAGAGCTATTATACAGGTTCATAATTAATGTGAATTATGCATAATGTATAATTAATTCTAAAGTGAAATGGTAACCCACTAGTTATGACTCAAATATTACCAAATCCTTCTAAAGTAACGACTAATAATTTGGATCAATATCCTAAGTGAAAAGCTGACTGACGTCATTGTAAGCTTTTGAGATATATGTAAGGTATTTGATAGTAATGACTCAAGTGTTACTACATCCTTCTTGAGGAATTACTAATTATTTTGATCAGTATTCTAAAGTGAAGATCTCGTTAACCCACTAATATTGACTGAAGTGTAACCAAATCTAGAATATATATATATATATATATATATATATATATATATATATATATATATATATATATATACATATACATATATATATACATATATATATATATATATATATATATATACATATATATATATATATATATATATATATATATATATATATATATATATATATATATATATATATATACTACTTGTGTCACTAGTAGGTTACCATGACCTTCACTTTAGAATTAATTATACATTATGCATTATACATTTTAATTATGAACCTCTTTACTGTAGTTCTTAATGGTTCTTGATGAGATATGGAAAACCTAATTAGTTCCTAATTAACTAGTAGTGAACTACCACATTATATTAAGCACTATTCCTTACTAATTCACTATTGCTTACTTGTTATTTACTAGTAGTTACTAGAGTGCTAATATTGTGTTACACTATACATATATATATATATATATATATATATATATATATTGTGTTCTTAGCTATTCATTAATGATGGAACATTATTTTAAAGTGCTACCAGTTTTAGAGGGGCAAGGTTTTTTTTATAAATAAAATAAATCAAGTAGATAGAATAGAAATCAAATGTATAGAATAGAAAATCAAGTGTAGATCTATTATTATAGTTATATTTTTATAGTTTGGATTTCCTTGGTGTCTGTTTAGTAAGAGAATGTGGGTCTTTGCCATGCAGAATGCAAAGGAATGTTTGCGGACAGTGAAAACATGGGCAATATTCAGCATAAAATACAGTTTAGTGCAAACGTCTGTTATTTGGCTTCAGTTTCATCAGAGTGGGTACATGAGAGCTGTACAGCATAGTGTTCACATGGGGCATTCATTATCTTAACAAGCACCATATTTGACCCAGGTTGTATGTTTTTCTCTATATGTCATGTCCTATTACTGACTCAAATGGCCTTAATTTTCTTTTGGTGCAGCCTTTGAAGAAACAGCAGATAAGCAGAAGCAAGTTATGGATTGTATGTGGGCCTACTGTTTCATCTTTTATCAGTTATCTCTTTCATTAGGCAGTGATCCTTTATAACATTTTCATTAATTATCACACTTGTTCCCATTATAAATTGATCTTTCTGTTTACAGGTTTTATATTTGACTGCCGAAACCGTGTCCAGTACTCTGTGCACCCTGTTAAATCATAGGACACTTATTGTTTGCTTGCTTTATTTGTTACAGTATACAGTAGAACACAGTATGCTTCCTTTTACTTCTGACACAAGACATAGAGAAAAGCAAAACAATGGGGATGAAAACTGTGCATGGAGAGTCTTAAGTGATAAGCTGCCTTGTTGGTCTGGTATTGTATGCGGTTTTTGCAGACATGTAATTCGTTTCTGAGGTCTGGAGCCAGACAATCCCTGGGACAATGGCTCTGAACAATGTGCAGGCCGGACATGTGAACCCTGCCTCATCACACACAGGGATGTCCAGTTTAGCGTAATAACATAAAGTTAGATATAAATATTATAGGTCAACTGCTTGTTGTGACTACTGGCTGTTTAAACTAGCACATCTGTATCTAAAACCTATGTTAATCTGCTCTAGGGACCTTTTGAAAGGCTTATTGTTTTGTCTCTTTGCTTCTAATGTTATAAGGAGTAACTAGTAATTCAAAGTAGTGACGATACTAACATAACCAACATTTTGCAGTAACTTGACAATAGCTTTCCAAAACAGAGTAGCTTTACTGGTAACAACTGGTACTTTTCCTAATTACTAGCGTGACAAAACGCAACATCGCTACATTGCTTTGTACTGCATGCGTAACTTTACAGTGGAGCAAACTGAGGTCATAAACGCAGTTGTACTCTTTCTCACATTTGCTGGAAAAATCTGAATAATTTTAGTCAATCAATTTGTTTGAATGGTTCATTTTAATGACCCAGTTCAAACAATAAATAAATGATTTATTGATTCATTTGAGCCCCTACACGGATAAATCAGCATCATCAAGTCTTTTTTTTCTAGCGATCTGCAAAATAATATAATAATATTTATTACAATGATTTTATACAGTGATAAAATATTATAATCAAATGCTTGATGTTCATAACTATGTATTAAACTATTTTTAGTTTCATAAATTGGGGTTTTATTTTTATTGGTGGTGATCTTTTTAGTATAAATTGATGGTCAACTGTTTAATGCACCCCCTGCCCCCATCTTCAGCATAGCTAGCCACCTTTTTTAGGACTTTGTAGTTTAGCTTACTTTTTCTGAATGATATCTTTAAGTATGATTTAAAAAATATATATATATATTATGTAATGCAAATGAGTATTTATGAAATGAACACACAATGAATGCTGTTTCTCTGACACTATAAGAGCACTTTTCATCACAGTCAGTCAGATGATGACACTAAAGATGATCAGATTCCTTGGAAAGGTCTTATCAGCATGACTTTCTTGATAAGCACTATGTTGAAATCTTTATATACTGGTGACCAATCATTTGATCTGCTAATATAAGTAATAATAAATAGGTTGTCAAAAAATGATCTTAGCTTGCACTTAAAGTTTTTTACAGAACTTAATGTTGTTCATTGTGATCATGTACACCCATGCTCTTTTATGCCAAGTCCTTTTAAAATGACCTTTATTTTGTATTCATATCTTTGATCATGTTACACGCGTTTTTAAAAACTTTCCATGCTGCATGTGAGGCTTCCTTTGTTCATCGTTGTCTCTGTCAACATCTTTTAGTTCTCCAAATGGATCTGACATAAGCGCAGAATCACTCAGATTAATGTAATATCATACTTGGGTTCCTGCACTGGAAAGAATGCCTTCATCACTTCTCTGATTTTGAAGTGCAGCTCTGTTTCTGAAACCTTGCAGCGTGTAAGCCCAAACTTCTCTCTAATCAGTAAAAGTAAAATACATATTTGGGAGACACCTACTCTGCCGTAAACAACCCTGCTTCGCATTAAGGGCTGTTGGTAAAAATGTCATTTTTTTGCATACTGTTTCTATTGCCTTTAAATCAATTGGTTTTGTCACGTCCTTCAGGGCTCAGTTTTGGTGCAGAGCAGCCTGCTTCAATTAGACTGATGGAACCCATGTGGCTGCTATCAGTGCTGCCATCTTCTCCCCACGGTCTCAGAGAAGACTGGCTCCTCTCCATAATAAGCAGAGAGCAAACACTCTCTCTTGCAGTGTGTAATATCACCCCACACCTCTGGACTACACCTCCAAGCTGACCCACATTAAAGCAAGCCCAAAGGTTCAAAAGCAAAGGGCATGGGTACTTCCTATGCAAAGCCCTGTAGATATGAATTACTACTATCTTCCTCAAATGGAATTAAATTTGGACCAGCACTCCTGAAAACTCCTTGAAGGCGACGAGCAGTGCAAAATGCATTTGTGATCTTAAATATCAGCTTGTTTAGGGGTCATTTATAATATAGAGGGGTAAGACTGACTGAATGTTTTATGAGAAGCTGATTCCTATGAGGAGATTGTGATGTTATTACAAATATTGTGGATATTGAATATTGAAGAGGTTGGTTCAGTTTTGTTCAAATGAATGAATGAATGCACAATGTAAAACCTTTTTACTTTTTCTGAGTAAATAAAACAATAAAATATAATTGGAGTATGTTTTACAAGAACATAATATATCAGTCTTTTTTATTTCAAAATGTGATGTTTAATTTAATGTGTTACTTGCCATTTCTTTGTATTTAATTGTGAAATTTACTACCACTTTTTGAGTAAATATTGTTTCTACACCCTTTTGCAGAAGTTCTCCAATAATTAACATTTTATTTTTTATGGTGTAGCATGAGGAAAACATAACATTTTGTTCCTGAAAACTAGGTGTCCTTTGGTGTTTTGCTGTCATCATTTGGCTAAATTAATAATGCTAAAACCCTCATAGTTACTTCTTAATGATCTCATGCATTTATTTAAATCTAAATGTTTTGCTTTTCAATATGGAAATGCTTGTAAACACAGCCATGGTCTCATTGTTTTCATGAAAACATGATCTGATAGTACTTACCGTCTTAAAAACTTGATTACATTTTGTCACCCCACACCATACACAAAACAGAACATAATGCTTCATAAAGCACAGCTTACCAAAGTATAATTATGCTACAATTAAGAGCATTTAAGTGAGGACACACACTGATTCAGACTGTGATAAGGCTTGTTTGATTGGCGTGCCTGGATACATGGAGACCATGTAGCCTGGGGCAGGAGATTGAGACAGGCATTGAGAGGCAGACACTCAGTGAGAGTCTGACTGTATGGGTCACTGACGCTCCACTGGCCGTGCAGTCCATTGATCTCCAGCCCCACTGCAGCCGTGGCACCATTCCAATTAAAGTGTGAAAGCCTGATGGGGGCAAACAGGAGTGCCGTCATGAGTGCTATCAGTAATGATAAATAGGAGCTAGCTTAAGTACTTTTTTATTCATTTTCAATTGTTTTATGTGTCTGTTAAGATGTCATTAGAGATTCAGAGCTAAGGAACATTTAAAATGATGATATGGTCTTTATTTAGTATTCAGCAAATTGCCTCTTCAGTGAAATTTGCTTTTACAATTCAATGTCGCTTTCTCAAAATGTTCAGAATAAAATACGCTTTCTACGCAAACTTTAAAGGGACATTGAAACATTTTGGGACGGCGCACACATTTCTTTCATAAGGATAAAAGACCAAAATTCATGAAATCTGATCTTTCTGTTGCAGGCACCATTTCATGCTGGAACAGCATGATCTCCACTATAATTCAGAGCCATTGGAATGGATGGGGCTTTGACACGCAAACAAAAAAATCTCTCTTAAGTAAATGTTTCTGCTGAAAGCCAACTGTGATTTGAAATCCCATTATCAAAGCCAACTGCGCTCCGGAGCCTGGACAGCTTGGAGAATCATGTTGTGTTATGTACTCAGAGGAGTCCTCGTCTACACGGCCTTTAGTCAACTGAGACGACTCCTGCTAATTAACAGTGGGGAAAAACTGACAATGAAATATCTTACCTTATTCAGGCTTCATTTGTAATCCAAATTCACAATTGCAAGGGACAAAAAGTAATTTTCTGCTGGTGCTTTGGGTCAAGTGTAAAACTTCTAGAATGCTGGACTGGCCAAGATCAAATCCAAACGTTTTTTCATATTAGGCTGTATTAGTAAATTTACTGCAAGTTTGATGTCTTAATGATAAGCAGTCATGCTGCCTACCTGGAGATTTTATGTTGCTAAGACAACAGTGATTAGAATGTGTAAGAATTTGACAAAACAACGACCCACACAACCATAACTTGAATATTTAAAGTGTCTTTTGACTTCTAAGCACATTTTAAAGACATTTCTGACCTTATCAAATTTTATCTGTAGTTAATTCATTTACGTATGTAGAATGGCCAAACTTCCCTGTAGTAATATTTAAAGATCATTATACTAATAATGCATGAATCATTGTTTCATGACAGGGTTTTGAGAATTTATCCCGAAAAGGTTAAAAGTATGTTCAATTAATATTACTGCTTGATCTTTAGCCGAAGTTTCCCTGAGACATTTCCTATTAGCTAGGAACCACAAAATTGATGAAACTAAGGAAGATTTGGCAATTATTTGGTTAACGTATTTGTTGTTAATCATTCAAGCATTTTGTAGTAGTCATTTAAGTAAAACTACATGATTCCACATCAAATATTGTTTGGGACATTTAAATGGTTAATTGATTTTGCCAGCTGTAGAATTCTATATTCCAACCTTTTAGCAGTTGTTAAATGTCTTTAGCACCTATTTTGTAAACAAAATTGTTGTTTTTTCTGAGCGTTTTTTTCTGTTAAATTTTTGGATGAACCTACAAATGATTACATTTACATTCTGCTCTTGCATTCTGTAAAAACTTAGATTTGCATCAATGTGACAAATTGATTCAAACAATGACCTGAACTCTGCAATATTTTTTCCTCCCTGAAAAGTGCCGTTCCTCCCTTGCAACAAATAGCTACTGTAATACTCAGTAGGGTTATCTGTCAGACCGCCCCCCCCCCCCCCCCCCTCATAAATGCAGTTCTGCGGCCTGACTGCCTTTAACCCAGCTGATAACGCTTTAGCCTTCTTGTAAAGAATAGGTCTCTTTTAAGTGATCCATTAACGTCCTGTCCCCAAGAGTCTGCCGCAGTCTACTGAAACAAACCAGGAAACCTTGAAGGAAAACAGGATGACAGACAAGCTCCAAGATCAAAGACCCCCTTCGATTCCCTCCGCTCGTTCCCCAGACATCTCCAGGTCTCCTCCCTAATGTTTTCAATTAGGGCCTCTGAGAATGTTTCAAATCGTAACGTTATCAATTAGTCAGCAATCCCTAAGTTTGGTTCTAATGGCCTCAAGTTAACTGAAGATTTAGTGCCTAAGAGGGAGATATCTGTATAGGAAAGAAACGTTTTCATGTAGGGGAATTTACGACTGTCTGCTTTCCAGAGTTACATTCTCCGCAGAGCTTTTGGGTCTGTTGTGTCCAATCCATTCTGGCTCCTTTGAATAACCCATAATGATTTAAAATAGTGGTTTAAGTTTGTCAGGGGCAGGTCATAGACTTCGCTATTGTGTTTCTAGAACTTGACTAAAAACAATATATAAACTACAAAAATGTAGGTGCTTCTGTGATTTAGTGCTCCGAAAAAAAAAATTGCTGAAAATGTTATCAAATACAATATACTTGTTTCCTAGTCATGTCATATTAAATTTGAATTTCATCCAATGTTTGATCCATGTTTACATTGTGTATTACCCCAGTGGGCTTTAAGGGGTCTTGGTTTACCCGTTCATTCATTTCTGTGTATTGCTCAGTGACGGGACTCTGGAGCTGACTGCATTAGAGAGAGGTCAGGGGGCTCCAGCTGGCAGGCAGGGGCCACAGTATGACCTGGAGACGGGTATTTCAGACACCAGCATGGGGGAGACACTTTCACCTGACTGAGCGCTGGCCATGTGCTCCACCCCACGCTGGCTCTGTCCTCACAGTTATGTTCTGTGAAAAGAACTGAGATGCACAGAGTGGCCATTCTTATTGAATTATTGCTGTTATTCAATGTAAAAGTGATAGTTTTAATTCATTCTAAAACAAATGTGAGCCAAAGACTATTTAATTTTAGGTCACTCTGAACAGTTATGTTAATGAAATGTATGTTAGAGGCCATAAACTTGACAGAATGCTTTATCACCATTTATATAAGACAAAGAGTAAATAATTACATTTAGCAATTAATTAGACATCATTAATAGTACATTAATTCCTGACAGCATACTGTTGAACAAATCACCTTTGTTTTCTAACACCCCTTTTTTTAACAAACATCCCACAGATTTCCTAGTTCACTTGAAAAGATCAGGAGTTTACATGTAAACAAAAGAGCAGCCAAAGGACAAAAAAGGATACACATAAAACTTGCTTTAATGTGTGTCATTCGATTCCTGGCAAACTCCAGTTAATCACCTATCAAGAAAATTATGAAAAATGGTGTTCCCAAAAGTTGCGCATTTCTTCCGGCCAAAAAGACATAGTTTGAATAAATCAAGTCAAGAGACTACAGCTGCAGAGTACAATTCCCATTCCCCTATTTCAAGGACAAGATATGTGATAATTGTAGCCACAGATCACTTCTTCTACAGCGTCTGAGAATTATGGGTGGAGTATGTCAGGAACTATGGCTTTTTTTAAAGGTAGTGTTGTAAAGTGTACTTACTGTCTTGAGAAAAGTAGGACACAATCAATCTTTTTTTTCCATACTGCAATATTAATTCAGATGAATTATGGAACACCCTAACTTACTGAAGCTTACTTTTATTGTCTGATTTCATTAGATTGATTGCAATTGCAAAGTATATTTAACAAGCAGTTTCATATTTCATATCAATTAGGTACATGTCAGTTCAGAATTGAGTAATTACCTTAAAAAACTAATTCTTCCCTCTTTAGCTGCCAAATGAGTAGTGCCAAGCCTGCCAGCTGTTATTCTCTTGCCAAAATACAAAGAACCAAATGCTTAATGGGCCATTTTAGACCTCCTTAAGCTGTATCTGTCATCCTCTTAAACAAAACATTATTTACTGCGTCTTTATGAGCTCATTTTATAGTGATTTGTAGCGTGCTTGTTTATACATCCTATTTTGTACATGAAATTATTACTTTTTTAAGAAGAAAATATTACACATAAATTTGAGATAAGAAAATATGACATAATATGCTACAATTTCCATTATTTACTATGTCAGAAACAGACCAACCTCTATAAAATAAAAATTGTAATGATTAGAGCAACTGTGAAGTGTCTGTGTCTTATTACTCATTGCTTTTTTATTTTACGTTTTTAAAGATTCGCGGTCACTCTCCCTGTCAAACAGCTGGTGGAGTGTTATGGCTCTGTGGCACAGGTTCGTGTCCCATTAGAGGTTATAGGGCTCTATGACTGTGTAAAACCATAAAACAGGTCACATCTGAATGTATGAGTGTCCATTTTCACATTAGAGTAAGAGTGAACACATGTCCCGTTGTGCTGCCGCGGAGTAGGGTTTCATTTTTCGAGGGCCTTCAGTATGCAGTGATTGAGACTCGCTGTAGATGGCAGAACTACTGCTGACCTCAAAGGTTTAGCCTAACCAGATGACTATTTATTAAAACTGCATGATTCACGCTCTGCCAAAGAGACCTTTTTTCCTTGCTGAGAGAGTCTCGTTTATTATTATCAGGGCCGCCCAGTGTTGCTAAGGAGAGCAGGGGCTGATAGCCTGACATCAGCTTCTTCCAGCCTCATGGAGGTAATTGTTGTTTGACTTTTTCCAATACACATGTGCATCACTTCACACGCAGATGTAACAGCTAATGCTTTAAGTGCTGGCACAATAATAATGTAATTCAAAACAGAAAAAAAAGTGGTTTTATGAAAAAATTGCATTTGCAGAGTGGAAAATGTGTTTAAATAAAAAGTACAGATCACAGTAAATAGCTATTAAATGAATTTAAACGTTACCATATGTTTATGCATGTGTTTGTGGCAGGGGAGGTGTGTTTGTATATGTGTGTGTGTGTGTGTGTGTCTGTGTGTTTGTGAACTACAATAAATGTATAATTAGGCATTTTAAAAGAGCCTAATTAAGGGGACGTTAAAATGCAAGGCAGCCGGCAAGGCTGTATTTTATTCATGTACTGAGCTTTCAACAGTTACTGTCCAGCTTCATTAGCCAGCTACATTATTGCCTTAATTTTGTCAGTTTGTCCTCTTAAATATAAATTAATATACACTTAATATACACTTTTTTAAATACATTTATCACAAAGCAATGCTATCAGCTGTATGTTAAAAAAGTTCACCCCAAAATGTTGTCATTATTTACTCCCCCATGTCAATCCCAGCTTGTATGCACAAAAGGTGCTTTATAGTGAAAAAGGTTATTCGTAAGATTACAATATTCATCATAATAAAATTTCTCTAAGAAATGTTCATAGAAAGGTACTTTTTGGACCCCAAAATGGTTCTTCTGTTGAAACCTTTATTTTTAAGACTATGCATTTCTTTCTTCTGCAGAGCACAAAAGTATTTCTGTAATTCTGTTTCATTTGGGTGAACCATCCCTTCAAGAGTCACAGGGTACTGGATTTGATGACTGATGTAATATCATCATATACAAAACTGGACCCAAAATCTAGAGAAGATTATGCGGAAAGCATATCATTAATCCATTGCTTTTGCAAAATATAAGTACTTTAATACAGCCATCACCACCGATGCCAAAATGACTTCCATGAGTGGTTTTTTTCATGTTAACATTTGAAATAAAAATCTGCAAAGCAATCATAAATCAAGTTTCTGTCAGCAGATCAGCGGTCTCATGGTGAAAGTGAGGACTGAAGTGTGGTTGAAAGTGCGCTGTCTGTGAGGGGGAAGCCACAGTCTGCCCATGACTTTGCCAAGCAGCTCCAGACAGACACACACACACACACACACACTCTCACATACTCATATGGCTTATATCTGCATTGGTGTGAAGCACTGGAGAAAGATAGAAGCCACTGAAACTTTCTGGGGGCAGTGAGATGATGTTAAACCTCAAGTGTAATGAATTTTGGGCACTGATTAAACATGAATGCTGTTCAGTACAATCAGAATAACAGGCTCTGAATAACTGGTATTTAATATTGTTATTGTTATTTTTATCTGGATACTTATTTTTAAAATTCTAATTAACTAAATGAATGTTAAAATTTTAAATGTAATTTTTAAGCTATAGAAAGTTAAAAATAACAGCATTTATTTGAAAGTGAATTATTTTGTAACATGTCTTCATTATCACTTTTGATCAATTTAATGTATTCTTGCAGAATAAAATATTTTTGTAAATTGTAAATTATATATATATATATATATATATATATATATATATATATATATATATATTGCTCTCTTTTGCTCTAGCTTTACCAATCTAACTTACAGTAGAAACTTGCCATTGTTCACTGTAAAAATTGGAGGATTTCATGATAAATTGCTTCCATATTTGTAATCTGATTTTAATTAAAACACCTTCTAAATGAATAAATGTAAATGTACACTAGACATACTGCAAGCACATTGACAGTATGACCAGTGGCGGCTCCAGACAATTTTGATTGGGGGGCAATGGGGGTCCTGGTCATTTCAAGGGGGGTCTCATGAAAACCAACAAAAAATACAGTGGACACGGCTAATAACTGCATATTACTGCTACTAAACAACAAAAACAACACAGCATATCAACTAACTTGCTTTGTTTTTAATTGATTAATCAATTGCAGTTTGCAAACAATATGCTCAAACTTTAAAGTGTTAGTTCACCCAAAAATGAAAATTATGTCACCCTCATGTCGAAATTTGAACAATGCACATGTTTTCAATAAGCCTTTTTATGTTATTTTAAATTGTTTTACATGTACTGTAAATCAGTTTTGATTGCTGTGTCTGTTTTTGTGATTCTGTGTAACTTGTGTACTGTTGCTCCAGGGCTCCCTTGTAAAAGAGATTTGACTATCTCAATGGGACATCACCTGGTAAAATAAAGGATAAATAAATAAATAAAATAAAAATAAATAAATGTCGTTCCAAACCGGCAAGACCTCCGTTCATCTTGGGAACACAGTTTAAGATATTTTAGATTTAGTTCGAGAGCTCTCAGTCCCTCCATTGAAAGTGTGTGTACGGTCTACTATCCATGTCCAGAAAGGTAAGAAAAACATCTTCAAAGTAGTCCATGTGACATCAGAGGGTCAGTTAGAATATTTTGAAGCATTGAAAATATATTTTGGTCCAAAAATAGCAAAAACTATGACTTTATTCAGCATTGTCTTCTCTTCTGGGTCTGTTGTGAATGCGTTCACTGCAGTTTATTGATATAAGGTTCGCGAACGAATCACTCGATGTAACCGGATCTTCTTGAACCAGTTCACCAAATCGAACTGAATCGTTTAAAACGTTTCGCATCTCTAATACGCATTAATCCACAAATGACTTAAGCGGTTAACTTTTTTAACGTGGCTGACACTCCCTCTGAGTTCAAACAAACCAATATCCCGGAGTAATTCATTTACTCAAACAGTACACTGACTGAACTGCTGTGAAGTGAGAACTGAAGATGAACACCGAGCCGAGCCAGATAACGAATGAAAGATTGACTCGTTCTCGAGTCAAGATCCGATTGCATCGGTTTTTGGATCACCAGTAGTGATGGGAAGCTCGGTTCTTTTCGGACAGTTCAAATCAATAAACCAGTTGAAAAAAACTGTTCACCGGTTCTTTTGCACTCAACGTAATGTCATTGGCGATGATTGCCCTTGATTCAAGCCTTCGGTTTACCCACACTCATAACATTAGCACAGAATCAGTTCAGAATCAATCATCAAAAGAACCATTTCGGTTCAGACGCTCTGTGTGTCGGTCTGCTTCACGCTGAATCACACATGCGCAGTATCATCAGCTCCTCGGTTCTCGAATCGTACGCGTCCGACAGAAACGGTTCTCGGTTCAGTGTACGAATAAATGTCGAATAAATTATTAATTATTGTTCTGCGTAGTTTGAAGAGAAACATTTTTTAATCTTTATCCCGGATATATATATTTTTTAATCAGGAAGAGGGTGGGGGGTCAAATGGGGTGGGGGTCTTGAGACCCCCCAAGACCCCCCTGGCGCCGCCGGTGAGTATGACCAGTCTCAGTAACTTCCCTTATTGCTTAAAGTCTTATCGTATTCTAGTCTTAAGCAGCTTAATATTCAAGTACACAAATGGGTAACATGTTGGGTATTAGTGTTAGAGATGGCCTTTATATTAAATAGGACTTTTGTGCAATTTCTTTGACTGCACTCTGAGCTGTTAAGTGACAAGAGAGATTATCTCAGTCCACAATAGAGCCAATCATTTTCCCCTAAGAATAGGGCCTAAACTCCCCTGAAAAGCATAAAGGCCCTCACATTTAAAGAGCCAGTAGAGGGAAGTTCCCATTCATGACTTAATAGCCAAATGAAAGTTCCTAATTCAGCAGTTAGGACTGTGGCGAGAGCTCAGCCACAACATGTCAGTGCTGGGCTCTGGGACTGAGCTGGCTTTGTTGGCCAGTAACAGTAATGGAGGGGGGTCTGAACGAGGCCTCATAATAACTTCCCGTCTTACAACTCCAAGGCTTTTCCCACGTATGAGAAAGCTGGGGGACAATGCTCCCCACACTGTTCTCTCTGGTTCCTCTCTCTCCCCCAAGAAGAACAGGCTCCGAATGGCCCCCCTCAGCCACCCACCCCTCTCCGCTGCCACTGAGCTTCACTCCAAGCTCATCGCCAGGTCTAGGGAGCATTTAGTTCGATGATGATGGAGCATATAACAAGGCTCCATACAGCAGTCAGCTGATGGCTGTCATCACTGTTGGCTTGTGTGTGTCCCTGACTGTCCTCTCTTCCCTTAATTACCCATCCTTACTCTCGCAGTGAGGTCCCCTCACAAATTACACCGTATTGTTGGTGGAAGATTGGCCTGTCATTACGGAGAAGGGGAGCATTTCAATATTGCCATAATGACCCTGATGCCCAGCAGTGGCTGTACGTAGCACACCCTCAATCCCCCCCCCCCATCCCCCCCACCCCCCCCCCACCCATATTGCCCTGCCATTACTGCTGGTGCCAGGTGACGCTGTGACCCAGACAGCTTTCTGCTATGTCAGCAGTTCAAATGCATGGCGCCACAGTGAGGGGCTCGCTCCTCTTCTCAGACAATGGGCAGATTCGAGCTCCTCTAAAGATGAGTTAGGGCCTCTGATAATACGACTCCTCCACTTTTGCTTTTTTTCCCACTGCCCCTGTGGAGCTCAAAGCAAATGAGATCCAAAATAATATGTGGGCCTGTTGTCTCACTTGAACCGATATATGTCCATTCCAAATGCAAATGGATGGATATTACTTTGTTTTGCAAAGAAATGTCAGTAAAAGACCTGTTGAGTTTTAGTTTACAACCAACAATACTGGTGTAAGCAGTGTTGGGGAAGCAACTTTAAAACTTGTCATTTCATGTAGCCTAGTCAACCTATAAGCTTAGTCAAGCCAAAGTAGTTAGCTACACTACAAGCTACAAAACAAACAAAAAAGAAGATAACTTCACTGAAGTTACTGAAAATGGCAATATTTTTCTATCCACCTTATTTTTCAATGAGGAAGTAAGCTGTTTTCTGCGAATGTGCGAGACTTCTGTTTCATTAGCCGCTAGGAAGAGAAGATCATCAAAATGCAGTAAATGCTTTACTGCAAAATGCAGTAAACAGTTTGCCGTTTCAAGCAGCATAACACACAGTTTTGTACAGCTACAGATAACTAAATATACCTCTACACGTTAAATTTAAATAGCCGTGGGTTCTAATGTGCAAAATAAGGTGGATAAATATTTCCAATAATTATAATTCTGTCCAGGAATTTATCATTTAATCAGAGCTTTATTTGCCACAAAATTCAATGAATGGTTTTAAATGAACGAAGAATCTAAAAAAGGCTGTCAGTATGAAACTTAATCGGGTAGCTACATTTATAGGCTATAATAGGGCCAACAACACTCTAACCGAGAAGTAAAACAAGCGGAGGGACGCTGAATCATTTTTGATGTGTTCATATAGGCCTATGAACTGTGTGAGTGAGCAGATTCAAAATAATAAATAGACCTCTTAACGTTACATAACATAAAGAGAACCGGTTGGGATGCAACGATTTGTTAAATGACGTTTCAGAGCAACATTTGAGAGGGAGAAAGGAAAAAGACGACCGTCGAGTAGGCACGTTCCCTCAGTCTGTCATTAACAGCAGCGATGTGGCGTTTGGTCGCGTTACACCACTAACGTTAGTCGTTGGAAAAAGCAGGTTATTCTTTGGTCCGTTTTGAAAACTGTCACACTGCTGAGAAATGCTTTGAGGTTAGTAACGTTGCCACTTTTAATAAGCTAGTGCTTTTGAACACTGGGTAACCTATATAATAGTTTTATTCTGACCTCACAATATGGCAACAGACAGATCAAAAGCACCATGTGAATCACTCGAAAGGTAAATTCATGTTTTTGTGACTTAAGGTGACTTATTTTGTTGGACATTTCCTGGCAGGGATGTGTAAATCACAAATAAAACTAACAGTAGGACACAATTACAACAGACTCTATGAGGCTTTCTTAGGGAAACTAGGCTATTGCACAAGCTTCATTCATGACATGAGTTACAATTTCATGGGCAGATGTTATTCATTTATTTTATTCTGCTGCTTGGTCTTGGTCTGTTTTGTCAGTACACTCATCTTCTAGTAGCTGGATGAAGGGCTGTCTTATTTCTGAGTTAAGTTCACCCACTGCATCTTTTAAAATGAAAATAAAATAAATAAAATGTGATTTTTGAGAGGAACTGTCATCAATTATAATGACATGATAATGACATGCATGATGAAGTTAATCAATAATTATTCAAGATAACAAGCAATGATGAGTCATAATTTAGAATCAAATCAAATGAATAAAAAAATAATATCTTTGATTTTTAACATGTCAGCATCACCCCAGCTGGCAGTTTCAGCTGTATGTGAATTGAAACATTAAAAATTTCATTTGTTTTATAAAGACATAGACTACTTCTAAGAATGTCTACTTCTGGTTTCTGTTATGGTCAACATCTAGCATCTAGCATCTAGCAAATGGCAGTTGTGTATAAAAAACAAACACGTTGTAAATGATAATTGTATGGCCCTAAAGTCCATGAGTCAAACATTACACCGACTTCCTCACTATTACCAGACAGTCTGCCAAATTAGTTATTTCTAATTACTCACATATGCCTAGCAAATGTGGAAATATACTGCGGCCTTGGCTGACACTGAAGACAGTTATCAGTTTACCACAGAACAAAGCACACATTTCCATTGCATTCTTTAACTTGGTTATAAAGAAAATACAACACCCAAATAGTATGTGGATTGCCATGACTGTAACCTATCAGCATTCCTCTATGGAGTATATTATCAAGCACATAGCTATGTCAAGCAACCAGCCAAGGTCGGAAAAAACAACACAATTCATAAGATCCTCTACAGTATTTATGTCCAAATAAAAATGACAAAATATTTAGTGTTGGGGAAGCTACTTTAAAACTTGACAAGATTCAGGCAAACTGTCAAGGAGTCAAGCTATAGTATTGTTTTGAAAAAGTAGGCATAGTTAGCTACATTACAAACAGACAAAAAAAGTAGTAAACTATATTGAAGTTACTTAAGATGGCATTATTTTTCTATAGCATAAATAATCCCAATAATTATACTTCCGTCCAATTATTTATAATTTAATCAGAGACATTTTTTTCTGGCACAAAAACAAGGAGTGGTTTTAAAGTAATGTAAAACCAAAAAAGGGCTGGCAGTATTAAACTGAAATAGGTACATTCATCCTAAATAATACAACAATCTTAACAAGTAAAAAAAACAAGGGACACTGAATCATTTTTGATCTGCTCATTGCTTATACGAGCCAGGCGAGTAAGCTTATTCACTATGAATAAATCAAACTTCTTAATGTCACATATATGAGAGGACACCTGGTCCGTTTTGACGTCACATGTACACTCCCATCCGCATGTGTTTCACACGAGAAATGATTCTGATTTTAATTGCATTTAAAGACACAAATTTTAATTGTTCTCCGCTAGAGGACACATATTCAAAATAAACAAAGACCAGGTAGCTAGTTTGATGACACCGTGACTGAGTGTAGAATCATGGGAGTTGTGGTCTTCATTAAGCAGGGTGAGGCTGAAAGTCTCGAAGTGAAACGAGACCGCTGAACAAGCGTGACACAGCTCAATAGCAGCAGAGCTTTTATTATGCCACAGTCAACTGTATGGAGTGAAAATCATGCCAAAACCTCACACACACAAAACGTGTTTTACTCACACCCAACGATTCACAAACAAACTCAGTATGGTTTGCAAATACAAAACATCACTCACAAACTAATGCATTTTGTTCTGCAAATAAAAAACGTAGCTATCAAACAAATACAGTATGTTTTACATATACAAAGAAACGTATTTCTTCAATGACAAAAATATCCTCCAAGTACAAACTAAAATCTTTCAAGTAAAAAAAAAAATCCTTCAATTAAAAAAAAATCCTTCAAGTACAAAACACAATTCTACAAGTACGAAAAACAGTCACGTGACTTTTGGCACTAATTTTTCGCCTTGCTGATCCACACACATGCTAGTAAACTGTCATGTAATTCACACTCCACAACTGCGGGTGGCGCTGTTAGCGACTTGCTTGGTGCCGCCACCGACATGGAAACAGAGGAGAAGAAGAAACGCTACCATGAGGGACGTTTTGAACATGATGAGCGGCCAACAGGTGAGTTTGCAGTCGTTGCTGGTGAAAAATCAGCCTGAAGGGGTTGTTATTCGCTATAACAACCGCCTCGCTATACATGATCCCGCTTATTACATTGCACAAAATATTGATTTAAAAATGAGTTTATTGATTATAAAAACGATTCTATTGCTTCCGCTAAAAAAATAGTCCGTTCCGCGTCCATAGCAACAGTCTGTTTTTCATGGCAAGGGTGTGTTTGGACTTAAGGACTAAAGATTGTCATTTTTAAAGCATCAAAAACACTATCAGAGAACCATGTTTGGGCATTAATATCTTAAATTGTTATTCATAGCCTCACCAAACTTTGCAGGATGGAAGACAAACATGTTCTTAGTATAACTGAACCAAAGTTTGTACTGCATGCCTATTGAGATGCTACAAGGCCCTAGATTTGGGTAAATGGCTAAACCCCTAATACTGAGGTTATTACAAACTCATTTTCTGCATCAATATCACACCAGAAGGCTGTCAGCATACATGGGTGCTGCATTTTTTTAAGCTGAAAATTTAGGACATAACCTGCTTGTTTAACCCTTGCTAAAAAAGAACTATACGCATGAAGTATGTGCGAAGATTTTATTTGAATTAAAGTATATTCAATCAGTTTTAAGAATAAACTTGGCAATGGGTTTGGCAGTGGTCCTTGAGGGGGGTTCAAGGGGGTGGGGGGTATATATATAAATACAAACACACACCCACAACTTTTTAATTCTGACTTTTTCTAGAAAGACTTTTTCCACAAATTTCTTTATAAATTTCACCAAAAATGCATCCCATTGAAATTAATTTGAACATACATTGACAAAGAAAATAATGTTATTCAGTCTCAGAATTAATATTGTTTATTTCTGGAGTCCGTAACAAAATCTTATCAAATGTGGTCTGGGTCCTTGATGTAAAAATGTTTGAGAACCACTGCCCTACATAAACACTTTACATGTCTTTTCAGGGATTGTACCTACCCCATTTGGACTGGGAGGACAGTGGCCTACCTGATGAGCCATACCATGGTGTCACTGTTCCTGAGATGGGCGATGTACTGAGTGATGAACAAATGGCAGCACTAAGGGCAGTCATAAATCCCCTGGGACACTCCCAATCACATGGCTCAGACATGTACCTACTTACTGTGCAGTATGTCCATCACTTACTAGGCTTACAGTAAAACGTACTCAGCAAAGGACCTGATTCAATGCAATTGTAGCACAAATACAAAAAGAACACTTATTTACAGAACAGTGCCTCTGCTAATAACTGGTTTGTAATATGTTACAGTTACACAAATAAATATTTCTGAGTCAGTGAGGTGGTCTAATGTTTGATTTTTCTCTGTTTAATCAAATCAGACCAGCAGACATGCCCCGTGTTAGGACTGCCAGCGGCAGCAGGAAGCATAGCTTTCCTCAAGCAGTGCTAGCAGCGCACTTTAAGATTTTCAGCTCTCTTAATGTCGTAATGAATGTTCAAACCAAACACATGTAGATTGTATTATTTTTTATTGTAGTGTGAATACAATCTTAAAACATCTGGGGGGTTGGAACAACCAAAAAAAAAAAAAAACAATATCTTTCTCTTTTTTTTTACTATGGGGACCTGGTTTTCTCTTTCTTAACCAACGTGTGCAGCTCTGTGAGTGCATCTAAAATGCCTTTTGGGATGAGAAGAACCTGGTTAGAGTCAGCACTAAAAAGAACAGCCTCCTGAAAACACACAAATTCAAGGTAATCCAGGTCAAGGGGTTGCTGACAGACAATATGCTGGAGCCATATGTGGATTCTAGGGCTGCTCCGATCACGATCGGCCGATCGTTAACGCGCATCTCGTCAGTAAAGCCGGTTCTCTAATCAGCGATAAATTCCCTCAGGTGCGTGATTTCACATAGAGCAGCTGTTACTACACAGAGCCGTTGTTAACTGAGAAGATGCGCAAATAAACGCTGAAAATGAACGTGGATTTGCATTGGGTTCGGACCACAGCCTGCCTTCCAAGCGGTTCACAGCCAAGCGCGCCAAGGCGATGAGCCACGTGATGCCCCGTCGCTCACTCCAGTCATCATCGGCAAGGTTCCGCTCTTCTGCACCTCGTCAGGCTCTAAGACCAGCTAAAACAGCCCGCCGTGGCACCCTGCTCTGAACCGGACGCTCGTTTCGCCGAAACCAGCAGTGGTAAGAGCCTGGGAGGAAACGTCAGGGTCAGTTGAGGGCCCCGTGCCGCGAGAGAGCCAGCGCGCCATCCTGTGCCACCGAGCCGTCTCCCTGACTGACCGATAAACTGTAAGAGTGAGTGCGCGGGAGGCCCCGCCCCCAAGCGCCATGTTCAAATGCATCATGTCACCCATGTTCCTGCGGGCGACGATTGCTATGTGTGTTTAAATGCTGTTTGTGTGAGTTCCACAATAGAAGCATGTACACAATCAACAAAAGGGCTTTTTCTTTCTCTTACACTCAACACTGTGTCACTCGCCCTGTCTCATAGCAGCGCTGAGCCACAACCCATGATTGTAATGGCCTCGCGAGGGCGCGAGAGTTCCAACACCACATAAACACGGTGTCACTCTCCCTGTTCAGATGCATCATGTCCCCCATGTTCCTTTGGGCGACGATTGCTATGTCTGTTTAAATGCTGTTTGTGTGAGTTCCACAATAAAAGCATGTATACAATCAACAAAAGAGCTTTAATTCCTCTTACACTCAACACTGTGTCACTCGCCCTGTCTCAGAACAGTGCAGAGCCACAACCTATGATTATAATGGCCTCGCGAGGGAGCGAGAGTGCCAACACCACAAAAACACATGCATCATGTCCCTCATGTCACTATGGGTGACGATTGCTATATGTGTTTAAATGATGTTTGTGTGAGTAAAATTTTACTATAGAAGCATGTATCCAAATTCTTGCACCCAACACTGTGTCACTCTGTGTCACTCGCCCTGTCTCAAACAGCGCAGAGCCACAACCCATGATTATAATGGCCTCTCGAGGGCGCAAGAGTGTCACACCATTATATAGCCGACGCGAACTGCCCTCCCGCCAGTGCTTCTAGCCTCGCGGGGGCGGGGCCCTGGTCAAAACAAGTCATCAGTGGCTGTAGACCTAACGGGTCCGCGGTGTCATTTCATGGACGGTAGGAGGGCTATCCCGGGCGTTTCGGCGTGGATACTGGGAATAATTCACGACGGATATTCTCTCCCAATTCAAACGCAGACCTCCCCGCTTCAATGGCATGGTCCCGTCACTAACTTTGCCCCAAAACCATCCTGTTCTCCGACAGGAAGTTCTCAGTCTGCTCGAGAGGGAGCGATAGAGCGAAATTTTCCCTCAGATCAAGCGGAATGCGCGTGTTGAATTATCTGGACGATTGGCTGATTTTAGCAAGAGATGTGCATCTTTCAAGAGATGTGCTTCACGTGGAAACAATGCTTTGCCGTTTGGATACGCTGGGACTGCGTGTGAATATGCAGAAGAGCGTATTTTTATGAGTCGGACTGTAACATATCTGGGAATATGTTTGGACTCGATGGCGATGCGAGCCCATCTCTCTCTAGAGCATTTCATCGACGCTGTTTCAGACTGGGCGGGTCGTTTTCACTGAGGGAATTTCAGAGGCTTCTGGGACTGATGGCGGCGGCTTCTTCAGTGTGCCATCTGGGTCTGCTACATTGCGGCCGCTACAGTTTTGGCTGTAACTCGAGTTCCGCCGAGGGCGTGGTCTTCGGTCCACAAGCACATACGGTCATTCACAGTTGCGCCGGCACTCTGAGACCATGGAACAGCCCGGATATGTTCAGCCCAGGAGTTCTTTTCTCTATGAACGCGTCTACTTCAGGCTGGGGAGCAGTGCGTCTGGGCGTACCTGCCTCAGGCCTGTGGTCAGAGTCAAAGAGAAGGTGGCACATAAACCGTTTGGAATTAAAAAGGGAAGCGGTGTCCTTAGCCCTGCAAGCCTTTCGGTCGAAATTGGAGCGGCAACATGTACTGATTCAAACCGACAACATGTCTGTGGTCCCGTACATAAATCGCCAGGGCGGAGTGCGCTCCAGAGCTTTATTCAAACAGGAAGCGAGTCTCCTGTTGTGGGCGGACCGACACTTAATCTCCATAAGAGCATTGATACTCCATACTTTGAACCGTGGAGTGAGCATGCTTTCGAGGAACGGGATTCCTCAAGGAGATGGAGGCTTCACCCAGGATCAGATCTAATGATTTGGGAGGGAGGAAGTGGATTTGTTTGCCACGAGCGAGAACACACACTGTAAGACGTTCTTCTCGCTATCTCACTCCCCCCTGCCGGGAGATGCTCTGACATCGCATTGGCCGGAAGCCAGGCTTACACGTTACCTCCGGTGAAGATTCTGCCTGTGTTGTGCAAAATCAGGGAGGAGAGAGCGTCAGTTATACTCGTGGCCCCGAACTGGCCGAATCAGCCCTGGTTCGCGGACCTGAGAGAGTTAGTGATTGCTCCCCCATGGCGAATCCCCCTCAGGCAGGACCTGCTGTCTCAGGCGAACGGCACATAATGGCACCCCAGCCCCGAGCTGTGGAACCTTCATGTGTGGCCACTGCGGGGACCCTAATAAGCAGGACGCTCTGCACTCACGAGTGCTAAACACACTTACGGAGACGCGCGCACCATCAAACAGTCGCTGCTACGCGCAGAAGAGGAGTTTTCACAAAATGGTGCGAGGACATTTATATTGACCCGGGGACCTTCCGTGTCGGATGTTTTGCGCTTTCTACAGCACAGTATGGATAGTGGGAGTTTGAAACCATCCACGCTGAAGGTGTATGTGACCGCTATTGCCGCTTTTCATTCCCCGGTTGACGGGCAAACGATCGGTAAGCACGCTATGGTAATCAGTTTTCTCAGGGGAGCAAGGAGATTGTGTACTTCATGGCCGCCCTCCGTGCCGCCGTGGGATTTAGCTCTAGTTTTGAGGGCTCTATCACTACTACCGTTCGAGCCCTTAGCTTCGATTGCGGTTAAGGGGCTTCTCTGAAGTCTGCTTTGCTTCTTGCTCTCGCCTCGGGCGAAGCGCCTTGGAGACTTTCATGAGTTTTGGTGAACGATATTACATCGGTTTCGGACCTGGCAACTGTAATGTCACTCTCCGGCCGAGACCGGGTTTCATTCCGAAGTCACTCAATAGACCGTTTTGTTTCCCTGCCCGCCTTATCTGTTGAGCCGTCAGCCTCGCGTGACGCTGATGCTCAGAGCGCCGGGACCCTGTTAGGGTTTTACGGATGTATATGGATCGCTCGGCTGCCTTTCGTCAGTCGGACCAGTTGTTCGTGTGTTGGTGGATGTAATAAGGGACGTGCTGTTTCTAAACCGAGACTTTCTCACTGGATAGTGGACGCTATCGAATGCAAGGGGAAGGATTATCCCCTCAACATTGGAGCTCATTCTGCGAGGACTATATAAATGCTTCCTGATGGGCCTGGTCTAGAGGTATGTCTGTCCAGTATTCATGTTTTGCTGCTGGCTGGTCTTCCCAGAACACAATCGCCAGGTTTTATAAGCTGGATGTACCCTCTGTAGCATCACATGTACTTTCGGTGAGTTAAGTTTTATTCATTCTGTTATAACCAGCTATACAGTAGTTACCATGGCTGCTAACTCTGTGTTATGGTTTATATGGTTTATGCAGTAGTCACCGCAAACGCCGTCGACTCTGTTTAACTCTCATGCTTCAGTGCTTATTGCGTTGTGTCTGCCCTGGTTAGTGCAGACTTCGAT
Organism: Carassius carassius; assembly: GCF_963082965.1. NCBI lineage: Eukaryota > Metazoa > Chordata > Actinopteri > Cypriniformes > Cyprinidae > Carassius > Carassius carassius. Next base: position 14,669,519 of record NC_081784.1, read on the forward strand.
TTATTGCTTGAAGTAATGCAAATTTTGTTAGGGTGGGAGCAGATGTCTCATTGGTCTAGTTCCGCCTATCAGATGCAAGCACTCTTAGCGACATGGCCATTGGCTAGAACTGTCCTGCTTATGTGTGGGGGTGATTGTCTCCGTTCAGGGATTATCTTCACTGCTCTCACAGTTATACAGTTCGCATATACGTCTTAGCTGACGTAATGTTGAGTTACCGCCTCGAGAGGGAACGTCTCCGGTTACTATCGTAACCTCGGTTCCCTGAGAGGCGGGAACGAGACATTACGTTAGCCGCCATGGTCGCTGTTTGATCAGCTGTGCTAGCTGATTCTGATTCTGACGTAATTTTCGCGCCCATGCATTTTATACTGCCCGCTGTCCTGTCAGTATTTGCATGCTTCGCGTCAATTGGCCAGCTGCCCCCAGCTGGCGTTAGCCAATAAGATTTCAGCGAAAGTGGAGAAGAGAGGAGTTCCCGATATATGTCTAAGCTTACGTAATGTCTCGTTCCCGCCTCTCAGGGAACCGAGGTTACAATAGTAACCCGAGACGTTCTCTGATAGTGTTTTGATGCTATAAGAATGACAATCTCAAGGACTGACAAAAATATGAATATTTTTACAGGCCTTAGTTTTGGGACCCAAACATAATATAGAAAAACTCTTCATCTAAGATGTTGCTGCAACCACTTTCCTGGATTCTGACTGATTTGACATGGAATGAAGCCTCTATATTCTATGAGACACTAGCAGGAGAAGACCAGGGTTGATTTGGAGGTCCAAACACACCCTTGCCATGAAACACAGACCGTTGCTATGGACGCGGAACAGACTATTTTCTTTAGCGGAAGCAATACAACCGTTTTTAAAATCAATAAACTAATTTTTTAATCAATATTTTGTGTCAAATTATTTATTTTGTAGGTAGCAATGTAATAAGTGGGATCATGTATAGCGAGGCGGTTGTTATAGAGAATAACAACCCCTTCAGGCTGATTTTTCACCAGAAATGACTGCAAACTCACCTGTTGGCCGCTCATCGTGTTAAAAACCATAGTTCAAAACGTCCCTCACGCTAGCGTTTCTTTTTCTCCTCTGTTTCCATGTCGGTGGCGGCACCAAGCAAGTTGCTAACAGCGCCACCTGCAGTTGTGGAGTGCGAATTACATGACAGTTTAATAGCATGTGTGTGGATCTGAAGGCATTTGCGTGTGGATCAGCAAGGCGAAAATTTAGTGCCAAAAGTCACGTGACAGTTTTTCGTACTTGTTTGATAGCTACGTTTTTTATTTGCAGAACAAAATGCATTAGTTTGTGAGTGATGTTTTGTTGGCAAACCATACTGAGTTTGTTTGTGAATCGTTGGGTGTGAGTAAAACAAGTTTTGTGTGTGTGTGAGGTTTTGGCATGATTCTCACTCTATTCTCCGCTCCTTCTGGTCGTGTGTATGTGTGGGGGGGGGCAGCACTGTTTTATCATACTAGATATATTTGAAAGTTCAGTTATAATGCTACTCTCTGCAGTCATCACCGGTATATTCCGTGTTACTAGAAAAAAATTGCTTATTTCTCTGGATTTAAACATTCTTTAATATTCTTTGATTGACATTTGGGGTAATGTAAGTACAAAAGTCATCAAAATATATAACACTGTTCTAGTGTTTTTTGGATATTTTAATAAAAAATTCTTACATATTGTGCCTTTAAGTTAGAATCCACCCACCACTGAAATCGTTGAGTGGTCTTCCAGGGGGCCACGGCTTCGATACATTGGTGGTTCACCCTGACTGGGAATCTTTTCAGACACCATGCATGGGGTGGGACTTGGCTTTCAGCCAAAATTGTGAAGCAAGCCCAGTGGAGTCACAGAGGCGGCAGCAGCCATAAGGCAGAGCAACTTCTGAAAAACCCTCAGGGGGCGTGTCCACATTAGGGCTGAGTGTAGAACTGTTCCCAGAAAGACAGTTGGTTGCCTGGGCAATAACTGGCTCTTGCGTGGGTTGTAGTAACAGTTTTTTGTGAGCGGTCAGTTCCCATTCTTATCTGGCTAGAACAAGCCAATCGTCGAGGTAGTTCAATATGCGGATTCCCATCTGCCTGAGAGGGGATAGAGCCGCGTCTATGCACTTCGTAAAAGTGCGCGGGGCCAGGGACAGTCCAAACTGAAGGACTGCATACTGTTAGGCCACTCCCTCGAATGCGAATTTCAAAAACGGTCTATGATGGGGGGCTATGTGGATGTGAAGGTAAGCATCTTTCAAAACCACGGTCAAAAACCAATTCTTGGGGCAAATATGTGCAGGAATTTTCTTGACCTTCATCATCACTGGCTCATAATGTCTGAGATCTAGAATGGGTCTGAGCTCACCGTCTCTCTTTGGGACGAGGAAATAGCAGCTGAAAAAGCCTGACTCACTGTTCGCTGGAGGCACTATTTCCACAGCACCTTTTGTAAGCAGTGTTTGCAACTCCTGCTGGAGAACAATAGCTTTGTTGTCCAGAACAGAAGTTTGAATAATGCCTCTGAAGCGGGGTGGTCTGTGAGTGAACTGCAGCGAGTAGCCTCACCTCATCGAATTTTGCTCTTTAAAGTATGTGTGTCCGCTGTCACAGTGGTAAAATATTCTGGTACGCGTTGCACCTGCAGGACGTGACCTGCTGAAAAAGAGACTCCGTCTCTCAGAGGTGTTTTGAAGAGGTGAGGAGTGAAAGCGAGCTGTTTTTCGGGGGGTTCCGGCAGAGGCAAGAATGGAACCCCTCCTTTTCCTCTCTAGCTCCTCAGGACAACTTTGGCGGCTCGGGATCCAGCACAACTTGTGGGCGGGGACCCTGGCGCTTTGAAAAGGGGATTTGGAAATGAGTGACACCTGTGATTGGTGATTGGAAGGATACAAAAGAGGAGCTAAGACAGTGAAGGACAAGAGAGCACCAGGCCTGGATTTTATTTTGTGTTTTGGTTTTGTTTGTGCGCGGCAGTCATCTATGAGGGGCTGTCGCGCTGTTTTGTGTTTATTTTATTATTAAAGCTTTATTTGAATGTTCGCGCCTCCTTCTTCCCATGACTATGAAGGTTTTTATAGCGTTACATTGGTGCTGAAACACAGAAGGAAGGAGGGACGTGCTGCCAAAGTTCCCTCGACACTGTGGTGAATCCGCGGTGCCATCGAGCAGGGCGAAGCATTCTGCCTCTGTGGATGCTTCAGGCAGTGGGCTGGAGTGAGTTGCCAGGGGAAGGATGAACTCGCTGCCGGCCGCCCGTGATGTGGAGGGACGGCTGCCGTCAGTGAGGGAGCGGAGGAGTCGCCACCATTCGCCTGGGGCCGAAGCCTGCTGCCATCTGCCAAGAATGGAAAGGAGGAGAGAACGGGGGACTCCTGCCGGCTGCCTAAAACCGGAGGAGACATCGGTGGAGGAGTGTCGTGCCGTCCACCAAGGGCCATACAGTGGCACCGCCAGGCACTGTGGAAGAGTTCACACAGCTGGTGGGGGGCTGAGTGGCAGTGTGTCTGGGAACCGGAACATTTTTTTTCCTCTCTCCCCTCTATCATCTCTGTCGCTCCTCATCCTTCCATCTCCTTTTCTCTCACCTCGTCTGTCTGTCCTTACCCCCAGGTTCCTGAAGCCAGGAGAAAGGTTCCCCCGGGGGGGTTGTAGAGTGAAGTCTCGTGGGTACCCCCCGGCCTGTGAGGGGCGATGGGGGTATGTGATGAGTGGGACGGGGCTGAGAGCCGTGGGAACAGAGTGAGGCCGGTGGAGTGATTTGGAAGTGAGCAACACCTTCGCCACTCACCGGTCTCGAGTCCCACGGAGGAGATCGGAAGGATACAAAAGAGGAGCTACGACAGTGAAGGACGAGAGATAACCAGGCCTGGATTTTGTTTTGTGTTCTGGTTTTGTTTGTGCGCGGCAGTCGTCCGTGAGGGGCTGTCACGCTCTTTAGTGTTTATTTTATTATTAAAGCTTTATTTAAATTTTCACCGGTTCCCGCCTCCTTCTTCCCGTGACTATGAAGGGTTTTATAGCGTTACATAGCCCTTTCGGCAGGACTGGTGAGTCGAGGAAGGCCATTTTCTCGGCGTCCCTGATCTCTATCAATGTTATTCACAGGTGGCACTACAGTATCATCAGACTGGCTATGGTCTTTCATGATCGCCTAGGCTGTGGCCTTTGTAGCGCGCAGAGCCAGATCTGTTGCTGAGCACAGCTCCTTAAATGCCTCCTGGTGCTCTTGGCCAGACTCGTCCATAGAGAAGTTTGGCTTGAAACACTTGAAGGATCGCTATCGTATGTTGGTGATGGCCGAGGTGGTCTTGCAGGGCTTGGATGAATCCGCTGCATGGCCCTTTAAGCCAAGGGTGGATGGTGGGCACAGATGTGCATTGATTGCTTCATCCAGAGGCGGGAGTCTGGCATACGCTTTTTCGACAGCCCGTCATACATTAGTGAGAACTGCTGGAGTCGAGGGGTTTACCCGTGCCGAATAGGGAGCACGCCAAGTCTTGGTGAGCTCGCCGTGGATGGCAGGCAAGAATGGGAATGGGTGCTGGCAAGAGGATTGCTGGCAGGTCTCTGGCAGGAACAACTCGAACGGTAAACCACGGTGGGCTTGTCTGGAGCCGACTACCAAGCCAGAAGCAACACCTTCCCCTCAGGTGCTGGATCCTCATCGCTGAAGAAGAATCCCTATGGGCCGACTTATATAGCCCCTTCTGCTGGGTCGAAACACCATTGGCTTGTGCTGCTACACAAACGTGAACAAATCAGGCTTCAGCAGAATGGAAAAAATGTGTTTTTCCCATACACATAACGATAGTGAACGTTAGAAAGGGAACTGAGGTGGAGACCACAGAGGCTAAACAACTCATCCAACAATGAGGCCACATCCTTGAGAGAATGCATATTTTAGAGTGATTTCACACTTGGTCTGAGAGCTGTTCACATTCATTTTGACAAACATGTGGAAAAAATTTAAAATAACACCTTCTCCAGAAATGAAAATTAGCTGAAAAATTTACTCACCCAAGATTTAGATAAGTTTGTTTCTTATTGGGAACCGATTTGGAGAAATTTAGCTTTGCATCACTTGTTCACCAGTGGATCCTCTGCAGTGAATGGGTGCCATCAGTTGATAAAAACATCCCAATAATCCATAAGTAATCCACCCATTCCACCAATTAACATCTTGTGAAGCTGTGTGTTTGTAATAAACAAATTAGTTTTAACTCTTATTCGATGGCACCCATTTACTTCAGAGTAATATAATGCTAAATTTCTCCAAATCTGTTCTGAAGAAAAAAACTAACTACATCTGCAGAAATTTTTCATTTTTGGGCGAACAGTTCATTGAAGGGACACTTTTTTACCATTGTGATGACTGGGGAGAATGGCCTAGTTATCCTAACCCTCTCTGGGACATCATCATTTATAAATGATGCTAAGAAAATTACATTTAAAATACAATAATTTTATTTTTTAGTAATGTCAGGCACCATATATGTAAGCTCATTATAGATTAGAAACTACATATAAATTCCATTTAAATATAATTATACATCCAAATGTGTAAATTTTTTGTTATTTTTAATGCACATTTTAGTAAAGCAATTACTCAAAGACAAAAAAGAAACCTTTCCATCATGCATAAATGACAAAGTCATTTTATGGGATACATATTTTGTGTATAGCTGACACTATTTATCAGCACTGGCAGGCAGTTTAATAAATTTTATGCATGTGTTTTAGATTGATGTTTGTACATTTTTTGGAAGATGGAGAGACAAATCAGAACCTGTTTCAGAAAGTATGGATGATAGTGATAGGAGAGCATCAGAAAATGAGGTTGTAGTAATAAAAGAGGTTGTACAGGTTGTTGTGGAAATCAGGCATTTGGGTACATTATCCTATGCCAGTTTGAAAGATGTGATCCATACAATAACCAAAGATCAGGAAAGATGCCAGTGTCTATTGGCATTACAATACTGATGAGGAGGTATGCTCTAATGAGCCAGGATGCTCTATATTGATGAGCAGGGATACTCAAAGGGATTTTCACGGGTGCCATGATAATTGATTTGGAATTCCAAGATGAAACACAATGTTAAAGCAGTTTTTGAATGTTTTGTTAATGTTTTTCAATTTCAATTTCAATTTTATTTGTATAGCGCATTTACAAAAGCCTGACCAAAGTGCTTTACAGAAGAGCAAGAATATTACACATACCTGAAAAATAGACCAGACAAAAATTTAAAACCACCCATTTCAAAATTTAGCATATCACAGTAGTCAGTACACTAAGGAAAATAAAAAAGTTTTTAGCAAGGACTTAAAAATAGACAAGGAAGGGGCCAGTCTGATCTCTAAAGGCAGGGTATTCCAGAGTCGTGGCCCAGCCACCGCAAATGCACGCTCTCCTCTACGCTTTAGCCTAACGCGAGGGACCACCAACAGAGCCTGGTCACAGGATGGTAGGCTTCTTGATGGAGTATAAGGATGAAGAAGTTCAGATAAATAGACAGGAGCTTTGTTATGAAGGGATTTATAAATGAAGAGGAGAATTTTAAAGTCTATTCTCTGAGAAATCGGCAACCAGTGAAGGGATCTAAGAATTGGATTGATGTGTTCATGTTTACGACAGTTTAAAAGAAGTCTGGCTGCAGCATTTTGGACAAGCTGAAGTCGTGCAATTTGAGATTTAGATATACTGCAATATAAAGAATTGCAGTAATCTAGACGCGATGTAACAAATGCATGAACAGCCATTTCTAGAGTTTTTGGAGTGAGAAAGTTTTTAATTTTAGACAGTAAACGAAGCTGATAGAAACTGGATCCAATAACAGAAGAGATATGTCTATCAAATTTTAAGTGTTGGTCAATAATAATACCTAGGTTCTGCACCCGAGAGGATCTAAAAACGGACAAACCTTCTAGCTCAGGGCTTATACACTGAGAGTTCTCATTAGGACCGACAACTAGCCATAATTTAACCTCCTCTAAACATTGGAGAAGAGAAGTGATCGCAGTGGAGTTGTTTTTCTTAACTGGAAGATAGATTTGAGTGTCATCTGCGTAGAAATGAAAAGACACACCATGTTTTCTTAGAATAGAACGCAGAGGTAGCATGTATAGAGAGAATAGAGAGGGAGCTAAAATAATGTTTTTCAAATATTAACACATGGTTTCCAGGCAGCGATATTGCATTTGTATCACCTTTTAGACATTTTCAAATGTGAGTTCCAAATCAAATAGCTGCACAATAAGAACTTTTCAGATCACTTCAGATAAAGAAAATGCATTTGATTGTGTGTGAAGTTTCAAAAATTATTTACCCTTATTGGACAAAGTCAGTTATTAGTGCCAGAACCCTAAAAAAAAAGGTCAAAGGTCAGATTGGAAAATTAGTTTAGTCCTAAATTTGTCAAATTAAAAAAAAATTCAAGCTGTGAATTCACAATTCCTGTAGATGGCTGAAGTACTATTCAAGGAACCATTTGTTACTTTGTTGACAGTTTATCAGTCATCATATGCAGTGTATCATCCTTCATTTTACATTAAATGTGTGAATAATCAGTTTAAGAAAAAGTTGACCTTTATAGGCCATGTGATTAAGTCTACAACACATGGTATGTGTACTTTTATGAGAAAATTACAAATCAGTTCAGCTGAAGAAACAGAAGGTTGTTCAATTTGGCCTTTAGGATATACGTGTGTACATGCTGTATTTCATGCAACATTCAGCCATTTGCAGTGTTAATTAAAGCAGAATAAGTTTATTATTGCTGTTGAAACAAATCAAAGCATTTTTTCTGTTACAGTTATGCCCTCCGTAGACCATGAACTCCACATGTGTAGAATTTGTGAAGTGTTTACTGTGAAGGACCGTGGCAGTCCCTAAATAGATTCAAAAATGTATAACTACTCCTTTGAGCCAAATTAATCCATATAAATATATCAATTTCAATATGGGACCACAGTCAAACAGTCATTTTGGTGGTTTCCCCCCATTTAATTTAAATTGCTGCAAGCTGCAGCACTTGGAAAATGTTCGAGCCCACAATGCAGTTTTCTATGCATAAATCACACCATAATACTGCCTTAAATAGTTACAGACAGATAATTTATTCTTGGCACACACTGGACTCCATACCTATGCCAGTGTGATTGTGAGTGAGTCATGCTTCATTGCCAGCAGTCATTATTTGCTGACAGCTCCGGAGTCACTTTACTCTTTATTGTCCCTTTCATGATTTTTAAAACACTACTTTTACACCACTCTCACAGCATGGCGATTATTTTCAAGAAAACAAGGCAGGTGAAGATACTGTTAAATGTGTTTGGAAAAAAGGACTATGATTATGTCAAAATCACTAATGATTTCCGAACACTGAAATGTATAAGCAACCATCATGTTTCCACAGGATTGTGTGACCATTTTTCAGAGCAGATGCAGATAGGACAGAATCCAAATGAATCGCTCTGTTTTTAGTAAGTATAAACTTTTAGTAAGTATAAACACGCTACAAATTCATCACAACAGCTTGATTATAACAAAGCAGTTTTCCTCTAATTGTGGCTATTTGTTTAAATTTTACCCTGTGTGATTTCTGCAATGCTCAGGCTGGCTCGGAGTATTATGATAATTACTCTAACATAACAGAAATCAAAATCCAACTGCGATCCCCTGCCTGCGATTCACCAGAAATGGCCTTATCCAAACTGAGCTGGCACTCATTTTCTCCACGGTTTAAATGAAAAAAGCACGCATGGTTTAGATTAAAGCATTGTGCCCCAACTCCGAAATGCTGATGAAAACCAACTCTGCTCTTTTATAATTCATTTGTACCATTAGCATATTAGCTTCAGCGTAATGACAGGATGTCATTAAAGGATTTGGTCTATGACTAATGACAATATTTGTGCTCTGAAGTAGGTCAAACAAAGTAGCCAATTACTGTTCTTCCCATTACAATGATAAAAGCTAGAGATTAGCTATGCTTAGTTTTGGATAAATTGCTTATTAATAAACGTAAGGGTTTTTTTTATTCCCTCTTCCAAACAATGAAACAAACAGATTTAGCTAATTTAATGGTTTTTAAATCCATTTAATGATGGCATTGTGATTATGATAAGATACAGAACTCAATTTTTCCACCTCGGAAGAAAAATTGTTTGTAATTGCATGCACATAATTCTTTCAGTGTAGGCTATTCATAAGGCCATTATATACATATAGTAAAAATGTAAATAATAAATATGTAACATTTAAATAAATTTTTTAAATTTTTATGGATACTCTTTTTGGATACAGTTTTTCTTTATATCAGTTTCATCATGTGTCTCTTCAAGCAGTCAGTACTTTGATCTGTTTAGTTTATATTCAAATTCAAGTGTTTTCTCTCTCTCTTTCTCTCTCTTCAGGTTTCAATGTAAATATCTCATCATCGGTTGGAGGGCTGCATTTTTTAGGAAATTCTTTCACAAATTTTTGCAATGCAAGTAGATGTACATGTCCTCTGGGTGGCAGCATGTTTAGGACGTGGAGTCTCCCAAGCCTCCAAGGGAAAACTGACACACATGGATCCAATATCTAAACCTTCATGCAGTAGAAGTAGACGACATGGAGCCATCCTTCGTTCAGAGGAAGTAGTTAGTGGTGTTCATGTCTGCTACTGTTTTTCATTTGCAGTCACAAAACTTCCAATCAACTTCTACTTTCACAAACGCAAAGGTGTACCTCTAGCCAATGGTGAGATTTTCAGATTGTAACTGATGTCTGATTATTCAAAGCTATTATTCTTTCATTTAGCCTTTCAGAATTAGAGACATTATTTGTTATTTTGCCTTCCTTAAGTAAATGATAATGTTCAGCCCATTAGCAGACGTTTACTTAACCTAAAGCATTTTCATTCAAAAAACTAAAAAAAAAACTAAAATAAAGAAACATTAACTTTTTTTTGATAATGAAAAAAAACTCTAAATTATACCAAACATTTTTTTACAGCTATAATGTAACTGTTGCAGCTATAAAGTGATTAACAAACATTTACTGTAAACAGGAACAGTGAATTGTTTAGAATAAAATAAAGATAAAATTAAATGTTACTAATGAAGATATCAGCAATCTATTCAGATAAGAATATGCAAAATATATATATGTTGTCATTTACTACAAGATGAAGACACCATCAGCAGTAAATCAGTCAGTGTGTTCAAATACAGCACCATCATATGCTGGACTGAAAATTAGGGGGTTCTAAGTTATGAATGCTGAGTAATCAATCCCAATCAAATCAGGCATGAAAGTCCTATAGAACTAGAGAGCATGAACCTGTAAATATCATTTTCTGCCACTTAGCCCATAATGTACCCAAAGTATATTTGGCTTTGACAATTCAATATAACCTGTGGTTTCACAGATTTACAGTGGCATGTCAAAATAGTCATCCACATTAATTGGTAAGATGCTGAATAGAGGCAGATTTGGGTGACACATTGACTCCTTAAGTGTGGCGAGCAATTTTGTTAGAGTTACATCCATGATGGAATGTACAGTAGGTAACATACTTGTCTCAGTCCAGTGCCACAGCCTGTTTTTTGACCAACTAAAACAAATAGTATTCAAGTGCTAATGTGGAGCCAGAAAAAAATAAATCAATCAGCTTGTTTTCACTGTGCTTACTCCACAGATTTTGTGAAAATTAAAAATCGAATTTACAGAATATCAAAAGGTATACCATAACTGTAAACACACTGAGTATGTTTAGCTCTCAGTAATTAGAATATATCTCTTACACCTACTGCAACAAAAGGTGTATTATTGCCATATTGCAGTTAATTCTGCTTTATTTGAACATCCATAATGATAGTAAAAACAATCACTGTGTTGTGTGCCATATAAAATGTACAGTCTCGGCATGTACTGTAGTGCTCTATATAGGCGACAGTGAGCGCGGGCAGTTTCACACAGAACTCGTGTTTCTCCGTTAGCCGCAGAGTTCTGGAACATACCTGGAGAGACTCAAAGAAGAACATACACAGTGGGAGTTTGGACCCGGCCCAAGATAAATAAATCCAGGTTTACATTTTATGAGTAAATGAGATCATATCTAGTCGGCCCATGAAAGTTATGAGACGAAAATGCATGTCTGTGCTGCTGTTAAATCAAGATATTTCATCATGTCTACACAAGGCATATGGTTTGTGTGGGTGTTCGGGGTATAGAAATATGGCAGTGATGATGTTCCTGACATCTGTTGTTAAGGGTTTCACACAGTTGTGTTGATTAATAAATCAGCTGGATCTTAGTACATTTATTGCATTGATTAGGCACTTCTGAAGAGCTCTGTCTAAACACACACAGCATTTTCTAAACAGTATACCAGATCATCTAATATTTTAGCTTTTGAGTAGCAAGTAAATGTTTGGATGTTTTTGCATTTCTGCGAATACTCTTCATTCATGACAGAGGGGTCAAGAAAATAAGTTTGCATTGATTTTGCAGTTGGAAACTCAATAGCTGTGTCTTTGAAGGCTACCCAGCAACTGTTCAGTAAAGGCTTATGCAACAGTGAGTACATAAACATGAAACTTGGATTTACAAGTGTCTATATGCAAGGTCAGCAATTTGTCTAACATGTTCTTTGCTATTTAACATTCAATTAAATGAAATTTCAGTGGGCATGATAAACTGTTGTCTTAATGAGGCACATTCTTTTTTTTTTTTTTTAGATTTTTTTGACATTCAAGTTTTTGTTTACCAAGTCTCATCTACCTTGGCAACAAGGTGCTTGATAAAGCACGGGGTCCACATAACTGGCCCCAATAAATACTTTGTAGCACTTAATTTAGTTCCATGCCGTGGGCCATTAGCTCTTACAGTCTGTCACTCAGCAACTGTGCGGATGATGGAGAGAAAAGGCACAGCAGTGTCAATTTAATTAAATCCAGCTTGGCTGGGTGTGGCTTTCCATCAGCCGCATATAGCACATTTCTGACAGGACCAGAAATTACTATTGATGCCCCTTTGCACAAAATGTTATTTTAAGTTATATATATAGTTCCTGAGCTCATTCTATTATTTGGATAAATTAGTGGGATGCCAGTGCACAAGAAAAGAAGACAAAACTTGGGAACCCTAGTATTAAGCAAAAGTATACAGACAAATATATATATATATATATATATATATATATATATATATATTATTGTTTTAAATGCATCTATTTTTTTAGACCATATTTTGAAATGCCATCTTTGACAACAGAAGCCTTTTAAGAGACATATTAAGAAACATTGTGCTTTACTCTTTCTTTTTAAAATAAGCAATTATAAAATGTAATAAAATTATCTGTAGCGTTAGCAGACTATGAATTACCTACAATATTTAAAGGAACATAACACCACATTGTACTTGACTTCTGGGTAAAAAAAGAAAAATTAGTTGCAAAGGTATAGTAAACATTTAACCAAAAACAGCATATTTGTGTAACGAGATTGAAGGCCCCGTTTTTTTACTTGCTCACTTCAGAAAGGTGACAACACACACACACACACACAAAATATTATTCTAATAAACAGATTTATAGTGTAATAACTCTAAGGATATACTGCGTTTTTAAGTAATCATTAAGATATCTGATAACCCTCATCACCTTAAAAATAATAACCCTCATAACCTTAAAAAAGCTACAACAAATTTGCATATGAACTCTGCAAGAAAATACCACACAAGAAGCTAAAGATGTACCCTTTGGAGTATTACTGCATTTAAATATCTTATTAAAAATTCATGACAACAACTGGCACTTTATTAATAGCAGGTTGCATACAGTATGTGTGTTTGTAGTGTGTGTGTGTGTGTGGTAACACTTTACAATAAGGTTCATTATTTAACATTAATTAACCACTTTAGTTAACATGAACTAAGCATGAACAATACTTCTACAGCATTTATTAATCCTAATATTCATTTCAGCATTTACTAATGCATGATTAAAATCAAAAGTGTGCTTGTTAACATTAGTTAATTTGAATTTACATGTACTAACAATGAACAACTATATTTTCATTAACTAACATTAACAAAGAATAATAGCTACTGTAATAAATGTATTTTTCATTGTTTATTCATGTTAGTTAATACATTAACTAACATTAACTATATATATGTGTGTATGTATATTTATATTTATACTTTAATACATTTCAACTTTAAAATGGTATCCCATAAACTTGTCTAGTTCAGTGTGGTGTTTTCAGAATGTTTCTTTAAATGTGCACTGAATATTTGGGAAGAAAATTCTCTCTAAACAAATAATCCATTGTATAAAATAGATTTGTTTAAAAAAAGACATGACAGACATTCAGTTGATTTACACATTATCCTCTCAGATTCTGCTAAGTTATGTTTATGCTTTTCTTCTATGCTCTTTCCTGTGGTTTATACAGCATAAGTCTACTTCATAAAGCTATCAAATAAGCAAACGTGTTCTCTTTAGTCATGATTTGTGAGGGGAGCACATATACTCTTCACAAAACACAGCTTCATTAATATAGAACAACAAACAGACATCATAACACAGTCCACAACACACAAGACTATGTAACTCCAGAGATAATGCCATAATTTGTATTCATTAAGAAAGCAGGTTTGATCGTTCTATGTTTTAACAACTTGAGTATTATGGCTGTGAAAGCACTGCATGGGGCCCCACAGGCTTCGGCTGTATTAAAATCACAATCTGTCTAATTACAGGTATGCACAGTCGTAGCGGTAAGAAAAGAAAAAAGTTTTTTACAGTGATGCCTTGAAGGCTTTGTTAATACACTGACTGGAATAAATTCCTCATGCGGGGAACTCAGGTGCCACATTTCCTGTGCCGAGAGCCTTTTGGAAAAGCCTTCCAGGTGTGAGTGAGACTGTGACTCAAGTTGTTTGCACTCGAGCAGTGAGTAAACAGATCATCATCTCGCTCTTGATCCTGCAGTAAGCAAAATATGAGACCAAGCACTTGGCATTAAGATCACAGAGCGCTCATCTATCCTCAGTCTCGCAGTCAGACGATTTTTGACTCAAGTCCGTGGGAGATGAGAGCAAAAGGGGCTTTCTGAACAAACATGATGGTGTGCGGCCTTCCATGTAGCATTTTTTTAACGTGAATCAACTCAATTCAGTGTAAAGTAAATAGAATTAAATGCATCACAAAATATAAATATAATATCCACTTTTAAAGTGTTGAACCTGGTCATGAATTATTTTGCAGTTCATCATGAGTCTTAGGTTTTGTTCTCCTTTTGTTATTCTTAAAGTTCATTAAAATCAGCCACATTCAATTTCACTCCACAAACAAAAGTCCATCTTCAACAGCATGTGCTTTAAAATAGTTACTTTTAGTTAGCCTACCTGTTAGATATAGTTTATAGTTAAATCGATAAACGTTAGGCTAGAGATATAATTTCGGGAGCTCTTGTGTAGCCTATGTTGTGGCGGTGCGCCGTGTGACCCCGCGACTGCAGGGTCGTGTTTTTGATGCTTGGGAAAAGAGCACCACTTGGGTGGCTGGAGCCCTGAAGAATCCCGAAGTCTAACTAACCTTTAATCCTTAATCCTCAGCCCAAACCTGACCCTACTGCATTCATTCGCATTAATTTGCCGGAAGTCTGTCTCAAACATCTTTAAAACCAAAACGTTAGGATTTTCATCCTGAATAAAAACGATAAAAGGTTTACGCTTTCCCAGTTAGCCATGTCACTATTAAATCACAATTACTTTATTAAATATTCGATACTTATTATAATGTTTTTATATTTATCCTTATTATTTATTTATTTATTTATTTATTACATGAAACAAGCGTAGTCTGCAATAGTCCAAAGTCCGATTCCCTAGCCTTTCCCACAGTCATCTACACGCGCATTATCAATCTTCGATCATTTACTGTCGGTCAGATAACAGCGAATGATTATCTGTTTTCAATTGTACTGTACTTTCGACGTTTATCTTGAAAGATAATGAGTCTTGCTTCCATTATCATGATAAAGATGACATAATATTAGTTTCGGCATGAAGTGCATAAAGAATATCTAATTATTTTAATAATCGGGTAATAAATGCAGCATTGCCTCAAATTACATAGTGTTTATTAACGAAGTATTAACTGCCTGGGAAAAGACCGTTATATCAATGAAAAAAATATGCCGTATGTATAGGCCTATATATATATATACACATATACACACACACACACACACACACACACACACACACACAGTCACATTGTAAAAAAAAGTTAACATAAAACATCAGAATTCCTTGCACTGACTTTATGCCCAAAGTCAATTTATTGCTGTGATTGTAACTATAAGGAACCACTATCAGGTGAGTTTTGATGAACCACTATATGATCACTGTTATATATGGATTTTTTTTCTTCTTTAAGTTAAAGGTATGAGCCTCAACACTCAAGTTTTGTTTCCCACATGAAAGGTTTTCTGTCTGCCTATCAGTGCTGTTGTTTAACACTTCAGCCAAGCCATACAGGTCCAGGGTAGGTTTGACTTCTAATATTTTCACTTCTCTTAATTTACAGCAAAACATATTGACCGTCTTAAGTTACAAAAGAGAAAAAAATAAACAATGGCTATAGCAACTGTTTTTACAAGACTGCCCTGACCATCTTGTCATTTTGAGCAAGATGAAAAGGATATAATAATTTAACATTCATTTTAATGAACTTTCTAATATTTAAAGATTTCTGATTAAGCAGTACCCTTTCATCATTTAATCAAATTACTTCAAATTATTATTTTCTTATACAAAAAATCTATATGCTAATTTTTGACTTGTTGTTTTTACATGTAAAAATTTATAAATTGTACATTTTATTTTTACATTTTGTCCTGCAGGAAAAAGAATTGGGCAAAGCAGTTCAGGACACTATAGTGTAAGCATTGTCTTGCCTACTGTAAATCATACAAGTATGTCTATATGTTTTAGGTATATATAAAATCTATTACAAAATATTACAAATCATTGAAATTAGATATTTGTTTTCCACTAAAGTTTTGATCATCCCAATGGGAAGAAGATCCTGGGAATGAAGGAGGTGGAGCCACCACAAAACATGAACATTACAGATTTTTGATACGATCAGGTACGGATCGGATGTATGACAAACCAGAAGAAGACAGGGATGATCTATACCACAGCATGTTTGATGTAGCTGAAGAGCCAATGAGAGAATAGAAGGATGTAATTGAAGGTAATGTCAAGCCCATGTACTCAAGCCCTGAAGTGGACAAAGACGACCTGTACCACGCAGATGTTAAAGACATCAGTCTGACAAGCAGGCTCTGCCGATTAATATATTCCCTATTCACCCGGGTGCACGCAGAGCCAGAGGTAGATCTGGATGACCTTTACCATAAGCAATGATAGAATAAGTATTATCATGTCTAAAGGATTGTAATACTGGATGTTAATTCATTATGCATAGTTTTAATTAAATGCTCTCTATTTTTTAAACCTTGAAATGTGTTTCTATGTAATATAGCTAATATTGAACATAGAAAAAGAAAGTTTATTTTATGTCTGTTAAACATGTCTCAAATTCATCAATACAGAGAAGACTGTGACCATAATTAATAAGCCATATGGATCACTTAAAAAATAGTTTTAGAGTAAATGCATTACATTTTCTAATAAAATAATAATAATAAAAAATAATGATTAAAAGTTGAAAGTATTTATTAAGGCAAAGTATAAGAAAAGCAAACATTTTATATTTCCATAGTCTTTATGAGAGAAGATTCAGAGCTCAGTTTAGCTTCTAATTCAAGGAACAGTGGGCAACAAAATCAAATGTTGCAGATGGGGACTGAGCTTCACCTGTTGCCCAAGAAAAGCTACATTTGACCAGGTATATTTGAACTTTAAAATCAAATGTTTAAAGATTAAACAGAGCTGACTTTCATTTCACAAAACTTTCATAAAAAATACATTTGAAACAGTTGAAATGCATTTTCAAATTGTATTTTATTGTATGATTTTCTCTAATTATATATTAGAGGAATTGTATTTTTTACTTATTTTACATCACACTAAAGAAAGTATTAACAGAAGACTCTTTGAACTTTTTGAAAAATTATGAACAGTCATTTTTGTAATTAGAATCTAAACAGATGGCATTAAATTAATAACATGCCTTTTTATATATACAATCTTTCTTATATAAAGTTATTTTCTATGTGACTCATCTATAGGAATTTTGGTGTAATATCTCTGACACTGGACAAACTGTACCAAGCAGGCTTCTTTCAGCACAGTTCAGCAGGCGGAATGACACCTTTCTTGATTATGAGATTTCCATACAGTGCAGTCTCCCTGTCAGACAGATTTAAGGATCATCTATTATGTTTATTATTATTATTTCTTAAATATAAGTAAAAAATATTTTAATAGTTGAAAAGACCAACCGTAAATCATAAATAAAAATGCTCACCCAGTTGCCACTACAGCAAATGCCTTCTTGGCACGCTCATAAAATGCAAAACGCTCAACAAACTGGAAGTTACCCTGAAAGAAAGAAAAAAGTACATCCTGGACAAATGATTTGCCTTTGTAAAACAAGCTTTGCCCTATATAATTTCAGCAGTGATGAAAAGTCCTCAACATATGAGTTATGACCTTTTATGTATATAATAGCTTACATCTGATCCTGCTTGTTTCAGGAGGTCAGAGTACTGGTTCCATACCGGCACTTTCAGGCCCTTTAATTTGTCACTCTGCACAAGGTCCATGACAGCTGCCTAACAAATGAGACCTTATTCAGTGACAGACACAACTTACAATAATGATAAGTTACATACATGAATAAACAGAGTCTAAATTTGTGGTTGAGCCATTTAAAAAATTAAAGATGCCAGAAAATGGTACAAATGTTATCACCCACCGAATCATCATAGGTATCAAGAGGAAAAAGCCTCAGTATTGCCTTCAGAAGTTCTGGTATACCTACACCTTAAAACGTAAAACCATATACTTGATTAGACAACTAAATGCAAAGCTATCAGTGAGAAAAATGTCAGTTGGCTGTTCAATGCATATTGAGAATTATTTTGGGCTGAGTAGATCTGGAATTACAATAATCAGTTTATCACATGTCAGTTATCATTAGCCTACTCCTGCAGAACCATAAAAAGTTAGCGTGAGATTTCTTTCAAACAGTACAAGAACTATGAAAGTGCATATACAACAATTTTGTTGTAGCCTATACAAAAAAATAAATCCTACTATATTTTGTAAACACATACCATCTGCTCTGATCTCCACTGGACCACATTTACAAATAGATGAGGAAGGAAAATTTGCGTCTGCAAGAACTAAAAAAAATAATAATAATAAAAAAAAAATAACTGATACATGACAATCCACACACGGAGTTCGTTTCTTATAACAGTACTGTCCTGATGTCTCGCCTGCGCTCATGTGACAAACCAGATCCACTCAGTGCTACAGACCGACCGAAAGTCATCGGTTTTCAACACCAGCGGGAGGCGAATATGCGGATATGTGCTTTGGCTTAGAGATAATAAAAATGTGACATTTTTATGAGAGACAGCCTACAAAGTTTTCTGAGTGACATTTTGATGATCGAAATGAAAGCGCGAGCTGCGCGGTACGGAGCTTCTCTCTTTACTGCACGAACTCGGATTTATCCGTGGCGTTTTTAAATCGTATCTAACCTTGTATAAACCAATGACAGGTTATATTTATCCAAACAGGTATATCGTCTATTAACGTTAGACTATTCATCCAGATGTCACATGAGTGTCACAAGAACGTCAGGCTTCAGGAAGTTTGGCGTGACGTTCGTAAAAAAAGAAAATTGTGGTCTAATCTCATTTACGACTTACCAAGTTCATCTCCATGGCCCATTTGCGCCAAAACATACAATAATTCAGGCGTAAGTATGGACGGGATTCCTTTTAGTATGACCATTTCAAAGCAGTGAGTTTGTGTGGGGAATCATGTGACCCTTTTAATGTATTTCAATTGGTTAAACACAGTAAGAGCTACGTTTCTAACGCAACCTGAGTTTGGAATAGCCTACGTAATTTACGTACCTTTGAGGACCCATGACAGCAGCAGTTTTTTTTTTTCAGATAAATGTACGACCGTTTATGCACATAGGTCTTCTAATGATACTTTCCGTTTCAGTATAAGAAAGCATATTAATTTAATTAGCACTGAATTGGCATTTTTCAATAGTAGGCTTAGTTGTTTTTGCATTTACATTTCAAAAACATACAGGCTATAAATGATTAATTAGCAAACTACTACCCATTAAAACTATAACGTCGGTGGCAGCACTAGATCAACAGGTCTATCAACAGGTGTCTACAAAATCATTATTTCACGCATGATTTTGGATTTCTGACGACGACCAAGCATTAATTTTTGCGCAGTGTGACATTAGGCTACCATGATATAAAACTTAAATAAAGTCTAAAATATAAAATATAAAGATCCGTGCACTCAAGCCCATCATCTGAAGATCATCAAAGATCCCCGGGCACAGGCCTTCTGCGCGTGCACTATTCCCAGAAGATATATAAAGTAGCTATCAAATGCCTAAGCAAATTGAATTGTCATTAAGAAAAAAATAAGATTTTTCCCGATCACGTTGAGACATTTATGTGGGAAAAAAAATAGAAAGCTATAGCCTACATGAAGTTAAACTCGCGTCTAAATGAGGAGCGACACCGAAGACGTGCAGCTGCTACTGATGAAGAGGAACTGCTGGTGATGTTGTTGTAATTCAGGGAAATTTGCTCCTAAAGAGGTGTGTGGAGGCTTTGCAGCTGCAAAATGTAGAGTGAAAGTTGAAAGATGGAAGACTGATGGAAGAAAAGACATTCGGAGGAGCCAAGACTGTCTGATCAGTTCAAAGCGCTTTTCTTTCACCGAGGAACCATGCGGCTCCCGCTTTGATTCTGCTTTTTAAATGAGTTTATCACGCTATGAGGAGCTGCCTCTGCCAAAATGTAACGTTTTGCCCCTTTTGTCTGCGCTGAGCGCCTCAATTCGGCCTACATTTATTATTTTGACCTTTCGTTAGCAGGGGATAGACTTCAAAGTGGACCCTCTCTTTTGCTGTCTTTAAGGAGACCTTTGTGCTGTCGCGGTGTGTGGAGAGAACGGTTTTCTCCTCTTTTAAAAGTTTTGTTCCAGGGGCTGAGAAGAAAGCTGGAGTCTGAGGGAATATCGAATGAAAATTAAAATCAATTAGACAGAGATTTTCAAGTGAGAAATTTGTTGATGTGCAATTGAGAATAGGCTGTTCCTTAATTACATTTGCCGTGGTCTTTCTGGACGCTGTATTTCACTTACAATATTCAGTTTTGAATGGCTAAAAGTGGGTTGTAAGTTCTCTGGCGATCTTTAAACTGACATCTGATTAAAGTTATGATTAAGCCACGTTACTGTTATTCATCAGTAACTAAAGTTTAGTGGTTTAAAAAGCTGCGACTTTTCATAAATTAATTTGCATTTAGGTTAGGTATTAAAATACGAATAGTCCTACAAATAGCAAGTTAAAGTAATTTTTAAGTACATTAAAAAGCGCAAATTAATAAGCTGAAAATGCGTGTTATTTATTAATAATAATTTCAATAGTGATATGTTAAAATGTATGAGATAACCTGGTTTCTAAGAACAATATTAGATGATTTTTTTTTAAAAGAGTTTTTGCTAAAATATGTTGATCCTGTCGTTGGTTAATAAACAAACTTCGCTATGCTGCACGAAACCTGAATTGCGTTTAGGCTATAACACTATAATTCAAGCAGTGTCCTCCAAAACCCCATGTTGCAATATATCAATAAAACACTTAATAATATTACATTATACTGAAAGGATTTTTTTGTCAAATAGCAGATATATATTTTTTTAAATATCACTACAAAAATATAAACATTATTACCTCAATGATAACCTCAACGAAAGACTGAAAATACACCCACAGCACCATCTAGAGTGTACAAAGTGGAATTGTGAATTGTCTCACGTCTTATACCTATACATTTCTGTCAAATAGGAGCCATATCAACATACAATGTCAAATCAGAGGGGTTCTGCAAAATTTTCAAGTGTTGTAACAGTAATTACAACACTTTAGGAAGGTTATGGCAATGCCATTTTCTCTCTCTTAACTTAAAGTGTTAAACTGTTAAAGTTAGCAATAAGCATGAATGAGTTACTGTATTGGATGCCTCTATTTATAGTGTATCAATAAAATAAGGTTTCAAGGTGATAATACCAGACCATCAACAATACCCAAAGATAGATTAGAAGTGGGTAATTTATAAATGAAACTAAATGTAAGCTCACTGTACTACATGCAAGTCTGTCAACACAGAGGTATAGATCTTGATGTTTTTCAGAAACACTTAAGTAAATGAAGGCAAAGTAGAGTACTATAATAATAGCATCTGATCACAAACTAAACACTTCAGTATTTTCCACTGGAATTTTAATTGTCCTGGAAAGCAGCCTTTCGCTTCTCAACGAAAGCAGTCATGCCCTCCTTTCTGTCCTCCTGAAAATTTGAGAAAGTTTAAGAATGAAGTCATCTTTTTCCTCAAAAAATATAAGTGGAAGAAAAGTGACGCACCGTTGCAAAGGTTGCATGGAACAATCTTTTCTCAAGTCGATTGCCCTCAGCTAAAGTCAGTTCAAATGCTGTAATTAAAGGTCAAATGAAACTGTCAGTTTCTAAATGGATGTACAGGACTATCTGTATTTTTTAATTCCATGAGCCTAATGCAAGTCATTCATGAAACATGAGCAGAATATATTTCAACAATAAAAGTATCCACCATCTCTTTAATATAACTCTTACCTGCGTTAAGAGCTTCTTTTGCCATCGCAGAGACAAGTTTGGAATTGCCAGCTATTTTCTCTCCACATCTGATCGCTTCTGAAACCAGCTGATCCACAGGAAACACTTTACTTACCAGACCTGTGAAGATGAATACATTAGTCCACTTCTTTAATTGAGAGAAGAAAGAACCTGTGGTATATGGCAAAAGAAAGTTTGAAAGACAAACCAGACTGTTTTGCCTCCTGCGCTGAGATTCTGTCTCCTGTGAGAACCATCTCCATTGCAAGGGATTTCCCCACTGCTCTTGTAAGCCTCTGAGTGCCACCAGCACCTGGAACCAAAGAAATGCTGTCTTTTCAGCTGCTTTGTTCTTCAGCAATGAATCAACATAACCAAAAATACTGATGCGTTATTGTACCAGGAATGGTCCCAAGCAGGATTTCTGGCTGTCCAAACTGTGCTTTCTCCCCAGCATAGATTATGTCACACATCATGGCAAACTCACATCCTCCACCAAGCTGGACAGGACAATACACTCATGTTTATGCTTGAGTGGGAATAAGGTTTAAACAGTCTTTCTAGTGAATGCATTTAAAACATGTACCTACCGCAAACCCATTGACTGCAGCAATAACAGGCTTTTTGACCGTTGATACCCTATTCCAATGTGCCAAGAAGTTTCCACCATAGCACTCTTGAAAGGTTCGATTCTGCATCTCTTTAATATCAGCTCCAGCTATGAAAGCAAATGTGTCAATAAAACACAATGATCAGCCCAGAACAATTCTATATAACACACAACTAATTTCACAGACAGTTTCACACCTGCAAAGGCTTTTTCACTTCCTGTGACGACAATTGCTCCCACTTCGCTATCAGCTTCAAATGCATCAAGGGCTTTGCCCACCTCCATCATAAGTCCGTCACAAAGAGCATTCAGGGCCTTTGGTCTGTTCAGTTGGATGAAACCAACATTCTTCTTTTCACCCTTTTTGTCAACTAGTATGTACTGATACTGGCCTCCTGCAATAGAGATGAAAGTGGGGGGACAAATTAACTCACGTTGAATCCATGCAGTTTTATAATAATTTAAAACAGTATTGATTTGGCATATATATCACCTCAGAGTTCACAAGATGTCATGGCTTTTTATTTTAGATATATTTCTACTATCCGCACTATATTATTATGTTATTCTTAAATATGTTTCAACTGTAAACGGTCACACAGACACACAGAGACAGACACACAGACACACACATAATTAATTGCAGCTACTATAAAGCTCATTTTTTTCCATTATTAGGTTACAGATTCTAGTACAACACATTCAGCAGTCACAGAACCAGAGCACGCAAAACTCGAGAGTAACATTGAAAATGAAGCCATTAATTTTACGGAGACATTGGTTCTGTTACCTGAACTGCATTGCCTTGTTGCCGCGAATGCAGAAGGTAGCAGTTTACTGTGTTTGAGCAGTAACCCTGTGGATCTGCAGAGCAGCGCCATGGCTGTGTGTGTGCACAGGTCAACGGTGACACTGCGACGCGAGTCGCTCTGGTTGGCTCTCAATGGTTACGTCACTGCGTAGACGGGATGCCAGATACTTTATAAAAAAAAACTCCAGTTAGAGTTATTCCACTAAAGCCTCTTTCAGTGATGTTTAAAGAGTTAATGATTTTATTTAGCCTTTTAATACTTTGATTAGACCTCGTTTTATCACAAGTATTAGGCTACATAGTAAAGAAATAGCAACGGTTCGTTTTGGTTTTTGTGCGTATAGCTCTCTTTAGATCACTTTTGTGAAAGAATTTCGCATTGTGCCAAATGTACTGCCTTTTTTGTTTTTGTATTCACAGTAGAAAACGTATATCATACAAAAAGGCTAATCGGATGTCAATGTTATATATGGCTTCAAAATGTATATTTATTACAATGAATGAAATGAAATAATTTCTTTCTCCAATAAAAGAAACCAACCAGTAGAGGGCACTATATTCTTGCAATTTACAGAGTTTGATGTTTACGCTTTTGCGTTTTGTTTGAACTGGTAAACCGTCAAGCAGGGGTGTAATCCAGAAAGGTTAATTTAGCATACAGTCACCCTGAACTCTCGGTTGATTAACCCAAACCTTGCTAACTTGAGGTATGGTTTAAAAAAACGCGTAGATAACTATTATATGACAATAAAATAAAAATAATAACATTAGAATAATATTTGACTTATTTTTTTCAAAACAGATGATCCCCTTGCTTGCCCTTAAACATACCAGGGCTGTGTCAGATATCCAGCTTTCTGGAATAGCTTATGTTAAGTGCTTACACAGGACACATTAAATGACTTCAAAGTCTGTTCATTTATTGATCAATTTATTGGTTTGCAAATCTATTAGAAAAGCACCGATATTCATGGAGGTTACAAAATTTACAAAATAAACAAATCTTGCCTTTAAAATAAAAAAACACAATGCATTGACATTAGCTTATGTTTATCCAGATGACAAATGTCACAACAGAATTAATCACCACAAGTGTACTTTTAGATATTTGTAATGCACATTTTCATTCACATATTCACTTTTTTCACCCAAATGCTATTCTTTAGTTGTACTATATATACACTGATGTATTTTACAGGGGTTTCTGGATTACTAACTTTTCATACCTTAGCAAATTATTGTTTTTGTTGATTTAGAGTCAATAGCAGCACTCGCTTCAACCACACATTAAGTACATTACAAGATCAATCAATCAATCAATAAAGGGCAAGTAAAAATTTGTATCTCTGTTTGTATAAATTATTAGTGAGAATAAAATTTTAGATCCCAAACAACAACGCCACATTTCAATAGGCACATTTCTGATAAATACCAAGTTAAAATAATAAATACCTCTGCAGGATTTAATCCATGAAAAAGATTGTGCAACTACATCCAACAGTACAAACTACCTCTAAATAATCAGCCACTTTAGAAATACATAAACACGTCTGAAATGGTTTCTTTATATAAAAGAACTGACATATTAAGCTCTAAAATCAAAGCTCTGAAAATCCAAAAAGGAAAAAAAAAAACATGTACCATGCTACCTAGAGTCTAAAGAAATCAACTAAAATGTTGATAAACTGTTAACCAGTGTAAACTCAGAATAAATATCACATAAACACCATACTAACACTCTCTTTAGTGTTAAGACATTATTGCAGTAGCAAAAGGATACATATATTAAAAAAATGTATCAAACAGATAATCAAACAATCAAACAGAGGCTTATTTAGTATATGTACATCCAAAGTTTGAAGGCTTCTTAACAATAGTTTACAACCAGGACATTCATTTTCTGCCCTCATAAATGTGAACTAGTTTGAAAGATTGGTAATTTTGAGATACAAGACAAGAAACAGGAATAAAGATGGAAGCATCAGAACTGGTATCAGTACTCAGGAATATTAGTAAGATCATAGGGAGAAGAGTTTAACAAAAGAGTTTGTTAAAAATTCAGCGAACTGTAAGTCACTTTGGATAACAGCGTCTGCCAAATACTTTAACAAAATCTATTATTATACTAAGGTTTTTTAAAGCACAGTGAACACTAATGACATGTTTTGTTTTTTTTAAATACAGATTCTCCCTCCCCATTTTTCAGTTATCTAGGTGTAATTTCACACACTTAATGTTTAGAGACTAAATGATGTTGAGAATGGTCAACATTTAAACTTTAAAACCACACCAGACAGAATGAAGCTCACATCTCACCAATTTAGCGGTTAAATAGCAATACTATTAAGTGCATCACATTGGACCAGATGACCATGTTTCAGTTGCTAAGTATGTCATATCAAAGTGCATTTTTCCACATGTCATATGGGACCATATTGCTTGTGCTGCCATACCAATCTCATTTAAATGTCTGCACGAGTTTGAGAGAAAAAAAATTGCAGAGGTATATCAGTATGAAAATGAACTATTTCAAATTAAATGTACAATACTTTATTTAGCTGGAGTTTTCCATCAGGATTACCTTCTCAACAGAGTGAGGATCTTTAATACAAGCTCCCTATTGAACTCAGTAAATCTTCTGACTTCAATGTTGGCCAGACGCTGATGTGGGCAAATGTTTTTTGGCTGGTGTTAAGTACTCTGGTGTATAATAGCATTATTCCATCACATGGAATTCAGTCAAGTAGATCGACCAGTAAAGCAGACAAAAACAGCAGCCCTTCAATTTCATTCATCACTGCCTCTATGCCCATGAGTTCCAGGACACAGACGAGGTATAATATTAGAAAATATTAGCCATATTAGCCAATAGCCACAATACTGAATATACAGTAATACTGACTAATGAGAAGCATTGCTGACCCTTTCACTACAACACAGGGCACATTCATCAACAAGAATTGATGTGACCATATAGTACTACATTCACCACCGTTCAAAAGTTAATTTTTTTTTAAAGAAATTAATACCACTTAACCCTTGTGCATTGTTCAAATTCACTACCCTTTCGTTATGTTCGGGATGAAAACATACACTCAATTAAACTAATGTAAAAATGTGTCAGATTCATATTTTTTCTCAATTTTTTTTTTGCATAAATCTGTTAATCAACTTCAGTCCTGATCAAAACTACCAAATGTTTTTAAGATTTTAACTCTTTAATTGCCAAGTTCATAAATGATGTCACTGACACACAAAATGACTTATTTTCAATATAAAAGTAATTGTGGCTGGATATTTTTTTTTTTACTTTTTATAACAGTCTTGGGCATGTCAAAGATTAGTAGCAACATTGGCTTTGATGCATTTTTAGTTTTTGTACAGCATTAGATTTAAATTTCTACCTAATTTGTTGTTGGTGGCTGTTTTTGCCCCATTGACTTCCATTATAACGACATTTTTTGATTGCAAAGCCATGACACCATATAATCATGCATTCTTGATTGTTTGTGGTTTTCCCTATTGGGAAGAGGTAAAATTTGTTATTTTTACAGTTGATCACTAGGTGGGACCATTAACCCTTTAGATAGGCCTGTGCAAAAAAAGGCTTAGTTTCTGGCTTGTATATGGAGTTATATTGAGTATAACAGCAAATTATAGTGTTTGTGTGTGTGAGAAAGAGAGAGAGAGAGAGAGAGAGAGAGAGAGAGAGAGAGAGAGAGAGCGAGAGAGACCTTTGCGCACTTACCTTGATGTATTTGAGAAAATCAAAATGTACACCTCAGCTCTAAGAACTACATGTAGTAAACAAGTGTATTTATGCACCTGCTGCCTTTTGATGGTGGTGATAAGTATAGACTAAACAAAAGCAAAGTATGTGGATTTAAACACTTGCATGCCATCGTGCTGGTCATTTAATGGTGAGAAGAGAAGCAAGCAACATGAGAAAGGGCTTGACTTGTACTGAAGTTTTAGAAATGATTATGCAGCTTGACCCCTCCAGCGAGCTGCAGCTTATTTGAAGTTGGTATTGCATTTTGGTTCATAATACATTATGTTCATAAATTTGATGCAAAGTAGATTTTTTTACAGGATTTTAAGGTTTTAAACTGACTTTACCATCAAGAAAAGATGAGCATTTCACACATAGACCATCCGTACTTTTCACCATCAAAAGGGAGCAGGTGCATAAACACACTTCTTTTTTTATTGTTTACTCCATGTAGTTCTGAGAGCATAAGGGGCATATTTGGATTTTTTCAGATACATCAAGGTAAGTGCACAAAGGTCTCTCTCACACCCTCTCTTTCTCTCTCTCTCTCTCACACACACAAACACTATAATTTGCTGTTATACTCCATATAACTCCATATACAAGCCAGAAACTAAGCCTTTTTTGCACAGGCCTATCTAAATGGTTAATGGTCCCACCTAGTGATCAACTGTAAAAACCACAAACAATCAAGAATGCATGATTATATGGTGTCATGGCTTTGCAATCAAAAAATGTCGTTATAATGGAAGTCAATGGGGCAAAAACAGCCACCAACAACAAATTGTGGAGAAAAAATTAAAATCTAATGCTGCACAAATACTAACAATGCATCAAAGCCAATCTTGTTACTAATCTTTGACATGCCCAAGACTGGGATAAAAGGTAAAAAAAATATCCAGTCCACAATCACTTTTTAAATTGAAAATATGTAATTTTTTGTGGGGGTTTTTGTCCCAAATCAGTGACATCATTTATGAACTTGGTAATTAAAGAGTTAAAATCTTTGATTTTTTAAAAATCATTTGGTAGTTTTGATCAGGACTGAGCTTGATTAATAGATTTATGCAAAAAAATATTTATCTGATACATTTTTACAGCAGTTTAATTTAGTGGATGTTTTCAGCCACGAACATAACGAAAGGGTAGTGAATTTGCCCAGAGTGTACCGTTGAGTTTTTGAAATATTTAAAAGCATTTTCCCAAAATATGAGTCATTGTCATGACTCATGAGTCATGAGTCATGAGTGGGGTGGTGCTAGCGCAGTGGATAAGACACATGTCTTTGGTGTGAGAGACCCGGGTTCGAATCCACTGTGAGACACCAATGTGTCCCTGAGCAAGACACTTAACCCCTAGTTGCTCCAGAGGTGTGTGACCTCTGACATATGTGGCAATTGTAAGTCGCTTTGGACAAAAGCGTCAGCTAAGTGAATAAATGTAAATGTAATTCCATTAGCTCAAACACAGAGAAAGTTGTGGCCAAAATAAGACTCAACTTTACCCCCTAGTGGACGAAAACGTCCCCAACAACACATTAGGGTTAATATCACAGCTTCCACAAAAATATTAAGCACAGATGTTCTCAGCATTAATAAGAAATGTTCATTGAGCATCAAATCAGCATACCAGAATGATTTCTGAAGGATCATGTGACACTGGAGGCCAGAGTGAAAATTCAGCTCGCAAATGTAGTCAATTTAAATTTGAAATAATATTTCATACAAACAATATTATTGCTTTTACTGCAGTTACCATGAAATAAATGCAGTCTTGGTGAGCATAAGAGACTCCTTTCAAAAATGTAAAAAAAAAATAAAAATAAAATTCTTATTAGACCCCAAACTTTTGAATGGTAATGTACATATGCATGTCATGCAAATGAATGCAAATCAAGAGGTGTTTTTTCGGATATTGTAATATAATAAGTAGCAATAATAATCACTGTTATCATACTAATCCAATCCTACAAGTGGAAGTTGAGCAGAAAACAACCGAGTGGACAGCATTTTGGGTTTACAGGACAAAGGTTCGGAGCAAAAAGCACTGCTGAATACAGAAAATACGCTGACCATTCATATTATGTTTATATTAAGAGGAGTGACATTAGGAGTACAAAGGAGAAGGAGAGAATAATTTTTTTTTTTTGAAGACTGAAGACACACACTCATTTACACCCACAGCTAAGCTTTTACGAAGCCTATCAGTGGATGACCGTACATTCAAGAAAAAATTCAGCCCTGTTATATCTGCTCATTCAACTTTTTTTTTTACGAAGTCTATAATAAAGCGTAAACATAGGCAGAGTTATTTTTTGTAAAACTGCAGCACTGAAGTCATTCCTCACAGAAAACATTGTAAGTGTCCAAAAGCAATAATTTGTTGGTTTGGTTGCCAAGAATTTAACATTATACTGTTGTAATTAAATATTGTGCAGGCGTGTAAGAGAATGACTGGATGATCAAATTTCTAAAAATAAAGTCTTCTACCTTGAATTAAATAATCTTCATGTGACATTCTACTATGGCTGCCCTCGACTAAAGATTTTCTAGTCGACTAGCAGTCATTAATTTTTAGCAATTAATAAAACTTGCCACAGCACACCGGCAGAAAAATTATGAATGCTTCAAAAAAAAAAAAAAAAAAAAAAACAGACGATTGCCTTAACATTATATTAATTCATTGATAAACTAGTGTTTTCTGTATTTTCGGCTGCAGTGATGCAGGTTTCATATGGATTACACAATCTGAAAATATTTGTTTCCCATTTGATTTGGAAAATTTAACATTTCACTTTCTATAGATATATTGTGGCGTTTTGGCTAACTGTTTTTGACATGCTCAAGTTCACAGAGCCCTAGATAGCAGAAAGCGCAATGTTTGCTGTCATTATTTTACAAAAGCACAATTGTTTTTTTTATTGTGAATGCACACAAATAAAAGTAAACTTTTGAAAAATTCAAAAGATGTATTACTCTAAGAAAATTAAAGGATTTTAAGTTAAATGCAAATGATCACACTGGTGCCTCCAAGTTAACTGTCATCTAGTGAGCATGCTGCTTCCACACTCCACATAAACACTTGAATAGCACACATTTTTCTAGGTTAATGTTAGAGAAAGCAGCCATGTTGCTGCTCCTTACATGTTTCAGATGATAAGCCACATTTGAATTTGATGAACGAAAAAAAGGTTTGGATATATTGACTGAAGTACTGCAAATACCACATAGACCAGCTGTTAATAATCTGTACATCACGGATTACGTGACTTTTCCACTTCCTGTGGATTGTTGTTTTTTCTGTGACTAATACGTTTTTGACTAATACGTTTTTGATTGACTAAGCCTCTTCTTGTCAACTAACAGTTTGTCGACTATTAAAGGGCAACCCTACATTCTCTAATATTTCAGTGTAACATATCCATCTCCCAAAAATGAAGTTGCAATGAACAGACACAGGAAAGGAAAGGTACTGTATGCCATTTTAAAATAATATCTTCCTTCCAAAATATTTGAATTATTAAGATTAAATAACGCAAATCAAACAAAGGTGGAATGGCAAATGCTGAATCTGAGCTCCTATATTTTAGCAGCCAACACATTTCAGAGTATCTAATAATAATTTAAAGTGAATTTGTCATCAGAATGAAATGAAATATAATTAACTATCTGATTTCCTGAGTTTTGGATCATTTTGAAACTACACCGCTAGACTTGGAGAGCAGCTAAACCCCAGTGGTGTATGTTACTGCCACAGAGTGCATATCAAAGTGTGCAATCCCTGAATTTTTTTTGAAGCTGAACAAATAAGCTACAGTATGAAGCAAAGATACTGGAAAACACACATCTGATATTGCAACCATTCCCCAACAGGTTATGATACAATACTCAGAAATCATCACGATGTTAGGTTAGAGGGCAAAAGAGAAGTGAAAATGCAGATGTTGTTGATGTCTTTGTGAGAGCTGTGGCAAGCGCACAGGTGCAGATGGTCACCTGTGAGAAGTCCTTTCTGGCGCGTGCTCATGTGTGCTTGGTTAGCCCAGCTTGGTGATCTGAAGACTCCCAACTATCCGGATCATATTAATGGCTGACAAAGACTTTACTTTGTGATAAAAGTCAAACAGCTGGTGTCCATCCACAAAGATCCTAAAACGCTGGTGCTCACAATGGATCTCAATCTGTATAAAAGGGGAAAGGAGAGGAGAGAAAGAGAAAATGAGATCAAATCAAAAGAATCATTTGTCAGTCACTGGGCCGCATTGTGGACAGTGTGTTGAAAGAAAGTGCTTGTCTTTCTTTGCATGACTGCTTATCTCAGCTCAACATTTAGAAACTGTGACCCATTTTTTGGTTCACCAGCCCAGATTACAAACAATAAGCACTCAATATCTTGGAGCATCTTTACCCACTTTGCTCATACTACTCTCTGCCATACAGAAAAATTCTGTAATTGGCTATTATAAAGGAATAAACCGACATGCAAAAGCAGTCATACTTTCTGAAAAAAAAAAATAATACATTGTGAACATGTCAAAGTAAAAAGAAAGTTTAATTTAAATACAAATAACATCAACATGTTTAAAAAAAACAAAAAACAAAACAAAAAAACTAATTTATCAATAAAAGTTAGTCTTTTAGTCAATCAGTATGTTACTGAAGATCTTCAAGCCCACCACTGCATGTGCGGCACAGCTAAATATGACTGATATTCAAACTATATTCATTAAGGTGTGAATGAATTTAAAACTATATGGCTACTCTATTTAAGCTATCATTTTGATTCCATTTACTTTATGCATCGTTCTCTTGGGATCTCCTCCCTTCTGGTGGATCCTTTAATTTTCTATCAATATTTCCATGTCCTCTCTCTTCCACTAATTTCTCTCCTTTGAGTCTTTCAGTTTAAAAAACAAAATATCAAATTTTATACTTCTTTTCATGATACTTTATAACAGTACAAGTTTTCTGCAAAAACATCAGAGAATAGTTTAATCAGTGTAATTATTTCATTTAAGAACATCAAATATGATCAAAAAAGAAAAAGGAGTAAAACAAATCTTAAATCATTTAAAATACTTTTTAAAGAGACCTTGTCTTGTGGTGTGACATCTTTGTCCTATGGTGTGACTGTACAGGCCTCACACCGGATGACATTTTCTGTCAACTCATAGGACATTTCAGCCTTTTGTGTCAATTAATGACCTTACTATTCTGTGCTAACCTGTCATTAGTGGTTAGCAAGACACATTTGCATAATTTTCCATGATTATACAGTTTAACATACAGTTTTTAATAATAATAATGATAAAAAAATATATATATATATATCATTTAGGGGTGTCACACCAAACGACAACAAAACCTAACACTTTTGTAGTGGCTCCTAATAAATTTAATATTTGAACAGTTCTGAGGGAAAAATTGACCATGGGCACATCATGGGCTTCAGTTACAATCATGAATGGGGTCCTTCAACTAATTAACTTTTTTTTCTAAAATTGGCCAAAAGTTAGAGATTATTTGTAACATTATTAACTCCTTTACTGTCACACTTAAATCAATTTAATGTATCCTTGTTGAATAAAACTATAAATTTTGTTACACAATAAATAAAATAGGAGCCCAAACATTTTAACAGTAGTGTGTAGTACAAAAAATACAGTTAATAAATTACAAATATATACAAAAAAATACCATAAAAGCTTATTTTTGAGGAAACAAATAAATACATTTTTTTAAACTTTTGTGATGATTTTAATTAAAGTATATAATAATTATAAACATACAAAAATAAATCTCATAATTTTGGTTGATAGTGTAATATAAGTGGTGTTTCAGAAGCCTTTAACATTAAAACACAGGGGGAAAAATAAGGAGATTTGCCACTATTTCAGAATTCCACTAAACACCACTGCTTTAGGCTTCACATTATGTGGGTACTGTACTTCCTTCTGTCTGAAGACATACCTGCATAAAACAGTAGTGTCCGTTAAGTCTGACTGACTAAGCAATGAGGCAGCTGCCATCGGTTTTGCACACAACCCTGGACTCATGCTTCATGCAGATTAGAGATCTCAGATTAGAGAGCATGTAGATGTCAGTGTTTCAGCTCATTACCCTAAAAGGCTGGTCCGGGATGAAGGGGAAGTAAGCTATGGGTGCCTCTTCCTCACTCCACTTCCCAGAAAGCCGTGCATTCCTCAGGAACTGTCTTTCGGTGAATCGTGCACTGAGTTTAAGGGCCACATCAGTGAGCTCTTCATCGTATTTCTCATCACTGTGGCCACATGTCAAACTGATGTCAAAGCTGTGCAGAAAACAAACATTAAGCATGCAAACAGCCCATTTCTGGTGCAATGCACTGCCTAAAGTTGGTCTTTTTTTTAAAGATTCATTCATTGATCCAAATATGTTTTCTATGTTATGTCATCATAACCATATGACAACCGTTGCATGATGAAGCATTACAAACTGTTTGCCTATTTACCAAACATTACAGAAAAATAGCATGCATCAACTTTCCATGAATTCCATAGTCATTTAGACCTGCACTGGAATCCATCACCATCACATTGAATGAGCACCACAGTGCATTCCTAATGGATCAGCCATCTGTTTAGAAAGGCTGAATTCCTGAGCTGAAATTACACACAATTAGTATCCCTTAACCACTGATATATCAGGACTGTATTGGTGCATGCTTATTAAAAATTTGCTGCATAAATACAATTTAAAGACTAAACCACCAATTTAACAAACGGCTCCATCCCCTCAGGCCAGGAACCATTACTATACCAGCACATAAATGATTCCCAGGAAACAATACCGGGATAATGCCGGTGTTCTGACGGAACACCATACCCATCAGAATAGGATACCTTCGTTAATGTGCATGCGCAGTAGTGAAATTGGTGGAATTGCTTATGCGTTAAATTTAAACATCATTTCAGCATACCTAAGATTACAAGCGGTAAGTGGTCTACAATTATAAACTATTTTTATTAAACCAGGGGCTATCAACAGCATACCCCTTTATAAACGGTATTTTTTATATTTTTCTACTTACAAAGTAGGGTAAATTGACAGACTCCGCTATAAAACTCAACTTCCGGTATGCTATTCTGACAAAGTATGCTACATCGACAGAACATGTCTCCCAAATGCATAAATGTAAATTGCAACAAAAACCCTTTGGAACTAGTTTGAAATAGCCACTAAACAACACGGTTTTAAAGTTTGAGGTTAGAAAAATGTAATTAACATTTTTATAAATTAAACTAATATTCTTCAGCAAGGATGAATTACATTAAAATAAATAAAACATTTTTGACAAAAGATTTGTCAAAATCCAGTAATTTTGAACTTTCAATTCAAAGAATCGTGAAAGCAAAATGTAATAAGGTTACTACAAAAAAAAATTAAGCAGACCAACACAAGTTTTCAACATAAGAAATATTTCTTCAGCACCAAATCAGCATTACAGAATGATTTCTGAAAGATCATGTGACACTGGAGACTGGAGTAATGGATGCCAACAATTCATCTTTTTCAATACAGGAATAAGTTACACTTTGAAATATATTAATTTAAATAATTTTTCCACAACATTACTGTTTTTAGTGTATTTGTATCAAATATATGCAAACTTGGTGAGCATAAAAGAACTTTAAAAAACAAAAAAATAAACAAATTATAATTCTTACCAACCCCACATTGTTGAAACCGTGTAATATCACAAACTACTGTTGAGTCTTTTCTGCTTTGCCCAATCTTAGGCTCTCATACGGTACTTGCCGTTTGGTGCTCCACTTCCTTACCTAAATACTACTTAATTTAATTAATAACACGCACAAATATTTCACCCCAGCCCAGCTCTGCTAGTGAAGAGAGCCCTGTTAGTGTTCTATATTTAAGCCAGTTTCAAAACTGCAGCGGTGTGAAGTGAAGCAGCGGTGCAACTGCAATAATGTGAACGTGACTGAGAATGTTGGTAAATGTACCCCTAAAAGGTGTGTGTGTATAGATCTATACCCATGTATATATATATCACCCTACAATAGAAGAAACTCATACAGGCTAGAACAACATAAGGTGAACGTGAACTACCAGTGAATCAAAAGATTTACCACTGATTATTAAAATCAACATCCTAAAATAATAAGTTTCCAAGACACACTCAGTGTTTTGATATGTTTCCTTAACAGCTCATTTAAACACCCATCATCGCAAAGCAGGGCACACACCCACGCAATGTTTCTCAAGCAGTTCTACAACCCAATGCAATCTGAAACAAGAGGCTCTGTTTCTCAAAACATAGTGCTGCCTATCCAGACAGAATATAGACCCATGACATCCAAAAATGTAGTTTAAGGGAGCCTACAAGGTTTTGAGACAGAGCTTCTGTCTGATGTAACCATTTGCAACTGTTAGAATGTGTACATTCTTAAATGTATGCAATTTTGATATGAAAACATACCTGTCTGGCTCTGGATCAATGATGCCCATTATAATGATTTTCTTTCCAGGCCTCATCCCACCTCTGATCCGTCCACTGAAAGGAACTGTCTGGTATGTCAGATGGGAAAAACAAACGAACAAACAAACAAAAAATCATCAATGCAGCAGAAACTATAACATAAGATAATGATGCGTTTTCAACATCATCTCTACCAGAATACGAGAGATGTCTTCTTTATCAGGGGAGATAAGCCCAGAATCTCCAAACGAATTATTAAAGTGAAGATCATCTTCGGTGTTCTTCAGATGAGAAAGAGAAGATTAACAAGTTAAAAAAGCAGTTAAATATGAGGAATGCAATAAAACACGAGTAGCCTACTGTAATTCAGATGCACACGATTTTAACAATAAAACGACACGCCTTCTACATCTGCACTTGAAAAAACATAATGTGCACTATATACATAAGAGCTAAAATAACGCTTTAAGTATTCTTTGTCCACTGCGGTCTACTGCGTCTGCATTTTAAAATCATCATTATGATTTTTTCAACTGTGTGAGAGATGAACGAGTTATCTCAACGCATGTATGTGATGCGTACTGATTTCCACTGCGCTTCTTATTAAATAAATGTTCTGTTAACAATAATGGCTATATTATGTAAATCTGAAGCATTGTAAGACTTCATAGGCATTTGTGACTTACTATCGCGTCCTTTTCCATGCTCGCCACCGCCATCTTGAACAAAATACCATAGGATGCTTATCAAAGGCGGTCCAGCCCAGGAATCTGTCAGTGTCGTGGCAGACCGGACAGAGAGCTGCAAGGTGCCCAAGTTCAAGAAGAAAACTGTAAATCAAACAGAAAATCTCTATTGTGTAGCTACGTGTCAAAGAAATATGTTGACACGGATTATCGAACGGGTGGAGGTTAATCCCAGCCTCTATATGAACCTAATCTGCTCAAATCTCATTGGACCTGAACATAAACAGAATAATAAGTGGCTACAGTTGAATTTTTTTTTTTTTTAACATGGCAATTATATTTCTTAAAGGTCCACCATAATGTAGCTGGAATTTGAAATGTTATTTGTAATGACTCATATTTTGTTAATATTGCTTGCATATTTGTTAGTAAGTAAACATATTCCTTGCTTTACTTTTGTGTTTGTGTGTGTTGGATTTTGTTGGTTAATTCTGAGAGAAACAGTTGATATTGTTACAGTATGTTTCTGATCTTTGAAATGTGCGCCCTCGCGAGCGGGGAGAGGGAGACCCCTAGAGGCAGTAGACACGAGTGGCTCTTCAGTAGTAATCCCGACATAGTGAACAAACATTTGCTGCACATTTAACTCACCCTCGGTCCATACAAGATTTAGATTAGTTTGTTTCATCATCGAAACAGATTTGGAGAAATTGAACATTGCATCACTTGCCAATAATATATTCAGCAATAAATGGGTGCCGTCACACAAACTGTTGATAAAACTTCACAATAATCCACAAGGAATCCACAAAACTCTAGTACCTCAGTTAACGTCTTGTGAGTGGTTAGTGCCTGTCAGAAAATGGATCATTTTGAATGGCTGTCAGTGGAGAAAGATGCTTTTCAGAAGCAGTTGGTGTAGTTACAGCATCTACCAGCAGAGGTTAACAAGGTTAAACCAGACCCTTGGTACAAACTGTTAACTGTGCAGTTAACCACTTAAATGAAAGCTTGAGGTTTTGGTCAGAGAGTGGTTGTGTGGTGAAACATCAATTTCATAACTTGTATAAAAATTTCACTTCCCACGGTCATGCATCCCAACCAACAAATAAATACAATTAATTTTATTAACTTCTAAAATGCATTTATGTTATTTTATTTTAAGGATTTTTTTTTTTTTTTTTTTTTTGAAAACCACTTTTCCTAGATTCATGGTATGCTGGATCTTATCCAAGCACTTTGGGTTGTAGAGGGAAACACCTTGGACAAATGTCATTTTATATATGGTATATTTTTTAATATTAATTTAAATATATATATTACATTTTATTTTTGAGCAGAGGCATTACATCATGTCCTTTTAAAACGAATGAATATTCTTTAACAAAGTGTGGACTTTTGGGTGACAGCAAATGGCTGCATGCACTGTGACCTGCTTTGTCCAGAAGTGTATTTGAGCATGCAAATTTAATAATTGTTTATTTAGCAGGTCCAGACTGTAATTAGGTTAATGCTGCAGTCACTCTGCACTGCTCTCCCACTGCTCCATTCTCCTAATATGCTCAGGCAGAAAGCACAACAGACAGCCGTGGCACTGCCCACCATGCTCTGATCGTGCCTGCTTGGGCCTGCTGGACAACTCACCCACCTGCCACACATGACGCCAATGTATGATCCTCTAACTGACCATAGGCGTCGATTTCGGGGGGGGCGGGGGGGACGCGCCCCCCCCCAGATTTCGTCATGAGTCATTTTGTACCCACCACTTTTTTTTTTTTTTTTTAAAGTAAAAGAACTCGAGGGTTTTTAAACCTCGAGTTCTGCTGCTGCGATGGCTACACGCTTTTCTGTTCATTAAAACTGCAACAACTGTAACATTGGGATACGTTCTAGGTTGGGGGAGGGGGAGTCATCGTGTCACTGTTATTATTTTCTCTATAGACGGTTTCAACGGCAACAACATAAACAAACGTTACTGCGCATGCGCGCTTTTGCGGACCTAACTTAACTTCCGGTAGACTTCCAAATAGAATCAATAACAACAGCCAAGTCCCTCTAGAGTAGATATTTTTTGATAACAAACAAAATATGTTTGCTGCATGGATCAGGCGGACTTAATGAGAATGCAAATCCATTCTTTGCCAATAGGAGATGTTTTAAAGCATAGACATAAAGCGCGAGAAATGGAGGTTTCCCCAGTAACAGCTGTAAACAAAGTACGCGCACACACGCTGCTTTATCAGGCATATAACATGCAAGTCTTCCTTCAGAAATACAGCGATATAAAAAACACCTGTGCCTCGTTTTGATATTTAAACATATAAATGTAAGGAATTATTATTATTAAACGTGCAGTACGTAACGTTACTCATGTTTATTCAGCGAAGCCTTTTTGAAAATCGATCAGTTTTAAAATTGTGGTGAGTTTCCAAAAATAAATAAATGTATGGGAAACACATCCCGCAGCACAACCACCTGAGCCCTCAGTCTACTCATCGCCTTGACTTTAACCGCGTTTGTAGAAGGCACTGCAGCCAGACCGATATACACAACACAGACCGGAAGTTAACTTAGGTCCAGGCGCGTGCGCCCGATAAAACCGTCTATATGACTATCGCGCTTCTTTTTTTTAAAGAATGTTTTTCAAATGAGTTGACAGTTTGAAATGGACAGTGAACGAGCGGGAACGAGGCTACCTAGTCTTTGTTGGGATTGGCCAGAATTTCTGGCGAATGTATCATAGACGAGCAAGTCATTTAGCCTTCATACAATATCACAAGGTTGCATCCTAGTGCCATGGACTATAACATATCAAAGTGATAACCTGTAGAACAAATGGATGTTGTTGTACACACAGCATGGGTCTGCAGACCATTGACACAAAGGTAAGACGCGATAACTTATGTTTATTAAGATTTGCTGGTATTATAGCTAGGTCTTGTGCATTTGCACACAAGGGATCGGCTGTTTTAATTCTTCTCTTGCAATTAATGTTACGTTAGACTTCCTTAGCCACCAACTTAATTAGCTAGTTACGGTTTGCGTTCATACAGCAAGTGTTGGGGGAGATGATTGTTGAGTAGTCAGTATCTTGTTTAATTATTGCTTGAATCTATTGCTGAATTCTGAAATAGTTGTGATGATGATGATGATGATGATGAGGAATGGATCAAGTTTTAGTCAAAATGCCTGATGTAGATTGGATGGATGCATGTTGTTGTGAATTGAGAGCATTCAGATCATGGTGTGATAGTCAATAGTGTTCATGTGCTACACGTATTTTTGCTTTTTCAATCTTGATAAAATTTGTAGTGCTTAAGTTGTGTTGTCTGTTATTTCTTGATAATAACACCGTTGCCATGAAAAACAGAGCGTTGCTGTGGACGCGGCAGGATTCTAATCGTAGAGACGGAACTATTTTCTTTAGCGGAAGCAATACAATTGTATACAATACAATACAATACAAATAAGTGTTTAAATCAATAAACTCTTTTTTAAATCAATATTTTGTGTCAAATTATTGATTTATTTGGTGGGTAGCCATGTAATAAGTGGGATAATGTAGAGCGAGGCCCGATTTTGGGTTAGATTTTTTTCCCCGTTTTCAGTGGTTATAACAAAGCAACATGAAAGAGAAAATTGGTAATCATTGTTTAGGTACATTAAACCACGTCATGGCCATGTCATATTGTCAACATGGTACTTATATGATGATATGAAGCAGATTAGTGGGTCATATATCATATGTCTAATGCTTTGTACGGCTTTCTTCTTCATAAAACAAGTCGGACATCATCACATTTTTGTATACATTTTTATTTATTAACATTAATAAGATACAGGACGTATTTCAAAACATGACCTGCGCGAAAGAGAAAAAAAAATGCATCATTGTACCCACCACTTCTGAAAATGCACTTCTGAATGCGTCTCTGTCCCCACCACATTTCAAACCAAACTGACGCCCATGTAACTGACATTAACCATCACCTGTAGAAAATGCTGATGGATGTCTAAAAGTGTTCCCGGGCATTAAAGGAATAAACATCCAATGAACAGATGTAATAAGCTTAGTATTTAGGATGTCATATTCAAGATCTTTCTTCGAATCTGCTTTCACCATATGAATATTTGCAATCTGTTTCTTTTTCTCTGTATCGTTCCTTTACTGAATATGTTTTAATATGCTTATTGTGTGTTATTTTGTGAATGTCAAGCTCCCACACACTTCCTCACACCCACTCTCTCTATATAGCAGGTGTGTGTGGTCTGTTTCTTACTTCCTGTTCTTTCCCCTCAACACACACACACACACACACACACACACACACACACACACACACGGACACAAATACAAGATCACATGAACTTATTTACAGCAACACACCATATAATTTTTTTTTTTTTTGAAGTGTCTGATAGGTTTAAAAATCCATGCAAGTCTGACAGTCTTGGCTCCATCCTTCAGGGCTCAGTGTCCTTCATAATAATTAACTCTCCGTGACCTTTGATACAAATGTAACTCGGCATAAGCTCACTGTTATATGGCAAACTTCCATTCTAGTGAAACTTCTAAACTCCTGTGGGGTCTGTATGTCTGATGCCTTTAAATCTTACATTATCCATCATTGTTTTAATTCAGTCCTTGTTTGTGTTTCAGGTAACTTTAAAAAAAATATTTAAAATAGCTTTTATTAATTTATTACATTTTACATTGATCAAGTTAAAAATATGATTTATTATTGCTAAATAATAATTAATAATTTAATTTAATTTACTTAACTCAAGCTTTTTTAACAGTAAATCCAATATTAACAGTGTGTATTTTGACAATCAAATACAAATTCAGAATTTTAAAAGCAAATCAATGCATGTTGTAAAACTATAAATTACTTTATGAATAAACAAATGAACAAAAAAATAATGTGGATATTGCATGATTGGATGGTCCATTTTTTTGTAGGATCCCACAATGGGGGAATACCCATAACCTTTACATTTCAAAAAATTAATTTGCTATGCTTGAGGAAGCATGGGGACTTTAAAGAGATTGTTGCTTTTGGTATGTAATGTAGATGATAGATAAAGTCTTTTGGTCAACTTTCAATCTATGCTTAATGTATCAGTATTCAAATCATCTATTAAATTATCCTCTATGTATTTCAAATGTTTACTATTATTATATTGTTAAACATAACATTCAGCCTTACTTTCAGTTCTCACAATAGTTTTATAATGGTACAAAAAGACATCTTTGAAAAAGACTTCAGTGTATTATTTAGTGTAAAATGGTTAAATAATTCCTCTCCTGAAAACTGAAATATAATTTGAATTTTTTTCTTGAATGTCATAAATTAAGCCAATGAATATCAGACTGTCTAGATTCTGCAGATAGATTAATGCATGTATATTTATAGAACAATAATGATGAATTTAACCTTAACTATATGTAATCAAGTGCAGTAACGTGATATCTGTAACATGGACACTGTAAATAAAGCATTACCATCTATTCTTCAGAGGAAGGGTGAAGATGCCGCTGTAACGAACGATTCAAATTCCAGCCAGAGGGGGCAGCTATGGGCTGGTGTGTGTGTGTGTGTGTGTGTGTGTGTGTGTGTGTGTTATATAAAAGTGCAACTGCTTGTGTGCCTGCTGAGCTGGGCTTGTGGTTGGCGGAGGGAAGGTGTGGCTTCTTTCCCTCCGTGGTCACAGCAGAACAAGATCATTCAGATATTTGCACAAAGCCAACCTGACAGGGAGAAGGGGAGGAGAGAGCAAGGCTCTTGCAGTCTCTCTCATTCTTCTTTCTTCTCTCTCTTTCTCTCTATGCCTCCACAGAAACAAGGAAGACTGTCTGCTTCATGGCCTGTGAACTGAGCAGAATCAAATTAGAAATGCAGCTGCAAGGGCAGGTTACTTTCTACCTCTCATTTAATTTAAAAGGATAGTTCACTCAAAAATTTATATTTTCATTATTTACACAGCAGCATGTTTTTTAGATGAATTTAGGGGAATGTCTGAGCTGCTCTTTTTCTATACAGTAAAAGAGTATGAGGAGTAGTAGTACAAAGTTAATCAAAGCTCACAGTACAATAATTTAGAGTATTTTGACCAATAGCTGATGTATCGTATACTCTCTCTAATGCTGGGTACATACCACAAGTAAATCGGGCTGATTTTGGACCGATTTCTCCCCTTCCGACAATCCTAGGGGATGTCCC
The DNA here is from genome assembly GCF_963082965.1 of Carassius carassius. NCBI lineage: Eukaryota > Metazoa > Chordata > Actinopteri > Cypriniformes > Cyprinidae > Carassius > Carassius carassius. Next base: position 14,711,997 of record NC_081784.1, read on the forward strand.
GATTATCTTGGTGGTTCTAAAGATTATCTTATCAGATTTTCCTGTGGTGTGAGGAGCGTTAACAGTGAAAATCTGCTCAGAAGAACATCGGAGATCACAAAACGTAAATGTTCAACATGTTGGGATTTCAATATCAATTCATATGTATTTACTGTACATAAAAGGGGATACAAATCTTTTGTTGAATGCCTTTTTAGCCCCATTTATACTTGGGATTAAATTCAGTATTTGCTTGCATTCATTATTTATACTTATATAAGTATCATTTTTTTAAAAAAGGATGTAAGTATTAACTTTTTTAATTTCACATTTGAAAATCTAGTCTTTAATCATGTCTAAATATTTCTTCAAATGAAAAACTTAAAAATAATAAGTACACGCCTGCAATATTTTAGATACAATTTAGTAAAGAGCCATACAGGTTCCTTTCGTCAGTGGGTTAACCATGGCTTTACAAATGAAAAGGATTTGTTTGTTTGTTTGTTTTTTGACCACAAAATGAGTCTAATTTGTCTCTTTTCATTGGAATTTAAAACCCTTTCTTAATTTTAACCTTAAAGGAACTCTCCACTTTTTCTTTTAATTTTTGGGTGAATTATTCCTTTAATGTTGCCTCTCCATCACTCTCCAGAATAAAATGATATTGTAAATGTCATCGACAAAATAATCAATGCATAGTATGCTGTAATGTTGCTTAAAAAATGCATAAAATTGTCTATTCTACTTAAATCCATTCAAATAGATTGTCAACGCTGGTTTAGAGAGCTCCATGACCCACGTGACCGCGTGGCGACGCCGGGGTGGATCAAAGCTTAAGTGTAGAAAAACATTGTATCTATTGTTTAAATTTCGTATTAAAACTTCTAAAAATTTCAAAGCCGAGACTGTTCCATATCGCAAGCACGGTGGCCAATTTGGCGTGAGATTGACATGTGAGCCGGGACAGAGCCTGTAAGCATGTTGGCAACCCTGGTCAGTAGGACCCCAAGTGATCCCATTGGCTGAACATTTTTTGATGAATTCCCTTTTTTATTGCTTTCTTACAATTCTACAAAATCTCATTATGATATGTTGCTTGAACTATGTTATAATGACCATTGATGTGCGTTTCATTTAGCTTATGTACTAGTATAGCACACAGACTGATTAGTGAAAGTGAAAGTCAATGACATTTGCCATGTATGGTAGCCCATACTCAGAATTGTTGCTCTGCATTTAACCCATCCAAGTGCACACACACAGCAGTGAGAAGTGAACACACACCCAGAGCAGTGGGCAGCTATATATCCAGCGCCCGGGGAGCAACTGTGGGGTTCAGTGCCTTGCTCAAGGGCACTTCAGCCAGGGTATTGAGGGTGGAAGTGAGCGCTGTTTTTTCAATCCCCCCACTGACAACTCCTACCACCACTGAGACTCAAACCGGCAACCTTCTGATAACTAGTCCAGCTCTCTAACCATTAGGCCACAGCTGCCTCACCAGCTTTATAGATTTGCTTTTTCAAAAGTACACTGATATGTAATTTTAAAGCGGTGAGACTGTATGTTCTATTTAGGGATAAATAAGATACAAAGATTAACTTTTGTATCTTAGAGTACCACTCCAGTGATAGCTTTGTACCTTTTTTTCTGAAAGTGTATATTAAGCAATTACTGTAAATACATACAAAACCGATTAAAAAAAAGTTGGGACACTGTACAAATTGTGAGTAAAAAAGGAATGGAACAATTTATAAATCTAAAAAACGTATATTTTATTCACAATAGATTATAGATAACATATCAAATGTTGAAAGTGAGACATTTTGAAATGTCATGCCAAATATTGGCTCATTTAGGATTTGATGAGAGCTACACATTCCAAAAAGGTTGGCACAGGTAGCAATAAGAGGCCGGAAAAGTTAAATGTACATATAAGGAACGTAATGAAAATCACAACATGGGCTCAGGAATACTTCCAGAAAACTTTGTCGGTGAACACAATCCACAGTGCCATTTGCCATTGCTGGTTAAAACTCTATAGGTCAAAAAAGAAGCCATATCCAGACATCATCTCTTTCAGAAAAGACCTTGCATTTTCCAACATGACAATGCCAGACCACATATTGCATAAATTACAACATCATGTCTGCGTAGAAGAAGGATCCGGGTACTGAAATGGCCAGCCTGTAGTCCAGATCTTTCACCCATAGAAAACATGTGGCGCATCATAAAGAGGAAGATGCGACAAAGAAGACCTAAGACAGTTGAGCAACTAGAAGCCTGTATTAGACAAGAATGGGACAACATTCCTATTCCTAAACTTGAGCAACTTGTCTCCTCAGTCCCCAGATGTTTGCAGACTATTATAAAAAGAAGAGGGGATGCCACACAGTGGTAAACATGGCCTTGTCCCAACTTTTTTTTAGATGTGTTGATGCCATGAAATTTAAAATCAACTTATTTTTTCCTAAAAACGATACATTTTCTCAGTTTAAACATATGATATGTCATCTATGTTGTATCCTGAATAAAATATTGAAATTTGAAACTTCTGTTTTTATTCACAATTTGTACAGTGTCCCAACTTTTTTGGACTCTGATTTGTATTTTAAATTACTGTTGTTTGTGTACTTTGTATAACTGATAGCTAATGGGGAGGTAGGACCTGTCTTGTCATGATACTGGTCCATCAGACAGGTGTGTCAACTGTGTCATGAAAAATAATGAAAATCACTCTGGTGTATTTTTGCCCATTGATTATTCTTGGCCTGGGACTATTGGCACAAGTGAAGAGGTTTGAAGACCACCCACCTCCTTAAATATAAAACAAAATTAGAATCATTCAAGTTATTGTGAAACTTGACAAGGTTTTTATTGTATTTTTTACTTTTTATTCAGAGATATTTGAGATATATGCAAGTGGGAAATATAGGATGGAACTTTTATCCATCAGTGACTGGATCCTGAAAAGTGAGTGTTACTAGAATTGAGTGTTAAGAGGTTAAAAAGAAATATACCAGTCTATGTTAACATTAATTAATTAATACATAAGAAATGTATATATATATATATATATATATATATATATATATATAATTTAAATAATAATAATAATAATTTTTAGAATATGAAGATTTTGAGTTGCACTCTGCCTGTCAGTTATTTTGAGTGTTTTTCAGGGTTTTCAGACATACTGTATCTGTAAATGACTGTAGTTAACAAAACTCCAAACATTACAGCACCTTCCAATCATGCATTACAGTGAGCTGCAGTTAGGAAACACATTCTTTCTTTTCTTTGGTTTGACCCATTTCTTCATGTGGATAAAAGTGGGCCAACAAAGAAGGTTGAAGGGAAAAGAAAAGATGCTAACCAAAGCAAATTAGTCAGCTTTATGACACAGGACCGATAACACTTACTGGAAACAATACAGTATGAGAAGGCAAATATTTCACCTGCTAACTGCACATGAAACATGAAACTTAAGAAGCTTGACTATAAAGGGGCGGAAAATGAAAACAAGCCCTTTATGACAGCACATGATTAAGGTTGTGTCTGCATAGAGCTGAACTGAGAAACAACTAGAGTTGTTTTAGATAAAGGAAAGAAAAACATAGTAAAAGTGAGATGGTCAGCATGAGTGATCCTACAGCTCATACACTGACTCACTACTCTCATAAAAAACAACATGATCCACTGGGGAAAAACATTCATGTTGACCAGAGATCAGTTGGGCCATGTTTCGAGCCGGCCATCCCCCTACACTTTACACAGACACTGCCACATGCTAAAACTGTCCCTGCTACACAGCTGTGCGGCCCCAATACTGGAAATAGACTCCTGCTACCAGCTCATGAGTCATAGGTGCAAAATGGAGGCAACTGTTGATGCGGAGAAATGTCCGCTGCTTCATACAGGGCAGCTCAATTATACAGCTTACCTGTTCATTTGTGGTAAAAGGACCATTTTAGGTTCTCTAAACAAACTTTATGGAACAGTTCTTAAAATGACCATTTTTTTTCTTAGTGTGAAGAAATTTTTGCAGCCCGAAGAACCATTTTCTACAATGAAGAATCATTTTGTGCAGTGGAAAGGTTCCATTGATGTTAAGGTTGAAAAGGTGGAAATACAGATCCTAATAAAGAACCATAATTTTAAAGAGTGTATGCACTCACTATATTTTAATAGTGGCATGCTTTAGTGTGATGGAAAATAAGGAAAACAAATGCAGAATGTATTTTTTATCCATTTATTGTATGGTATAAAACTAGAAAAGTAAGACTGTTTCAAATTCATGGACACATGTCCATATTTGATATATTATACAGTCCACACCTTGATGCAAATACAGTGATCATCAGTTGATGGGTTATTTTTCTCAAAATGAACGTGTTCGTAATATTGCATAGAAAAAGGCACAGCTCCAAGGCCTGAAGATACAGCCTTTCTTAATGAGCAGAAAACCCTCCACCACGTTTTCTCTCTCCTTTTCATTCACACACACACACATACACATACGCGCACACACACACACACGAACAATCACGGTGGTCACTATCCTGAAACCACTTTAACCTTCCCAGAATATATGGCCTGAACCATAGGACAGTGAGACACCATTAAAAAAACAACAACAATCAATATCATCAGAAATCATGCTGCCCTTCTTTTCATTTGGCATTGAGGGTTATCAAAAGATTTTCCCAGAAATAGGCTTTGGAAGATTGAAATTCTGAGGTTTGTAGAGAATAAAGTATTGCTTCACAAACCTTTTCCTAGCACACAATCTGAAATATATAAAACATTAAATACTTATAATTAAATAAGGGCAGGGAGTGTTGACCTAGACGACTAGCACAAACACCACCCCAAATTATAATACAATAAAATAAAAAGACACAAAATAATGCATTATTAAACAAGACGGGAAAAAAATGGCTTCCACCCCAATTAATAAGCAGTGATACATTCCCATAAGCATAATACATTCCTATCTCATATTCTGTACAAATTACAATCTGGATGTTATCTTAACAAAAATAAATATATTTACACAGGAAACAAAAATAAATAACTTAAAACAAAACAAGCACTCCAAATCCAAAATCCTATAAGAAATATTAATCATAGTTTTGCTTCCATAGATTTGTCCACTCGGCTCTCATTCACTCATGTTTTCAATTCTCAGGCAATCTCTCTTTTGAACTCTGGGTAGTAACAAATCTAAATCGTCACCTCTATCTTACGTCTTCATGATAGGAAGTTCAAATCCCAGATTTTTAATGGTCACACTTGTATGGGAAATAATATTTCATTTAAAAATACACATTGTCTTTCGTCTCTGACACTGCACCCTACTTTTTTAAATTGATTCTCACCAGTTTTTGTTTGTCGGTATGTATATCTAACATTATTATTGTAAGCTAGTTTACCATGTGAAACCATGTCAAACTAATACAGCTGATATGATAAATGGTCCCTTTTCTTTTAAGTTAGGTGCACATAAAATAATCCTTCCAAACCTAATCTGATCAACATCAGTGGTTTATACTGTGCAGTCTATTGCATATACATGCACAATACTCTCCCATCATATCTGTTCATAACAAAGCTCCCCCAAATGTACTCCACCTAAATGTAATGTGACCATTTCTACTGGCCAAACGACACTAAAACCCAGCAGGGCAACAGAGAGAGAGTCTGACTGGAACATGAACAGATACCATTAATAAAACTCAAACACACAATGGTATAAATAAGATGAAATAAGAACAAACCATAGAAAAACCATCTGACATCTGTACAATTATGAGCTATAATCCTGCATGCTTTAGTATGTTAACAGAAATGTACCTTTGTACTGGTGAGAGATGTATATGAAAGAAATGTTTGGCAAACAGATGATAATGAATGAACTGAATAGCAACCACAAACTTTCTTGTCCGGTACAGTTTTCCCCCATTTTGCATGATCAAACATGCATAGATCATCTTGTTGTGCATTAGTGTAGCATTAAAACTGAACCAGCCACTCACTGAGTGATGAAATAAAACCAAAGCAAAGGCTAAAAAAGGAAAGTGGACAGTTTGCTTATTACTGATCAGAAAAGCATTGATTGCATATGTTATTTGTAGCATAAAGGGTTTTAGCATTGGCTTTATCAAAGAAATGTATCTGTAAAACAATGTGCATCAGAATAAATGTTTACTTATTGCCAGCTGAGATGTAAACACATGGAATCTGAGCCAGTATGGCAGATCACAAGAAATCTGTTAGGGTGACTGTAAATATCTGACCACTACACACATCCATGTATAAAATAATGCAGTAAAGCATATTCCATAAATGTGTATATTTCATAAATGTATATGTTTTACTGAATGAAGCTTAAAGGGGTAGTTCACCCGAAATTAATATCCTATCATCATTTACTCACCATGTTTTTCCAAACCTGTATGACTTTACTTCTTCTACATGAAAAGCTATTTTAAAGACAGTTAAAAAGGGTGCAAAACAACACTGAACCCCATTGACTGTCATTATGGACAATTTTTTTTTTTTTAAATATCTTATTTTCTACAGAAGAAAGAAACTTATACAGGTCTGGAAGGACATGATGGTGAGTAAATGGTGGACTATCCCTTTAATGCATGTTAAAATGAAAGCAGACAAAAAAGAATAAATTACCACATTTTAACAGAATACTTTAAATATTACTAAAAAGCAATAAAACAGCTCTGAATAGAAAAAAATAACATTAACATAAAATAACCAAGTTGCTCTCTTAAAATAATTGTGCTTTGTGAAAATGAGAGAAAAAATTGAAAATAGGCTGCCGTTGCACGTTCTTGCACCTGTATACTGAGAAGGGGAAAGAGAGATGCTACTCCTCTGATAATCCATCTTGTTCGATTAGAAATGGTGATGAGAAAAATGAGACAAGACAAACAAACAGGAATTTACCAAGTGGTCATAAATGATGAAGGCACTCAGATCTGCCAGAAGCCAAAGTATGTTCCATAAGATTTCTTCATGTTCTATTTTGGGAAAGGCAAGCATAGTGCATGCACAGTGTTGAGAAGTAGTACTGGGCAACATCACCATTAAAATGGACAATTTACTTTGTTTTTAAAAACAAAACAAACACAAAACTGTACAAAAAGCCCACAAACACTCACAATGTAATTCTTCAGTTTCTTTCTCAGTTCATGTGTAAAAACTCTTTAATTGGTTTTGCATTTTTTCCCCAGTTCCCTTCCAAACCTGGTCATGATCCTACAAGCACCTCCATAATATGGTCCAGTTCGGTGAGATCCATTTTGAAAGGCTGGTTCGAGCCAACAGCAGGAGCGGCAGCGCTGTAGGGTGAAAGAGTCTTGAGGAGCTCGTCCGCTGTCACCATGGGCGCCAGTTTCGATGGGGCCACACCCGAGGACGAGGTGCAGGGGTCAAAGTCATACATGGAAGTGTCAATGTCTGCAAACAGGATGTCGTCTAGGGCCAGATCTGTCAAAAATCCTGAGGACGAGGCAGAGGGTGAGGTGCTCATGTCCAGGCTGTTAGGAGGGAGAGTATCTGGTGTGTTAGGGACCAGCCCTTCAAGCTTTGGGCTGCAGGGCTTACTGCAGTCTTTGGAGTCCAAGGCCCCTGAGTTTAAGCTGGGGGGACACATCGGCATTTGGAGGGGCACTGTAAGGGATGAGGGGGAGGTAGCACCAGGCGCTGATGTAGTTATAGGTAAGGGTGAAGGACAGAGCTCCTCAATCTCATCCAGGGCAGAAGAGAAGCTGTCTCTGGCCACAGATGAAAGGAGTCTGGGAAGAGTTGGCGGAAAAGGAGGAGCGAGTGGAGAGGGTGATGTGCAAAGCGTGACACTGTCCTCCTCTAAAAGTGAAGCTGGGGTGAGACAGGCCTCCAAAGGTGCTGGGTTTGACAGCCCTGATGATGGAGATGTAAGGACCGGAGAGGAGTGTGCTGGCGACTGAGACAGCGGCGGAGCTACCATGGACAACACACTGAAAGCAGGTTGCACCTCACGGAAACCTTCATCCACGGGGTCGTCGGGTGGAGGGGAAGGGGGGAAGAAGAGCGGCCGCAGGTTGCCCTCCTGTTTCAGTTCGTCCTGGATGCGCCTCAACATGTTGTTGATGAGTACACGCTTTTCCAAGCTGGGCTCAGTCAGGGCCCGGTGGTTGTACAGCTTCACCAGAGACATGTTGAAGATGGTCTGCCTCTGCAGGGTGTAGGAGACCTTCGAGAGCCCTTCGGCCATCGCTCCGGCCCCTGCCGCCAGCGCTTTGCCTTCCAGGCCCTCTTCATCCTCATCTAGTTTCCGCTTTGCGCCTTTACCCAACATATATCTGCTTGGAAAGTAAAGAGAGACAGAGAGCATGTTAGCCACACAGCCATTCGTAACCTTATTACACATTGCTATTTATCTCTCTTATTAACACTTGTTCCATATAAAAATAAAATAACTATAATAACTAATGGTCAAAATGTCAAATATACACATTTCTAGAAACTGAGATTATAAAGGTCTAAGTGTGTAATTCTTTCTATGGTAAAATACTTTCTCCATGGCAGCTGAACATGCAGAGACAACAAGTTAGCCAGTTTTAGGTTATTTGCCCTTCAAGTGAAGTTTTAAATACCATAATTATGAGTTCTGAACACATGAATGAAGTTAATCACATTTACAATCGGGAAACTAGGAATTCTACACGTGTTGCTGAACTGTGACATTGGATTGGGAGTATTCAGTTGAAACATGGCAGAAACACTGATTTACAATACAGACAATAAAATAATGTAAGTAATATTTATATTTTTCATAATTTCAAATTCAGATGGGTTTATCGTTCACAATATAATTATTTTGTTTTGTTTAGGTTTCTTTCATGTTATGTCTCCTACTTGAATGCGGGACATGTAACAAATGCCTGACACAGAGGTACAAATTTCCAAGGAGAAAGCATTTGATGAAAGCATTATATCTGCTAAAAAACATAAAAGCTGTGACATTATTGAAACGTTGCTCTGTTTGTTTGAGAATTCTGACCAGTCCAACATAACAGCACTGGCTCAACCAATGAGGTGAGTTCGGGGGCGGGGCCAGTGGTTTACCTGACTAATGGCAGTTAGGGGGTGTGTTTGGGGAAAATGTTTCATTATTTTTGTTATTCTGCTGGCTGCTGCTAGTTCACAGAAATTGCACACTAAAACAGTTTTTTAGGCTTTTCTGATTTTATTTGAAATCATAATGAAGAAGGTGAAAGGAAAGTACAGAAAGTGCCAGGGGAAATAGGACCGGATCATCACTAAATCTTGGATCAACATTTTGATGATTCAAAAAAAACACCAATTTTATGTTTATAAGAGATAATTTAAAAAATCTTGTAATAGTGTTTTATAAATGGCCATTTTCATAAAAACATTTTTGAAACTATAGAACCAATAGATGAATAACATATACAAACAAAACAGCTGGTATGACCCAGCTGACCAAATAGACTTAGTTAAAAATACAAGAAATTGTTTTGATACACAGATTTGTGGCTTGAAGCTTGGTTGCTATGACACTGGCTTGCAAGCTGTTGTCATATTAGCATGCGGAGCCGCCGCTGAGGTGAGAGTCAGTACAGTCTCTCTGCATTTATTGCAAAGAGACCAAAATGTCTCACATTACAAATGTGCCAAACAGATAAGGTAACAATATGGGAACACACTATGTAATATGGAAGCAATCACCGCATCTTGAATAGGACATTAACGACAACAATATCGAAGCACAAGAATTCACCCTTGATTTATGGGGAAAGACATGCTGCTGGAAATAACTGTATACTGCATGAGCAGCTACTGCAGGAGCATTAACAGGAATACAGCTCTGACTACTCCTTCCTTAGCCTTGCTGCAGCGAGGTGGAAGGCAAATGTGTGTCAGACTTTCAGTAAGTACTCACGGTAAGAATGTGTCACACGAGCGCAAAGCCCTGATCACTCCCTGCTTAAACACATGCTGGCTGCAGGAAGACAAGATCCAGCTGAGTGTTTGGTAGAAAAGGGGGACAGAGAGGAGGAGCGAGGAGAGTGTGTCCTATGCTGAGCTTTGCATGTTAGGCAGCTGTGTTCTCATCTACTGTAGCACTAGTTTCCTGCTTTGAGATTTAAAACAGATCACATGAGCCACTGTAATATTACAGTACACTAATTCACCATTGCTCTGCAAGGAGAGAGGAAAAAGAAGGGTCTAATGGTTGAGGTTGTGGAGACACCATTGACAGCTGGTCTGAAAAACAAAGTTGTACACTGGACCGTTTCACTGTGCTTTCAACTTAGCGTGACTTGCATGTATGTGGGAGCTATTTAAGAAAAAGTTCCTTTGATGAAAGGTTTCTGTTATGTTATGAAGTAGTCATCTAAATTTATTTTACGCATTTGGCTTTTATCTAAAGCGACTTTAACTGTATTTAAATTACGCCGTACATTTGATCAGTATGGGATGTGTGTTTGCTGAGAACTGAAGCCATAACCTTGAAAGTTATTGCACCATACACTTCCAGTTGAGCTAGATTCTTACATTTTATTCATTCTTTAAAACTCTAGTATGTATAAAACAGTATTCACCAACTCTTTTTTAATCCTTCACTGCAATATTCGCTAACATTCAAAAGTTTGGGGTTGGTAAGATAATTTTTAATGTTTTTAAAAGAAGTCTCTTATGCTCCTTACAGTTTTGTATTTTAACAGATTTTAAAATGTAATTTATTCCTGTGATGAAAAAGCAATTCCTTCAGAATAGGATCATGTGACAAGATGATTCATAGAGTAGAACTCTTCAACTATATGTGTGTACATGATTTTAAACATTAAAAAAAATACATTTGCAACTGCATGTAAAACTTTTTAATGAGGAAAAAAATACCAACTGTCCCTTTAAGACAATACAACCAATAATTATGGTGTTAACCAGACTATGGTTCATCTGACTTGGTGATGTCAGCGAAAAAGAAAGCGATCTCAGAAGTTATTAAATTTTCATGAAAGATTATGAAGACCAATATTTTTTTTCCTTTAGAATGAAGAGTGCCAGTGAATCACTCACAAAAAGACCATGAATATGTATTAAATGAAAAACAAATTGTGATTTTGTTTTCACACTGACTTTAAGGTCAGAATGATGGTTATTTATGAAGTAAAACATGTACAAGTCATTTAAACCAACAGATCAGTCTTCTCTATAGCTCAAAAGGAAAGCAGAAACAGGCAGCAAGGAGTTAGTGAGTTGAGTGAGACAGAAAGAGATGGAAGCCGTTCCTGAGGCCTCCCCTCATTAACATATAGTGAAGCCTGGTAGCGGTTGGCAGCATTGCAGTGTGCTTGAACCTAATGCAGGCTGACAGCCTCACACACCCTATCCTTGGCAGCATACACACACACACTCTGCGCAGACGCAGATCTGTCAGGCAGCTCTTCTCACTCAGGAAGTGCAAGTGGCTGGGCCTGTTGCCTTGCTGCCTGTTACCATGACAAACACAGTCAGCTGGGAATCCACCCAAAGAGTTGACAAAGAGAACGAAAGAGAGAGAGAGAGTTTGGGGGAGAAGAGGGGCTGAAGAAAGTTAAAGAAAGAAATGTTTCTCTTCTTTCACTGAGCTGAATCTTAAACAATAAACGACTAGCTGGACAGAAAAACAGGTTATGTCTGCTAGAGATGGATGTGCATTCCAAAGCATGGCATTTACATGATGGAGAGTTTGTGAACAAATAAACAAGATTTACACTCATATGCTGTCCAGATCAGTTAATTTATTGGGGGACAGAGTGAATAATTGAGTTAAAGGTGGGGCAAGCGATTTTTCAAAAACGCTTTAGAAAACTCACAAAGGGCTACAAAGGGAAAAGACCTTAACTCGCTAGAGTGTAAAACTGAGAAAAACGAATTTAAACTTTTTACTTGTCCAGCCAAATTAATTATAGATAGCACACTGGAAATTTAACAATTAGATGTTTTAGTAATGAAAATGATCTACATTCAAAATTGTGAGCTCAAACTTGATTTTTACCCCTATTTTGAAGTTAATGTACTCTGCCTTTGCATTGTCTGCAAAATGTGAGAAATCACACCAAGGCAAAAGGCAGTAACTTCCACATTATCAATATTTGGTTGCTGATCACAATTTACAAAATCGTTATAGTAACACCGGAATAAAATCTAGTGATCATGGGCTGTCTCATATAGGCTTTTGCATATAGTAATGTGACTGTATTAAAGGTGCAGTGTGTAAATTTTAGCAGCATTTAGCGGTGAGGTTGCGAATTGCAACCAACGGTTCAGTTCCCCACTCATCCCCCCCTTTTAGTGAAGCTACGGTGGCTGACACAGGTAAAGATGTCATCGGTAAAGACAGCAGAGAGCATGAGATTTCTTTACAAAGATAAATCAAGGAATAATATTTACTTAATTATTCAATAAATCAAATTGCGAATGTTAATGTACTTGTTCATCATTGTGTCAGTGTTTTATTCGTAAGAACAACAAAGTGACGAAACGTGCCTTTTTTGTTTTTTTGTTTGTTTTTTGACCATAACAAGCAGACTAAAAAGTTAAACATGAGTGGATACTGTGGATACCAATTTATTTGCCATGCTCAGTAATGTAAAATAACGCTAGACATAGCATAATTGCTTTTATATTGATTTGTATGAAATAGCCCAACATAAAAGAACGGCTTGTGGATTGATGTGAACGCCAACAAGCAGGAATAATGCAGAGAATGCTTGTGGATTAAACATCTCCGATGACATTCATCGCCATTAGGGGTGGAACAGTTCGATTTTTTCACGGTTCGGTTTTAGAGTTGCGGTTTTGGTATAGTTCAGTATGTGCTACTGTATGTTTATGGAAAAACTATACTTTCAAATAAAATAAAACATTTCAAATGTCAACATTGGCTACCAGAAATCACTTACCCCACCATTAAAAAATATCAAGAGAGATGTTTAAAAATATAAGACATGAGATGATGGTAAATGGTCTGCATTTATATAGCGCTTTCAACAGACCCCATGGCCATCCAAAGCGCTTTACAAGTTGTCTCACATTCAACCATTCACTCACTCATTCATACACGACTGCGGTGTCAGCCATTCAAGGCACCATCCATCTCAAGGACACCTCGACACTTGGTCAGGTGGAGCCGGGGATTGAACCACCAACCTTCCGGTTTGTAGACAACCTACATGAACCACTGAGCCACTGCCGCCACTAAAATGTAGGAGTACTAGTTTTGCCAAAACTTTTACAGTTGAGGATGCAATTTCAGGCTGTTTTCGAGAGGTTATCTGAAGGATGAGTAACAGAAAATGAGTCAAAGAATGACTCAAATAATAAAGATAGCATCTTACACTAAGCATCTAAAAAGTCACTGCAGATTGTGTTCAGATCTATGAGTGGTTCAAAGTGGCAGGCACAAATGTGACTGTAAAAAAACATGCAAAAATCATGGAGTACCACAAACTATTTAGTCTGTCACTGTGGATATAAACTCACCAAGAGTGGCCTAGAACTGTATGCCATTGTCTGAAGCTTTCAAGAAAGTGTCTAGAAAATAAAGTTTCCCACAGCAATCCACACAGAGGAATGCCACAGCAGCTGAACGCATCCTTGTGACTCAAGCTGAGGAGGGGATACAACTGTCTGCAGCACTCAAATGCCACTGCCGCCCCACCCTACGCATTCTTTCTGATTGTGCCTCTGACTGCTTCTGCTTCGCTCCATCATTTTGCTTTCATCTTAAGTGCGAAAAGTCAAAGTGTGTATCATTCTGCTCCGTAAAACTGAAGTCCACTGGCCAGGGAGTTTCTAGGCCGGTCCAGTTCCATTGTCAGAATCATTCCACTGCAGTGAAACATTCACTCCCTAGAAATTATCAGAAAGCATCATTTAAACAAGTACAGATTGTTGGTCACTATATTCACTCCTGGAAAAGTGTAAGCATGAGTATACAGTGGGTACAGAAAATAATGAACCCCACCCTCCTTTAAAATAATCACATTTTGTTGCTTTGCAGCCTGAAAATGAAGATGGACACAATTTGTTTTACCCAGTTGTATTTACTCAGTGCAACTTATGACATCTAAGTGAAAGATATAACACCAACATGTCAAAAAATAAAAATCAAGTATCAAAAAAAAAAGTATCAAATTGTGTCAGTATTTTGTAGAACCACATTTTGCTTTAAGCCTTTAGTCTGTTTGGATATGCCTCTACTAACTTTGCACATCTAGACTTTGTGATGTTTGCCCACTCTTCTTTGCAGAACTGCTCAAGTTCAATTAAATTTGTTGGTGAGTGGGACTGCAGTCTTCAAGTCATTCCACAGATTTTCAGTGGGGTTAAAGTCTGGACCTTGATTGGGCCATGCAAGGATATTCACCTTTTTCTCCTTCAGCAACTGTGTGCTCAGTTTTGCTGTGTGTTTTGGGTCATTGTCATGTTGGAAGGTAAACCTTATTTCCATTGACAACTTTCTAACAGAGGGCAGCAGATTTTCCTCAAGATTTTGATAGTATTTTGCCTCATTCATTTTTCCTTCTACCCTGACAAGTACTCCAGTCCCTGCTGCAGAGAAACACCCCCATAAGAGGATATTACCACCGCCATGCTTTACTGAAGAAATGCTGTTATTTGGCTGGTAAGCTGCATTGGATTTCCACCAGATATTTCGTTTGGACTTGAGGCCAAACAATTAAGTTTTAGTCTCATCTGCCTCAGAATCTTCTAGGTGCATTTTGGCAAAGCTCAGTCATGACTGCATGTTGCCTTTCTTGAGGAGTGGTTTTTTTTTTTTTTGCAACCCTCTCATACAAGTTACATTTGTGGAGAATTTGTGATATTGTTGTCACATGCACACAATGAACACTCTTTGTCATAAAATCCTGGAACTGCTTCAGAGTTGCACTAGACTTCTTGGTAGCCTCTCTGACCAGTTTCCTCCGGGCTGTTTCAACCAGTTTGGAGTGACGTCCTGATCCAGGGAGGGTGTTGTACCAAATACGTATTGATGGGACGATTGTTACCGAGGCTACGACACAGTTTAAGTGAAGTGAGTGGTGTGACATACAGCCAAGTATGGAGAACCATACTCAGAATTTGTGCTCTTCATTTAACCCATAAGTGCACACACACACCGTTTGAACATACACCCGGAGCAGTGGGCAGCCATTTATGCTGCGGCACCCAGGGAGCAGTTGGGGGTTCGGTGCCTTGGTCAAGGGCACCTCAGTAGAGGTATAGCCTGCCTGAGACTCGAACCCACAACCTTAGGGTTAGGAGTCAAACTCTCTAACCATTAGGCCACGACTTCCCCGACTTTTCAAAGCTCTATTGTATCACACACTGTGACAATGCTTGCATCCTCTGCCACGCAATGTTTTGTTAGATTTGGTGGAGAAACCAAGTCTGACCACCAGATGTCGCTAATGCACACTGTGTTAAAAGCTTCGGTTAATTAACTGTTTTTCGGCATAATTTCATGAAAGCCTCAAACAGTTCAGAAAGCTTCAATTTCCCATAACTACAAATACTTTTCTTAATAATAGATTTCACTGTGCTTCTAGGCTTTGATAAAGTCTTTTACATTTTTCTGTATCTGTCTCCTGATTTGATCTTCTAACAGTGCCTTGCCCCCATAGATTGTATAAAAACAAGCAGAACTTTAAGGCTTAATATAATTTAAACGGATGAGTTATAAAAAATTCACCCCCCTCACAGTTGTCATGGAGGGCAAAATTAGCTATATAGACCAAAATTATTTTTTGAACCAGGCTGTAAACATATTTTTTTCTGCTGCAAATTTGGGCGTTTTAACATGGGGAGTCTATGGAATTGACTCCCTTTTGCAGCCAGCCTTTAGTGGCAAGTTGACGAATTACAGTTTTTCACGTCCGTGTGGGTTTCACGAGAGAGAGTGGGAGGTTGCTGCTTGCTTGCCACCCATAGTTGACTGTTTGCTTCAGATGCACTACCAAGGACTGAAATGCTCCAAGAAAGCTCTTTTCATGCTGGGCTAATCAAAAGGACCACAGCTGATCACAGCTGAAAGTCAAATGGCTTTTTGTGCCATTAGGAAGGTGATTAGCTAGTGAGTTTATAAGTCATTTTTGGTAGGTGGGTGATGCTTTTTCCAACTCAGTGATTCTGTTTTTTTATTCATTTATTTTTCTGATGTATAGGAGTTGTACTGTATCCACTTTAAATATACAAAGACAAAATCTTATTTTCTGACTTTATAAAACTTCCATTAAGTGTATTTCATGAAGTACATTATCTTTTTTTTTCAGACAAGCACATATTTTATTACAGCTGTAGCTATTAACATATGCACAATGGCATGCTATTCAGTAAGGCTGTTGATGAGTACCAGTTATTTTTAATGTGCTATCTTGTGATCAAATCAAAGAATCATCAGTGTTTCATTGTTGGAGGATTGAAGGCCCTTTCTAGTGTCCAAATTTGTGTTCAAGATACAGTGATTCACATTATATAGGGAACTAAGAACTATGATGAGACATAACCAAAGAGATAGACAATAAAGGATCGAGAAGGACTGCACCACTACTGTGGCTTCTTGGATCACTTAGTTATTTTGCCAGGTCGCCTTCTGTGTAAAAGCAAACATGTCCCCGGATTAATTCCGGGATTGAACCCGGGTTGGAGACCTAGTAACATTGCCGGGTTCAGTCCCGGAACGAGCGCTGTGTGAACAAAAGCCAGAACTAATGTCGTGTCATAGTAATGAGCACGTTATCGCGCAACTCTTTTACCAGATGTTTTGAAGGCAAATCAACGTTTGCGAAAAAAATGTCCAAACTTTAATGAAGCAAAGATCAGTTAGTTCCTCTCTTTCCGCGCTGAAGTTGAAATCGTTCCCTAGCTATAGTGAAAGTTAACGTGCCTAGCATTTTCGACTCGTACATTACACATCACACCCTGATGACACGTGTCTTTACGGGACCTTTATGGGTTGTGTGTGAAAGCCTGCACATATTCCGGGTAATCACTGGGAGTGTGAAAGTGCAAAATCTAGTGACCCGGGAACAATTGCTGGAACACATTACCCATGTATTTGCCAGAATCGCAATGTGAAAGGGGCTTAAGAAGTAGAGGTCTTCATGGGTCCAAAAATTTGTGCCCAAACCCGAAAGAGACCGGTAATGTACTACACCGAACCGACCCGTCTATTATTTCAAAAGCTGGACCCGGACCCGTATAGATCAGAGAAATGCCTACCCGGACCCGACCTGGACCCGTCTTTTATTAGAAAGCTGGACCCGAACCCGCCGGGAAGACACAGACCTGACTGGACCCGATTGTCATATTCCACCTTAAATTGCTATTACAAATCAATAAACCTGTTTTTTTAACTTTTTGTCTTATCTAATTTAAGGAGCCGTAGTCTCTCTTCCTTGTACCTGACTGCCTATGATGCATTACAATCCTCAGACAAGAAAGTTATCCATGTTATTCCACTTGTTATTCCAACGTATCCATTATTACCGTGCGTGCACTTGCATTAACTCTGAGTCTGCACGCTCTGCTTCTAACAGCAGAGAGAGAGAGAGAGAGAGAGAGAGAGAGAGAGAGAGATCACTTTTTTTTTTTTTTGCACAGTTTTCTTTTCCTAATTTTACAAGTTGCAAGTTACAAAAAACACAAGCAGTGACTCCAATCGCACGGGTATTACACACAATGTTGAACAGACCCGGGACCCGAAGTAATAGATTCGGACCCAACCCAGACCCAGCTGATCATTTAAGATATAGACCCGAACCCGTTCGGGTCCCGGGTCGGGTCTCGGGTGCACTGTGAAGACCTCTAGTAAGAAGTGCTGGGGCAGCAATTAGTGTTCCCTAATGCAAAGAGACATTCATAAACAGACAACCTGTCTCTTTGCTCCCTAATCCACCAGCACTGAGCAATGACCCTGAGTGAAAACTCTCCAAGGAGAGGAAAAAACACAGCATCAAAAAAATGTCTATGGCGCAAGACAGGCTTCATCGAGTTTGACAAAATTGCTTGTAGAAGACCACCTCTAAAAAGGACACCTTCAAAAGCACAACTTAGTCCCTGGTTGCAGCTCCAGTCGGTAGCTAAGTGTCTGAAACACAGCACCAGATAACGTGGAATCATTGTAAAAAAATAAAAGAGAGGCCTTTCGGACGGAGAGCTCTGACTGAGTTGTCAGAGTAGAGTCTGGAAATATGTCAGGGCTGCTAAGCAGGCTGTACGTTCTGTTCCAATCCTACACACAACACATACGGCACATGTGGGACAGGTGTGGCACTGGAGCTTCGGCACTGGGTGTTCTGGTGGAGATTGGGTGAGAGAATGCAGCAGAAAGGATGGCGTGAGCAGGCAAACAAGTGCAGCGGAGAGGATTTTCAGTGATATTATGATCCTGTAACAGGATCTGCACGTTTCCATGCCTGTGCTTCAGAGCTCCCCTCCCCCTCACAGCTATTTCAGATCCGGAGGGTACTGATTCCCACAAACACACCCTTACACACTCACTCACGCTGTCTCTAGCTCTCAAACACCTGCAGATATAAATGCACGAATGTAGACACATGCCTGCTGCACTAATGGCAAATGGGTGCATCAGACATAGCAGACAAACACCCATAAAGGACAGCACCAGTCATGAAGCAGATGATGCTACTGGTTAATGCTATTTTTCTCATAGGGATTTTTAAAAAGTTTTTAAGAGTTTTAAGCCATGAACCAAACCAACCAGCTATGAAATGACAAATGACAAAATGACAAATGTACAAATACATTTTTGACTATTTTCTGTACAAAACTATACAGAAACATTTCAGACACATGTTTAACCATCCTCTCCACCTGGGCTCTGTACCTGCTGTCATTTGTTGCAGTGCAAAGTTAGAGTGACATTTATATGGGAACTCCTGAAGAATGGTCAATGACACTGACCAAACAAGCAAAACAGTAAGAAAGTAAAGCAGACTAACAAAAAACAGGGAAAGTGGCAAGACAGATATAGAAAAGGCAGTGTGAGAAAAGATAAGAAGAGAGAGGGATGTTTGAGACAGAAAGAGCGGTTGAGACAGACAGATGGAGAAGGCCCAGACGCCACATTCACACACAGCACAGAGTTAAAGCTGCAGGGGTCAGACAACCATCTGACATCTTAAAAACTAACCAAATAACATGTCTGTAAAACTGTCGCATGCTGGATCTGTACCGTACCTTAACCGTGCCTGTTGTACAGTCTTTACCATACCACAAAGTTTTACAATGCTAAAGACGGTCAAACAAGTGGACAGATATGCATTTGTTGCTTTACTGCAGATTTTTAGAACATGATCTCACTTGTATTGCCCAGAACTGAAAAGTAATAAAAGAAAACATCAGTTACTAGGCAAGCGAGTCTACACTGTGTTGCCATGTAAAACTTTAGAGCCGTCTGTCTTTACTTTCAGAGTGACTAAGAGAGCTAATGAAAACTCATTCTGTCACTTATGCTCCTCAAATGAGCAGATAAGATGTCCACTTCTCACAGTTTTTTTTTTATCATTGTGAGTCAAAACTAGTAACAATATGTAAAAAGTAAGTAATGGCTGATATGATATTGATCATTATATGTGTGTGCATGTGTGTGTGTTTATATGTATATGTGTATACAGTATATAGATAGATAGATAGATAGATAGATAGATAGATAGATAGATAGATAGATAGATAGATAGATAGATAGATAGATAGGAAAGATTTATTTACTGCATTTGTTTAAAATACAGTAAAACAGTAATGTTGTGAAATTATTGCAATTTAAAACAACTGTTTTCTATTTTAATATATTTGAAGTTTATTCTTGTGATGGCACAGCTGAATTTTCAGCAGCCATTACTCCAGTCTTCTGTCTCATGATCCATCAGAAATTATTCAAATGCTGATTTGGTGTTCAAAAAACACTTCGTATTACTATCATCAGTGCAGGGTTAAAACTGTTTTTGTGGAAACCATGAACAGGCATTGTCTAATAAAAATATTATCCAATTAACAGGCCTAGTGGATCTATCAATCTCTCAATCACCATAAAACTGCAATTTTACGAAAATCTCTCATAAATGGAGGATAGATGGAGTGGGTGACACACTTCAGAGCAGAGCTGTGGATCTCAGTCTCAGAGAACAGCAAAGAGGCGGCACATACTCTGAGCAGCTTCTTTACGTCAGCAAGAGTAACAAGACAACCCACATTACAGATTTCCCCACAGGCACTGAATGTTGCAAAGCACTGTATCATGCTCTCATATACTGTACACACTATCACTGGAGATGTTCATTTTGTTGGACACCTAATGCATAAATTAAGGAAGGATGTATGAAAAGTGTGCACATTATGTTTACAGAAAACACTCAATGCTGTACACTATGCTGTAATATATGTAGAACAAAAAAAGAAAAAAGGAATGCAATATAGAGAGTAAAGACTGAAGCATGCCTTAAACTTCCCTTAAACATCTCCTAAATGTCACACTCCTGTTAAAAAAAAACAAAACAAACAAACTCAAAAACAGCTAAACAGTAACAGAGAGAGGAACGCAATTCAAACCGGTTTGACCAGACAGGCAGAAGTCTTGGAGCACTATGCGAAAGTGTAAGATATGAATGCGCACTCACACACACACACACACCATTTAAACGAAAATAAAACTAAACAAGCAGCAGGTAATGTAAAATTAAACATATTAACAGTAAATTTAAATTAAATTTAAATAAATTTAAGCATTTAGCAGACGCTTTTATCCTTTCCTTTTTTAGAAATTTTTTTATTTTATTTTTTAAATGCATAGAATTCAATGCATACATTAAAAATAAACATTTAATTATTACCCATTGTTTCTCCGTCTGTATTTGTACTGTGAACAATGACAATAAAGTTGACAGATGAATTAAGTGCATTTAAGTGACATTCAGTTTTAAATAAAGCATTTTCTGAAATGCACATAAAACATTAATTTAATTTATCTTTTAATTATTGAAAATTAACTTAACTTTTTGGTAAACAAAAGGGATGTGCTATAAAAAATAAAACATGGAAGAAATGTTGTGTGATTAAACCTTAAAAAAATGTTAGATTTTTTTTTTGTGGTAGGCTATGTACATTCTGCTGAACAATAGTCTTTAACCGGACTTTTATTTTGACAGGTTGACGTACCTTTACAGTTCTGTGTATGTGATGTGACGCTAGTTTTACTCAAGCGTGCCGCACAAGCCCTGAAAAGTGAAGCCAAAACGTCTCGATCGCCCCCTGGTGAGTGGTCCTAGTATAGGTCATAAACCCCGCCTCCCCATGTTATTCAATGGGACGCGAGGCCAACTAAACAATTAAATTACCCTTCAAATATCTTTTTTCCGAAGCTGTTTTTTGTCATTTACTGTAGTTTGTATCACGCTAATGTAAATTCAAGTGTTCGTTTTTAAAATAAGTTGTTTTTAGATAGTTATTTAATACTCTAAAAACGGTGGTGTGACGTCGTGATTGACAGCTGTGATTGACAGCTCTCTGGAGGAGGCACTGAAGCGTCAACAGGCTTTTTTCATGATCTTCGGAGGACTGAGGAGATTGTATTTACCTTATTTTAATGAGATTGGAGTGGAACGGAGCAGACAGAGTTCACAGGAGCAGGACTCCACTTCCAAAACAGTGCAGATTACGGTATGTGCATTCTGCGAGGGAGAGTGAGGGCTGGGCACAGGGGCGGGGCCGTTGATTTCGCGGCTTTAAGGCTTTACTTCCTGCTTGCTACTGCGCATAGCTACTGCGCAGAACTGGTCCCTAGATCGCTATCTGCGCAGGCGCAAGTCCAAGATGTCAGCGCCATATCGGGACACTGGCGGCTTCAGTTTTGACCAATGGAAGAGAGCGAAGGCGAGTCGTCCATCTTTTTTTACAGTCTATGGTTTTACTCAAATAAAACGGTCAAATGCTCAAGAAGTGACTGTCAGAGCAGTTCTGCAGATGTTGTTAATGTGTTCACGTTCTTATTTAGTGAGACAGCAGATGCTGAAATCACCGGAGCGTCACGCGCGCTTCGTGTGTGTAAAATAGACGAAGACGCGCTTCTGCTCCATTCATTAACAGAGACACGCAGAACATGCAGGATTCATATTTAAACAGATTGTTCCGGCTTAATATTTATAGATTTTAGTCCATATCGTGATTTGATGTAAGTGCAATGACCTATTTTTGATTAATTCATTCAAAATTAGGCAAATTCCGTGCCATTCCGCGTTAAACTGTAAATTCCGTTTTTGTGACTGGATTCCGCAATTCCCTCTGCGTTTTCTGCATCGCGGATTGTGGTATGCCAGCTCTATCTTGCAATGGACACACGCCACGACATTCTCTTTACATTTTCCCGCGCCCTCAAATCAAAACACTGCTGACTCCTTGCAGTGTGCGATTTCGGACCCAGGGCTTGTGTCTCCTTTCGCTTTGTGGGTGACGTAAACGCATTGTCACATAAAAAAAAAATAATTGGAAAGAACCTGACGTGAGATTTAAAATAAATTAAATTTGCCTCTATCATTTTTTGTAATCGAGTTACTCGAGGAATCGTTTCAGCCCTAATCCAAAGCCATTTACAGTGCATTCAGGCTATTGATTTTTACCTATCATGTGTTCCCGGGGAATCGAACCCCCAACCTTACGCTTGATAATGCAATGCTCTACCAATTGATCTACAGGAACACAATAATTATTAGTCTTCCTTGTTTTGCTTTACTAGTCCATTCATTAATCAGGTACAGTGTCATATCGCATTTCAAGAGACTAGAGACATTTTACTAAAATATCAGTATAGGCTACAACTGAAACATTCTTATTTTAAACACACATATATATATATAATTAGAGCTGAAACAACGAATCGATTTAATCGATTAAAATCGATTATTAAAATAGTTGTCAACTAATTTAGTCATCGATTCGTTGCTAAATAACTTTTATTTGCCGTAAGCGGCTCATTTCGTGCATATTTCAAATCTGCGGTGACCAAAGTGTGGCAGTAATGAGCCACCGGAGGTTTTACTCAGCCAGTACAACAGGAGAAGTAGCGAATAGCCAATAGCTGGCCTCGTTTTATGTCACGTGCTTCCCGAACAGCGTCTCTGCAGCATTCAGCGTGATGATGTGGGAGTGCTTTACTTTGAGCCTTCAAAAAAGAAGAGTAACCTGTAAACTCTGCACTACTGAACTGTTTAAGGGGACGTTCACATATCGCGTCTTTTGCGCGCTCAAGTTCGTTATTTCCAACACCGCACCGCATCGAGTTAAAAACATTTCAACTTTTCAGAATGCGGCAAGCGCACCGCGGGTCATGTGACAAGAACTAACCAATCAGCTTCATCCTTTCCCGTAACAACTTTAAAAAAAAAAAGAAGGAGAAAGCGGTGCGCCTAGCGTTTTCCACGCGTTTTTAGGCGCGATATGTGAATGGCCCCTAAGCCTTTTATTTGTGCAGATTCTCCAGTACAATGTTGTTTGCAAATGTTTAGTCGTAAAAGCTGATAACATTGATTTTTAACAGTTAACATTTAAAGCTTTACAAACATGTTCTGTGATCAGTTTGTCGTTTACCAGTTCAAAATTCAGTCGTGCAGCTTAATTATGACTGAATGAGAGAGGTAAATGTTTAAAGATATTTGAAATGATATCTGAAAAGTATTCACTGCTCTTTTTCACACAGCAGGTTTTTTGTGTGTGTCCAATTTTTTTTTCTGGACAACCTTCTGATGGATTTTACTTTAAACTGAGCTCCATTCAGGTTTCATGCCATTGGCACTTTTTCCGAAGGATTGTTTACAATTTCACAGCAAAAGCTATAAAGCGGTTTTCCAGTAAATAATAAAATACAATGCACTGCAATTTTATTGTTTTATCCTTATTCTTCGTGAAAATATGTTCTGAAAGATTCCTTAATAAGCTTTGTTCGGGATGTTAAACTACTTTAGGAGCTCTTAGGACTGCCATGGTGAAAACATTATTTGAAATCTCCTTGTGAAATTTCAATATGAGTATGGGTCAGTGTTCTGATTGCAGAAGAGTTCGACAAAAGATTACTAACACAGTAAAACAACTCCAGGTATATTTTTCATGAGGATATGACAGTGCAAAATGGTTAAAATCTCTTAAAAATCTATGCTGAAGGATAAAGACCATTTATTAATAATTTACTTGGGGGGGGGAAATGGGAAAAACTAAAATATAAGTACATAAACCGATTAATCGATTAATCGTAAAAATAATCGACAGATTAATCGATTATCAAAATAATCGTTAGTTGCAGCCCTATATATAATATTTGGAACAATATCTGATTTACAAAACTAACTAACAAACCCAACACTGAGGCATAAGCTATACAGGAAAAACATGAGTGGCCGATTAACATAATAATTTTCTAAAGTCCACTCTTCAAAAAGTCAATGAGGTGAATCTGGACACTGAATAAACCCACTCTGTGACATTTACAAGTAATTGAGGGACAAAACCTAATTTTTCTTCTGTGACTGTTGCAGGAAGGAAGTGCACATTTAAAGATGACACGGAGAGTACATGTAAATGTCACAGAGTCAGTCTTTTTGTTTAAAGGAAATAAGACAGCAATACGACGAGCAAACTGATGAAAGCAGGGTTGTAATCTACTTTGCTTAATGTGAACCGTGCATTCGCTAAAAAATCCCACTGGACCTTGATCCTCTGAATTTACTGAGTGTGTGCGTGCATGTGAGCTATTCGGACTTTGAATGCCAGTGTGTCTGACAAGGATAGCAACTGCAAAATGACTTCTGCTGCGAGTCGCCACAGATTTCACTGACTTCTTTACAATAAAGATAATGAATAAACAGTTTAAGTGATGAAAACAACAGTATTTTCACAACATTGTTATAAACTTTTTGCTGCAGGTTTTGACTTAAGATTTTACTTACAATTTTAATGCTGCAGTTTTTACAGTGTTGCGTAAATTTACAGAAACTAAGAGAAATATTTGCTCAGACGCTGAGACATAAAGACACTGTCCCTCACAATCCCACACTGCCATTTTCCAGTAGCCTATGTGAATTTGTTCCATGACGACCAAATAGGTCTAAATTTATTTATCTTATTCAGAAGCCAAAAATAAAATCATCTACTGTGTCAAAGCCATTCAATGGCCTTTTACCATCTAATCAAAACCATGTCTAACTCAACAGTGAAGTGAACATGCAACTTTGTACACAGTGAAAAATCATGTCAACATCTTATTTCCATTAGTTCAAAATGTCACAATTATTTCAGTTTCAAATTCATCGGCAGTCAAATTCAAAGTGTTTAGAAAGTGCAATAAGCAGGTTGTCACATTGATTTTATTTAAAAATCAATAAACAAAAATTAAGCACAGTTACAGTAAAGCCCAAATCATGCTCTTACCTAAAATAATAATAAAAATAAAACGATTTCATTGTCTTTCTGGTTATGACTCTCTATCCCAGAGTCCATCCAGCTTTTTGGTCATTTGGATCTGTATCTTTAGTAGGCTATCAGTACAACAGAGCGCAACTATACAAAAATAAAATAAACCTTTTTGATGTTCAATTTGACTCAACTGGCGACTCGGTTCGGCTACATAGCGGTTCTGCCTTGGGTTGCGACATGTCTATGAACTTTCCGAAGATCGTACCGACCGCCAGACAACAATGCACGAATGCGTGAATGATTGTTGCCTCTGCTATGTGCAACATCAGTGACGCCGCGGCGTTTCCACGCCACTTACGTGATCTCAGTTATTTATGAATAAGCTGTGCGCTTACCTCGTCTACTTCAAGCGGAGGAATAAACTGAAGCATCGGGATGGATCTTTGTTTTATTATTTACAGCCGGTACCAATAAAACTCTCGAAGCTGATGAGGAAGCTCGGCAGCGAGTTTGTGGAGAGAGAAAAGGACAGCAGACTATCCGCGAGCCCGGAGTCCGTCACTATGACCGACACAATCACATTCGAAAAGCGAATGACGTCGAGAGAGACTGGTGCCCGACTACACAGAGCCTGACCTCTGCAAAGTCCAACCCCTACACAGGCAAACACACCCTCCACGCGTCCACCCACTAACTCTCGGGCTGTGGCTCAAATTCTAGCATGCTGCCTATCTAGACAGCGTCACGGGCGCCTTGCGAGCCACTTGCATGAGCTGCACTGACGCCGAACGCGTCTATAATGAAGCAGGCAGCTCAATATGTTTCGAGACGCGGCCCTTTTCTATCTGTATAGCAGCAGAAATGAGACCAAGAAAGTTCTTGTAGTCGACATGTCTTGTTTCATCTCAACATAATAGCAACTGAGGCTCTCAAAAAATGAAACAGGTTTTGGTCAGAGAAAGGAGCTTCTTAGTCTGCAGAAAATGTAAATCGACAACTTCAGTAGGTCAAACTAAATTTCATATAAACAGTTTTATTTTTTTATTCTAAGGAGCTAGTGAAGGAAAATATTAGTTTTGATTATTTTTACTTGGGTAACAGGGTTTAGCATAAGGAATGCATTCAACATGACATTCTGTGTTAAAATTGAGAAAATGTAATACGATTATTTACTGCCATGCTGTAGGATAAAAAGTGTTCAAATTATGTTGTTTCGCAATTTTAAACAATGTATATATTTTTTTGTAATGGGGGACACTGTTAAATGTTGCGTTTTTGATCATTACAATTTTATCAAAAATGTTTTTTTAATGCATAGCTACATAAAATAATTATTATCTAAACAAATCCAAAATATTCTAAGCCATGAGGTACCAAAGTGTAATGTGATACAAATGGTTAAGATTAAAGAAGAAAACCTATATGTTCTTTACTGCATGTAATGTAATTTTTTTTTTTTTTTTTTTTTTGTGAAGGATGAGCATATTTGAGAGCAATATGCATGTTTGACCCTATAGTTCCCAACAGCTGCATACTGTATGACCTTACCAATGATGCTCTTATAGAAGCCTCAAGCTAACCGAATTGCCACCACATGGCAAGGACAAGCACTGCATGGTTCATAACCGCTTTATACTGTAAGCAGCTCACAAATTTGTTGTTAATATCATGCCTATATGTCAAGCATATCTGATGCAAAAATTCAGTTTTTAAAACTGTCTAAATGATTGCTCTACCAGATATAAACACACAAAATTTTAAACTGGTCACAAGATGAGATCATGAATGTGGCCCACTTCTTTTAAGCAATGCATCCTCACGGAATAAAATGTTTCACTGTCTGCTCTTATTTTTAGACTCGATCCACTGTATTTATGTGGCAATTAAGCATTATTTCCAAAAGAAATACACAATTCAAAACACATAAATAAACCTTACTGTCTCTCCAAGGGAATCAACTAACCCAGTTTGCACACTTCAGCAATGCAGTGTAATTTATTGCCACCACTGCAATAACACAGGGCACGTTTCAGTGTACACCATTCATGTACCATCGCCAATGTATTTGGCAACAAGGCATTATGACAGGCACAATGCTCACCTATTTTAAGCCAGCAGTGTGCTTAGATTTAGGGCATCCAGTTTAGGATGTTGCCTGTTCGAATGTTAGAGAAGGCCTTGCATATTGCACAAACAAAAACAACAGTGAATTGCGCAAAACATAACTTTAATAATAAAGCCATCTTCACATCTCACACTTCTCTAGAGCTACGGCTCTCAAATTTCCCACATAAAAACACCATTGGAGTGAATGTGAGACAAAAAGCAGTGGTGTGAATCCATGTCCCTGTGTCTATCTCAGTGTTGTTTTAAATGAGGAGGAGAGAGCTGAGCAGAAGAGTGGTTCTAAATAAAGATTTCAGGTCAAAAACAGGAAATGGCTCAGTGAGCAGTCGAGGTAGGATGGAGTAGTGCTGGCCACTGGGCGGCATCTACAACATCCCCTTTGTTCCCCCACACTATAAGCAAGGAAGCGCAGCCCATCCCATTTCTCTCTCTCTCTCTCCCTGTCTCTCTCTTTCTCCCCTCCCTTTCTCTCTCCCTCCAGATCTCTCCTGTCTTTCTTTGCAAAGCCTGTCTTATACGTTGTGACAGTGTATGATGAATGGTTGTGGGAACGTCCCAACAATCGCCTCTTCAGCAAGAGTGCTGAACATGGCACAAATAGTGTGGGCATCCATTCAAAAAAACATATGAGCTGTTACCAAATGATGAGCAACTGCTTAATTTCCTGAACTAATTTGCAAATCTTTCATATATGTGACCCTGGACCAGTCATAAGTGTTGATTTTTCTAAATTGAGATTTACACATCATCTGAAAGCTAAATAAATAAACTTTCCATTGATTTATGGTTCATTATGATAGGACAATATTTGAGAATCTGAGGGTGCAAAAAAAAAAAATCAATGTATGTCAATGGCTACCAGCAACTGTTTGATTCTTCAAAATATCTTATTTTGTGTCAGCAGAAGAAAGAAACTCATACAGGTTCAGAACAACTTGAAACTTAATTAAGCATTAATGATGACAGGACTTTTATGTATGGGTGAACTATCACTTTTAAACTGAAAAACAATCAAACAAAAACTCTTAGTAAAGGTATTTTTTATTACATACAGTCCTAAAAATAAAGGTTCCAAAGGGAGCTTTCAGAAGAACCATTTTAGGTCTTTTGAAGAACCTTTAATAAGTGATTTTTTTTTTCATAGTATAAAGAATATAAAAAAACCTAAAGAACATTTTACCCCTATAAAGAACCTTTAAAGGAAAGATTCCATGGATGTTAAAGGTTCTTTGTGAACCCATACAAGCCAATAAAGAACCTTTATTTTTAATAGTGTACAATACATATGAATATGTATTGATAATTATTATGGGACAGCTCATCTCAAAGTCATCATTTACTCACCTTCATGTTTTTTTTTTCCCCAATGGGGTACAAAATATTTTAGACATTTTCCAAAATATCTACTTTATGATTCCACGAAGAAATGAAAGTCGTACAGGTGAGTAAGTATTGCCTTAATTTTAATGTATGTGCGAACTGTCCCTATAATTGAAAAGCTATCAACAGGTCATGCCTGACTGAGAAAAAATGTGAAGCCCTCAACTCCATGATTTGATGATAGAAGTGGTGTGAATTCACACTGTTCTATTACACACTACACAGTCATGCAAACAAAATAGCTGCTTGATTGCAGTGCTATTAATTACAGGCCTCTTCAGGGTCCCAGTGACACAGACACAGGGTTCTGGTGCCAGCAGAAACAGTCTTAACTAAACTCCTGCTAAACCCTTCCCTCAACACCACACCACAGTCCACTCCACTCCTCCTCTACACTCCGTTGAGTACCCTTGGCACTTCTGTCTCTCTCATTATCTAATTTGGCTCATTATCATACAGACACACTTCAGCAGGGGGTGCTCCCTCATCTTAACTCATAACTGATTGCGGCCTTCGATAAATAGCTGTTTAAATCAATGGCCTGGAAGAATACCATACGGCAAAAAAAAAAATAAAAAATAAAATAAAACAAGTTTTATGGCCAAAATATACTTTAAATACATGATACAAACAGTGAAACTCAATTAAATGAAGTTTTGAAACTGAAAGTATATTTAGTTTCAACCTTCAAATACCAAAATATATTTCATAGGCAAGAAAATTTATTTTCCTTACAGTATTTTCTATGGTAGGATTAATTCATTATTTATTTTTATTCAAATGTGTTATGTTCACACATTACTGACAACAAATATATATATATATATTTTTCAAATAAATATGTAAAAATATGTAAAGTAACATATTCAAATGTGTTTTTTGAGGGGTGGGGGGTTGGTTGAAATATATGGACGGCGAAATATATATATTTTTAAATGCTTTAAAAAAGATTTGTATATTTTTTAAATACATTTTTTGAAATATATAAAGATTGGCAAAAAATATATTATTTCCCATACTATGGAAAACAGAAGTAAATGATGACAGAATTTTAATTTTTGGGTGAATTATACCTTTAATATTGTAGTGGAAATCGTGATACATTTGTTTCAATGTTTTATGATGAACAGAAAGTTCAAAATAACAGCATTTATTTGAAACAGAAATCTTTTGCAACATGCCTTTACTGTCACTACTGATCATTTAATACATCCTTGCTAAATAAAGTAGTACATTAAATAAAAAAATAAAAAATAATTTAAAAAATTGGACGTTAAGTTTCTGTGCAACTACATACGTTTCACATATCCTTCCTTGTCTCATGACTCACGAGGTTAAGCATGTTAAAACATGTTTCAGTAGTACTGGGGTTGAAAAAAAAGAACTATTCATTCCTCTATGTGAAACAGAAAAAAGTTAAGAGTTATAGTTAAGTTTGATTCTTTTCTTCTATCAGTTCAAACTGTCTGTTTCAGTGAATCTATTTAAAACAGATTCAGTGACTTGCATTGACTCAAAAGAAAGCCCCAAATTGAATGAATCTCCACTACATGGCGAATCCAGCTGCCCACTTTCCCTATGGTCAGCATTATAGCATTTCTCTCCTCTCACATCAGAATCGCTCAGACCCTTACGACCCACCTCCTCTTACTCCATACATGTGCAGAGCAATGCTACAGACCCTAAGGTCATGCAACATTTCAGAAAGAGAAACCAGGAGGGAAAACTGAGAGATTTGAGAATGTGTGCGTGTATTAACACTCTTCCCAAGCAGGAATTGGGAAGGTAAAGAAGAGAGGACAAGATAAAGAGTGGAAACACAAAGAAACAGGATATTTAATTATAGGAATCATCTTAACACGAGCAAGTAAGACTACTAGCAATGCTATGATAGCAGTCATTTTAAAGTTAACAGAAAATGTTTTGGCTGGATTACAATCATCATCTCAACAGTAAGGAAACAGAAGATAAATGAAAAAGGGTTATTGTAAGTCATTCATCACTGATCTCCCTAAGGGGCTGTGTATTAAGACAAAGAATAACAGGTTGTGCTATGAGGCGTGCTGTGCTTTAAGAAAAAAACTGAACGAACGCTAAACTTTGTGTACACACTTGTGTTTTATCCCATTTCCATGGTGATTATGAAGAACAATATTGATATAACGCAGCGTTTTCCAATCCTCCTCCAGACATTAGTAAGTTTGCACGTCTCACATGAATATACGCTTACACAAATACACTTACACACCCAGGCTGGAACAAAACCAACGCAGTGATGGTTGCGGTTTTGGAAGTGGACTCCATATATGACAGGACATCATACATCATGCTGTTTTTCTCTTTCATTCTGTGACTCTCGTGGCTGGGGCTGGACAACTTCAAAATGCTCAAGATGTGTTAACTGGAAGCCAAATTTTTGAGTGGACACATAGACCAAGAACGAGCAGAAAGGTCTGACATTAATGGCATGAAGTTTTGGCACTGAATATATTCAATAAAATCCTGCAGGAAAAGGAAGATATATCATTAAAGGTTGGTGCCACAACTAAAAGGAAATGCTCTGTGGGAGGATAATAATAAAAGTTCAATAATATGACATATCTATACATTAAAGGTGCTCTAAGTGATGTCACAAATTTTTTAGGCCAAAACATTTTTTGTCACATCCAGCAAACATCTCCTCACTATCCGCTAGCTGCTTGTCCCCTGAACACACTGTATAAAAACGGGGGCTCTCTAGACACCACAGGCTCCACAAACAACAAGAAAAACAAACTGGGCTCACCCGCACCACAAAACATAACAAACTGTTCCAGCCAATAACCGACAAGAAAGATTTGGGGGTGGGGTTTGGGGGGTTAGTGCACGGATGAGGATTTCCGTTTTGTTTGACAACAATTTGAACGTCAACAAGAAGTTACAACTCCCGGCATCGCTTAGAGCACCTTTAATTTAAAATTCTGTAACTCATACATGCAATTTCTTAAATTACTATAATTTTCATTTGAATACATAAAAATTCATTTTGATAAATTTTTGGGGGCATAAGGTCTTAAATGTTAGTGTGATACAATTATCCTGATATTATAATTAAGCGGAAAAAGAATCTAAATAAAAAGATGGAATTCTCAACTAGACAACCATATTTAGCATAAGCTTTTATTATTATATCTTAGAAAATGCAGGGGGAAAAACAGGAAAGATATCAGTAGAGGACCCTTGTTAAAGTCATTATGTCTCCTAAAATATCAAACAATTTGACCTTTTTCACTGATAAGGCAAAGTTATTTTAATTTTTTAAATCATGTAATTCGTTATATG
Source organism: Carassius carassius (assembly GCF_963082965.1). NCBI lineage: Eukaryota > Metazoa > Chordata > Actinopteri > Cypriniformes > Cyprinidae > Carassius > Carassius carassius. Next base: position 14,744,295 of record NC_081784.1, read on the forward strand.
TTTTGTGAGATAGCCACAGCACATTAAATAGGCTACTAGATTTCATATCATTACATTTAAACTTTTCTTGGTCCACAAGATAAGAACATTTCTAAACAGCAGGTGACTTTTAAACAAATTTTTTTTCATGGTCATGGACACTCTTATTTGCCACTGACACACACGTTCTCTGAGTGAGTGTGATTGTGAGTGTGTCCACTGGCTCCATCAAAACGTAATCACGTGTGTTTGTGATTAATTACACGGGCGAGCAAGGAAACTAAAGCAAGTCTTTCTGTTGTGTGTCTGTGCACTTAATGCTCAATGAATTATTGCATTCCTATTATGCTCCTCATAGACTCACGACTACTGTACCGTGAATAGTCAGTACCAAGCCCATGTTGGGAGAGACGGCAATTGTAGAAAACAGGTACATTTTTACAGTGGTAACACTTGACGGTAAATATTCCCCTATCATGACTTGTCTTTTTATCTCTGTCTGAATAACATTCCAGTGTTGGACATTGCACTATATTCAAACTCTGAAACTGTTTTCTCTAAACACATCTGATATTTGTCTTTCTCACATCAAGCAGTTGTTTGATCGGGTACAGTTAAAAACAGGCACCACTCTGATTAAAAAAGCATGAATTTATGAATATTAGTCATAGCTGAAGATGGCCTGAGTCATAAAAAAACATGTTTTCACCAACATGGCTGAGTTTTCTCCTACATGGCTTCAAACTAAAAGACTTGACAGACAGAAGAAGAAGAAGAGGAAAAACAGCAGGTTTCAAATGAAAAAGATCGAATGTCTTGATGAAAAACAACTCGTAGCAAAAAGCAATCATTTTGGTATTTAGGGCTTCTGCATGCCAGCACCTCCGTATTCAACATGTCTCATGTGCTTTCAAAATTGTGGGCTCCTAAAGAATGTCTTAAATCCCAATTTCCATTTTCTTCTTTTTCCCCCCCGTTTAATTTTGGCATTTTGTGGTCCACTGCTTAAGTTATTTTAGTTTCTGTTTACTTGCTGAAAACACTACAGCATTTGTTGCCATGTCTGCTTCCTCTGAAATGGCCTGTTGAAGAGAATGAAGCCACGGATGTCACTAACAACATCAAACACAGAAAAATAAAAGGCACCAGAGTGTTTAGGATTATGGGTAATGAAATTATTCGACGACCCTGGACCGAAGCCACTGCTGAGATGCCACTTGGGATTAGAGCTACACCAATAATCACTGATCAGTGAGCACAGTGTGATGTTTTCATACCAGTATCAATATTAGTCAAATCCAGAGTTTGATGACCCTATTTATGTCCTGTAAAACAGAAAAACGAAATAATAATGACATATCTGCAGTCCAGACTCCCTTGAGCCAGGCCATTTATGGGTACATTGTTCAGCCGGGTCAGTGTGGTTGTACGAGCAGAACAGTGGAGTGATCTTTGAGGTGGGTGCGTTTTTAGGAGTCTGAAGGAAGACCCCTATGGAGAGAGTTTGCTGCTTCAATAACTAAGGTCCAGACTCACAACTCTACAACACAAACAATACATTAATTTCACTATGAACATTGTGATGAACAGATAATGAAATGTTCATTTTAGTCCGAATTATCGAGCTCACATTCTATTGCGCTCAACAGTTGAAACTGATAATTCTGAGATAAGATCAGAACATTTAGGGAGCAATATTATTTTGCAACAACACCAATGGTATACATTTCGAATACAATATATAATATATATACACTACAGACCAAAAGTTTGGACACACCTTCTCATTCAAAGAGTTTTCTTTATTTTCATGACTATGAAAATTGTAGAGTCACACTAAAGGGATCAAGGGCTATTTGACCAAGAAGGAGAGTGATGGGGTGCTGCGCCAGATGACCTGGCTTCCACAGTCACCGGACCTGAACCCAATCGAGATGGTTTAGGGGTGAGCTGGACCGCAGACAGAAGGCAAAAGGGCCAACAAGTGCTAAGCATCTCTCGGGGAACTCCTTCAAGACTGTTGGAAGACCATTTCAGGTGACTACCTCTTGAAGCTCATCAAGAGAATGCCAAGAGTGTGCAGAGCAGTAATCAAAGCAAAAGGTGGCTACTTTGAAGAACCTAGAATATGACATATTTTCAGTTGTTTCACACTTTTTTGTTCTGTATATAATTCCACATGTGTTAATTCATAGTTTTGATGCCTTCAGTGTGACTCTACAATTTTCATAGTCATGAAAATAAAGAAAACTCTTTGAATGAGAAGGTGTGTCCAAACTTTTGGTCTGTACTGTATATATATATATATATATATATATATATATATATATATATATATATATATATAATGATAAAACTCAAATTTTAGCCTAATAAATGATTAACAAAGTATAACACAGTATCAACAGTAATATTGTGTAATACTATTATTATTATTATTTTAAATATTTTTCTATTTTCAGTTCCCTTTCTGTGTGACTACATTTCCCAGCATCCTCTTCAACACAAAGCCACCTGAATTAATTTCCTTCAGCATTCACCTGACCTTCCTAAGACCACTAATGCATCCTTTAGTTAATATCAGCCTCCTTTCCCCTCTCTTTTTCCCTTTCCTGGTACACACACACACACACACACACACACACACACACACACACATACACACATATTAGGCTGCTGAATCTGTGTATGTGCCTCAGGGCTTCTCGTGTAGAGTGAAAGAGAAAAGCTCTGGCCATCACAGCTGTTCCCAATGCTTTAGTCCCCATTGCTCAGCAACAGAGAACAAAACAAAAGCACATCCCTCCCCTTCAGTCCTTTCAATCTCCTCCCATCCTCTCCAGCACCACTACCACATTATGAACCGTTTGCTCTGCTCTTGCTCTCTCTCACACACACACACACCACTTCTTTTACCCTCACCCCTCCCACCGTCGTCACACACAAACACCAAGTCCTTTGTCCACATTCACTTGGCAAAATATATATTCTGCACTAAGTGCAATTAGGAGTCTAGCCAGAACAGTAGTAGGAAGTAGACAACTCGTGTTCTGCTGAAACAAACCAATAACTAATCAAATCAAACTAAATCTCCATACCAGCTTATCATTTTTCTTGTTGTTTTTGTTGTGTTTCACTTGCTGACAAACTTAAGGTAAACACATTGGCAGAAGTCTAATCTGTCAACCTAAATTAGAGAAAGACAATCTGAATGGTTGAGGCTGAAAGAATATAAACTTTTACACAGACTATGTCCCAACAACAGCTGCATAAATCACATATATTCAGCAAGTGCGTGGGCCCAGGCTAAATGTAAACACTGAGAGCAGTGAGACAAGACATTATTTTAACTGGCATGGTAAATATTACATTGGGTCGAAACATTGAAATCATGTTAAATGCTTCTTGCCCAGTCTAAGGCAGACATATTGCTAGTTACACAAGATACAGTGAAAGGGAGGAGAGGGAGGCGAGTATTAGTATAATAAATATAAAAAAAATCATATTGACTGCTAAAGTACCAATATATTGTGTACCAATTGTAGGATGTTTGAAACTGACAAAAAATTATAATAATGATATCCCAATATTAAAACATCTTATTATTGCTAAAATAAATAAATAAATCATTTGAAAATTTAATTCAAATGATTTGTTTATATAGCTGGTTAATTCAGGAAAGAAGAAAATCGTTCCAGATTTTCAATGTAATCGTTGACTTTTGAACCTACTTCAGGTTTTAAAATGACAAAGACTGAATGTGGTGCCCCGTCTGTATGTTGAACAGTAAGTAAACTTTATTATGCTGGACAGCATGAAGATACGATGTGTCTTCTAACAGAGCTTTAAGGTGCTCAGTTTCCCAACAGCCAGCTGAAAAGAGGGAGGAGCAGTGCCTGTCAAACACCAGGTCACAACGATGACTACCTTTCCAGTCTCCACGAGCAGGAGGGAGTGAATCTCATATGGCACACAGTGCCCACAGCCTTTACTCACACTCAGCCATGATTTTGACCCTGACACACCACACGCCCAGGTGAACAAGTCTCATTAGATATCCAGCTTCTGTTTGATGAGACGGTGAAGGTGTCTGAATGTCCTGCCTCTCTCTAATAATACAAATATAAAAATATATTCCTTGCATAACCTTCATTGTTATCAGTGGGCTTCAACTATTTTCAGGCCACGGGACTCAAGGTTGATATACATACTGTAAGAGTGTATATGCATGGTATATAAAAAAATGCCATGTCAGTGTATTTATATACTTTGCTATGATGCTTACATTGCAAAGGCATATACTTAAATATAACATTTTACATTTACTTAAGACATAAAAAGTGTTTTGTGAGGGTGTAACACTAAAACATTTTGCTAAACTTTAATTGTAACTTAATAGAATTTAAAAAAAACTTTTAATTGGATTTAAATTAAATTTCCCCTTTTGACTTGTATTATTTTTTTCTTCAAAACAATAATTAAATTCAATTTAATTTATTTTTTAAGTTTAATTTAATTTGTACAATACTCTTTGTTCCAAAGCAGTTTTAAAGACAGAAAGATAAAGAAAATAAAAGGCAAACAGAAGAAAGGGGATTAGTGTCTTACATTAGTGAATCATATTTTCATTTTTTCACAATTATTAGAGACCAAATACTTGGAAGACTACCTGTTCAAGAAGCTTAGTGTATAAGACCCTTAATTGTCAAGTCATCAGAAGTTTCGAAAGACCACTGCTTATAAGAGTGAACTTGCTTCAACACGTCAGATTAATTGTTTCAATGTCAACTAAGAGGCTTTTTTGTACAAGATAGTTATTTTACAGCTTCTGGCGATGGGAGAAGAGAAATTGTCTCAATGCGGTGTGATAATAGACCGTTTTATAATATAATAAATTTGCTCCACTCCACAGACATAATGAGGAGGCATGTGAGAATGTCCCCTTTATTTCTGCAGCTCAGAGCCTCACTAAAGCCTCTGTTGTGCAGGCCTGGCATACATTTATGACACTGGGCACCAAACCAGCATCGGTTCTGTCTCTTTGACTACAACATGGTGCTCAGATGTTAGCACATGGTGCACACTGTGCAATGAGCCCACAGCAGTTAATCAGATGTTAATTACCCCGCTGGTTTAAACACAAGCAGGACCACAGGCACCAGAGCGACTGTGAAATTACAAGAGGTTTATTATTTAAAAACTCTGAGAAGGTACCAAGTGTGCAAAGTAATCACACCTTGTGAAAACATGGTATAATTTGCAACTAAAGCTGCACATTAAGACATACAGTAAGCTGAGGTTTGTAACTTCTTGTGTGAGAGGTTGGGGTTTGATCTTGCATACTGTCCTCAGTGTCCTGCTGCCTGTCTGATAAGATCCCTGAGACAGACACCCCCCCAGATTTTCCTCATCTATTATTCAATAATACCAACAATTAACAGCACAATCAGACTAGAGAAGAGATTATTTGAAAAGCAACAACAACACCATGTCTCTGACATACAAAGAGATCAAGCAGGATGCAGGGCTTTAATATTTTCTTTGCATAATGAAATTAACCAATGATAATAAATTAATAAACATTATCGTAAGAATGGTTTCCAATTATTAATCTCTGGCATGCAAAATCTTGAATTAAATTTATCCTTCATGATAGTGTCCCTTTAATATGTACTTAGTAACATGTATTTAAAATGAAAACTCTGTCATCATTTACTCACACTTAAGGATAAGAATGTATTGCTGTTCCTTTAAGTGCAACAAATGCAGGAACTTTCAAGCTTGAAAAAATAAATAAATAAAAGAATTGTGCACTATTTCAAAGTCTTTGACTATATTCTATATATAGTTCAAAAGTTTGGGGTCACTTAAGATTTTTTTCTGAAAGTTATACTCACCAAGGCTTCATTTATTTGATTGAACATAACGTAATAATAGTGATTGTGAAATACATTTTAAGAGAATTAAAATACATTTTAAAAATATACTATTTAAAATAACTGTTCTCTAGTCATACGTTTTCAAATATTATTTATTCCTATGATGGCAAAACTGAATTTTCAGCAGCCATTATTCCTGTATTCAGTAACACATGAACCTTCAGAAATCATTTTAATATGCTGATCAATTAGTATCAGTATTATCAATACTAAAAATAGTTTAATATTTTTGTGGAAACTGTAATACATATTTTCATGACTGAACAGTAACATTATAAATGTTTTTACTGCGACTTTTGATCAATTTAATTCATCCATTGCATTTTAAAGGAATGGTTTGTTTTTCAATAATTTTAAAATCCAGTTCACAGAAATCAAACTATTAATATGAATTTATTTTTTTTCACAAGTCATAAGGACTCATTTAATGGACCGCTTTAATTTGTCCTCTTTTCAAAAGCAACAGCCACCATTCATTGTAATTGTTTTAGAGTTCAAAGAAGAAATAAAGAATGGCACGAGGGTAAGTAAATGAAGGCAAAATGTCCATTTCAGGGTGCGCTGTCCCTTTAAGTCGTTTTCACTGCAGGTCAGAGAGATCTTGTGTGTCCAGAAGAAGATGTGTGCTTCAGTGCTTAGTCATCAGAATTCCCCTGTTTTCTGCAATACACACAGGAGCGTATCAAAGCAAGCCTCAGGGAGAAAACATACTATCCCACAATAATATTCAGTTATCAAATATTTCTGATTACAGCTATATTTATGTATTTATCCTTAACAGAAAAAAAGAATATAGAACAATCTCAGTTCTCTACATTCTAAATGAGCTTATTATGATTCCAAGCATTTAATACAAAACACTGACAAATGTACAAACCATCTCTGTTCAAATTAAAGAGGTGCCTACAGACAATGTCGTAATGTATGTATTCAGAAATGTTTATTGATTTGCCATTTTACACCCCCAATATTCATACATCTCATGACAACCAAGAATATTTTATACAAGAAGAGAGGGAAAATCCTTCTCATGAACAACTTGTGTATGCTGCACAAATGTTTCTCATGCTAGAGGGAGGAAGAAAGGCTGCATTGAAAATATGCATAAACAGACAGAGAAACAGAGCAAGAGACACTAAGATTCTTTATCAGGGGTTTCCCTGCATTTTTTACAAGTGATTTTATGGAGTTGAATAATATCTGATGGAATCCGTGTTCTTATGTGGGAACCAATAAATGTGGCTGCTAAAACTGAATTATATGACTGAATAACATAAAGCAGATTACTTGTGTGAACCACTGCACTGAACTTTATATTATAAGAATTTTACACTTTAAAAATTAAATAAACAATGTCAACATTCTGAACCACAGTGACAAAATAAATAAAAGTGCAATTTAGTGTAATAACACCAACTGTTGTAACACTAGATTCATAGTCAATAATCTTGTATTGTGAATGAGGAAGTTTGATGTATTTTTATTGCAACTACAGCATTTGTTTTCAACGTTTAGATAACCAGGCTCTAATAATTATCACAAATGCCAGTTAAACAACTGAACAACTATGGTAAATTTGTAAAGGGAAGTAAAATGTAGAAAAAAGCATGAGTATTTCAACTAGCCCAGTATAGATAAGTGGAAGTAAAAATGTGTCAAAATTCAAAAGGTCCTGGATCAATAAAACTATATATATAAAAAAGTAATTATGTTAAATATTAATCGACTGCAAGTATTTACCGTACTGTAATCAGCAAACAATGTACATAAACTACATCCAAAAACCATTCTGACCAGAAAATTAATTCGCAACATATCTATTGAAAGTCTAAAAAAAACAAAAATCACAGAAATATTCAATATTTCTATGTCAGGCTGGATGGCTTTGTGCCACATTAAATCCACAAGGGCAAAACAGTCAAATTTGAGCATATATAAAGTGGAGAATTAATTTAGGATTGGAGAGCATGTCAAGCTCATGCATTGTCATGGTGTGTGTGCAGACGCATAGTATGTTTTGTTGAGCCATGCAGAATCCCCTCTGAGCTATGCTTTTCCGACGCCCCTCTCCGGTTCGTTCTTCTTTAAAGGTGGGTGTATGAAATATTAATGCTGCAGTACAACTGGCTGTGGGAGAGAGGCCTCGCTCTCTATGTGTGTGTGTGTCAGAGAGACAGCCAGCTAACTCATTGCTGCTGTTCCAGAGACACCCGATCTCTACAAAGCTCCCCGACCTGCTGGGGCCTTCACTGCCACTGCTACTGAAGATCATTTGAGAGTAAATATTCAAGAACACTGACTCAATATCAGCACTTTATTATAATGGTACTAGAAAAATGAATCTGGCGTAATGTTTTATTACATTGGTTGTTGTACTGTATGTGTCATGCCAGTTCGGAAATGCAATATCCAGTGAGTGGTGCTAAAATGCTAATTCCCTATCACATTTGAAAATAACATGCTAACTATACTAAACCCTACCCTTAACCTATGCAATACTGTTAACAAAAGCAAAAACAAAACACTTGTTGAAGCAACCATGTCATTTTTGCTTGGTTCTATATCACATGAAAAATACCTGGACCAACTGCAGTATAACAAATGAATCGAGAAATGACCCGTATAGTCCTGATCAAACTGTGGTGACATTGACAGCTTATAACATATCATAGCAGCACAAGAAGATGCAGGCCACAGGTTATAAAGTTCTTAAGGTGAGGTTTGGCACATCTCTCTAGAGGTTTATCATTCAAAATCCCTAGGTCGTCAGCATGCTTGACGCTTCAGAGTTCAATACAGTGAATATGCTCCCTGCACATTATAATGAAAAGTAGGTCACTGCCCCAGGCACTGGCAGCTCATTTACTCAGAATTCAATGAAACTGCATTTAAGCAATTCACTAACACTGGACTCATCATTTAAAGCACATTAACAACATTACAGACTGGCAGAAAATTTAACTATGATCATGATATGGATTTAAGTCTTCCACGAGAAGTCTGTTAAAGACACAGGCTGGGCCTAAGCACACATTAAAGAAATACAAAACATACTAACAGTCAGAAAGACTTGCTCCTAACTGGTGAATGTCATATCCTTGCAAGACACTGTCATTATCCATGCAGGCTACACGCTGCAGCTAAATACAGTTGTAACATTTTCTTCTGAGTGCTTAATCCCACTCTGTAAACACAGAGTTTGGTTATTTATGGGAGTGACAATTGTATTCAACAACTAAAGTCACTTTTGCATCCTTTTAAAGTTAAAAAACGATCCATTGCCATTGTATAGGAAAGAGCGACAAACAAAATGTATTGTTTTGTCATATTACATTCTTTAGAGTAACATACTGGGTAAAAACTAAACTTTAAATTTTTACAAAATACATATTTTTAGAACATAACAGGTTGGCTGGAGAGTGTTTTAATTGGTCAACAATGACTGTATTCAGTATTCATGACTTCTCCAATCATTAAGTCCACTTAAACCCCGCCCACTTGTCAAAATCCATTCAGCAATCAGTAAACTAAACCAAGTCCCCGCCCTAATTTTTTATTTATTTATTTATTTCGATAATCCGTTACACTCGGATCTCAGTCACAATATAGAAGAAATTCTGTTTTAAAATCACTGCTTCCATTTCATTGCAATTTTAAAACTCTTTCATTAAGGCATTTTCTGGTCGTTATCGTTTGAGGTGCATGGTCACGTGTATTCGCTGCACTGAACAACAAGCCTGCTTGGACTAAAGTTTTTCTGAATTTCGCTTAAACTTCAGAAATATGAATGAACCCTAATTTGCTATTTTTTTAGGTAACTGAAAAGTTGTTTAAAACCCTTCTGAAAAAATATTTTTATAATCAGAACTATTTATCGGAAGAAGAAGAAAAAACAGAAAGCCACTGATAAACAAAAATAAATAAAACTCTTCAGCCGTTTAGTGATTAGGCAACTAATCTAGCGTAGCTACTGTACAAAAACATCAAATGCTGTACGCGACACGGGAGATCACTGCAGTCTGTCGGCCAGTTACATAATAACACCAAACCAATAAATAAATAAATGCAGAGGCCTACATGAATTGTTTATTCGGGTCGATTACAGTAAACTATCAACACGCACCAATCATAAGTATGTCATGTGGCTTTCCTCATTTAAATCAATAATAACTATTTTGCATCCAGAAGACGCCAGTGGTGGACTTCTACTGGCCGACTGTGTTTAAAGATATTCCAAGTTTGTAGACGGACATACTGTAGGCATGCAAACAGGTTACTGCTGCTGGGGTCAGTAGGGTACATGCACGTCAGCACGCTTTGCAGGAACTACCCACATCAAGACTGACCTGTCAAAACACAGGACTTTATGTTGATAATTCAGTAGGAACGTCAACTCACCCTTCTGAAGACAGACTTGTACGATCCGGTTAATTGAATGTAAATCACTGAGAGCTCAGCGGATTTATTTTCTAATGCGTTTACATTGTATCAGTGCATTCTGCAAGTCTTGCTAGTCGACATGAATTTACATGGCACTTTTTGAGCGCCCCGTGCCTCATCAGCCTGAGGAAAAAAGTAAACAGTTGCACATGTGAGAGTCACATTTCAAAGTGTCCCCAAAAGTAGTAGGCAGGTTGCCCTCGGTGACTCTCCTCGTAGTCGCAGTTGCAAGACATTGGATTTGAATGATAGGTAGTTCTGTGCGTCTAGGTGGAATCCCAGCTCATATGCCCCGCCCCCTCTGGTAGAATCAGCCAACTGCAGAATAGGCATCGACATGTTATTTTTAAAGAACCTAACAGATTAGTAACGTGGTGTTTTAGCACAATAAGATAGTTACGGAGCAATATGTGAGCTCAAAAATCAGTCTAAAAATCATCTCACACTGACAAATTATAACCTAGGCCTACATATTTTAAAAATATAATCTTTATAGGCAAAATTTTGTAATGGGTCGCGGCAATAGTTACTTGAGTATCAATGGTAAATTTCAGATTGCCAGATTTGAATTCTTCAAGTGGCGGAAGAGAAAAGGCAGCTTGCTCTGGCAAGATGCCCACACAGACAGCTTGGCTCAGTCTTTTTTGTTGCAAGTTCAATCTCTACTGCATAACAGGAAATGGAGTGTTCAAAAAAGCCTGCCATTGCGGAAAATAGGCATTAACTAAAAAAGGATGGCATGTTTTGAGACATATCAGGACACAAATTTGTGATTTGCATTTTTAATGACATGGGTATGACACAGGTATTACTAGGAGAGGGTGACTTATTGGGACATAACCCATGTATCGATTTTTCAAAACGCTTATAAACCATACAGAATGAGGTTTTTTTTTTTTGAGAAAGTAAAAATGCACAAAGTTTCCTGTGAGAGTTAGGGTTAGGTGTAGGGTTGGTGTAGGGCCATGGAATATACAGTTTGTACAGTATAAAAACCATTACGCCTATGGGATGTCCCCACTTTTCACAAAAACAAACGTGTGTGTGTGTGTGTGTGTGTGTGTGAGACACAGCTGATGGTGCGTGGTCTGATGGAATACTGAAAACAGTCATTAATCTTGGAGTCTGACATTATTTCAGGTGTTCAGGGTAAACCCTGCTGTCCTGACAGACAGGTCATTTATCTGCTAACCATAACCTACCTATTAGATTGAAGGACTCTTAAAAATAACAATATTTATGACAATATAAAGTGTATAATGTAAGTGGAATGTTGTCATAATTCTCATTGAGAAAAGTAACTTCATAAATCACAATAACAAAGCACAAAATCATCACCATTATCATTAATTATAAAAGGCTAAACAAAAACAAAAATAACGCATCTTTTGCAGTGCATCGCCATAATATTACAAGATTTTGTACTTATGTCGAATAAGCAATGATCAGTAGTGCTCGAGGTTATAATCACACCCGGTATTTTTCTCAAACAGAGAAATTACTTTACAAGACAAAAGATTGACATCTGGTGGTTGGAGAATATTATTACAGGCTTAAGCAGTTAAGTTCTGATTTTCTCTCCGTTTTTTATAAGCTGCCTGTCTGATCACTTGTGGTCTTTAACACAACAAAGACAACAACAAAAAAGCACAGTAGACTATACATGTTGCTTATAATGTTTAGATCACTGAGTGAACATTAACGAGTAAACATGAAGTATAGAAGCTGGTTTATTTTAAAATCCCTAATTACATATATGGAAGCCATATTTTGTAATGGAAGTCAGATTCAAACCAATTGTTCTACAAAGTAAACCAGCAAATAAATGTAAGGTAAATCTGGCACAGAAATCAGATTTGTAACTATGGAGAGAAGCTCGTCTTTCTTAGGCATGACAACAGCTGCAGGATGTGATTTTCCATAAGGTCAGACATTTGTTTACCCTCTATATCATAGGGTTACTTTTAAAATACTTTTAGCAGTATTATACCTTTAACACAAACTCCTTCCTAATATTCTTTTCAGTGTACTAGAAGACTTTTTGGAACTATTTGGGGCCTACAATCTTCACAGTCTTGTTTTGTCCAAGCCACAGTGGGGTTCGGTGTATTATAGTAACAACTGAGAGCACAGTCAGCTTCCTGCTCCTGGTTTGGCAGCTGTGAAATGTTATTTTTGGAACAGAATAGTTGAGGTTCAGGGGAAAGCAACAGACAGCTAAGAACTGAGAGTTTCACAGCTTAGGTTATTTAGCTTGGGGGAAACTGTAGGTGGGATTCTAAAATTATTAGTTGTACCATTGAATACCAATACAAAATGCAGAAATGACAACCCTCACAGAACATGTTGCAAATGCTGAAAAACTGCACAAATAAAGAAATCTAAAATTGCTCTAGAAAGATCAAACAACAATAACGGGATCATTCAAAGAAAAGATGCCTTTTGTGTCTTTCATAAATATATATGTCTAAACAATGTGTCTTTAACAATGAAAAGATATTATTTTAATAATATATTATTTTAGGTATAACGATAAATAGAATATATAGAAATATAAATACAAACAATAGAATGTAAATGTATTTTAATAGGATATAAATATTTAAATATTACTATATAGCTTAGTCATTATTCTTAAAACATGAACAGAAATAGTAAATTATGTTACTTTATAAATGTTTCGTTTTGACCTGTTCCCTGTCTTGTGTTTCTAAATATACCTATATTAGCAAATATTAAAAAATAAAAATGGGAATAAACTAGATGTTTTGTCTTAATTCTGTATAGATAGATAGATAGATAGATAGATAGATAGATAGATAGATAGATAGATAGATAGATAGATAGATAGATAGATAGATAGATAGATAGATAGATAGATAGATAGATAGATAGATAGATTGATTTGAGACTTGCGATGGCACAGTTAAATTATTAACACAAAATAGAAAAGGTACGCATAGGCCTATTAAATCACCCAATAATAATACAAATTATAATGATAACGATGATAATAATAATAATAATATGCACGATATCAGCCACCCTTTGCCTTGTTGCATCATTTCATAGTGGTCCATGAGTGCGCATGCTCTTTGAAAAAGACCCCTCGTCAGTACGTCTGTAAGTGCCGGCAGGTTTTTCCACGCGCTCTCCAGTCCGCTGCATTCCAAGCGCGCACGCTGCTGATGAGAAAATCCTGGTACCTCTTTTAAACGTGTGGAAAGACTGAGCGTGTAGGGAAAATCATGGAGGAAAAGAAGAGCGAAATCAATGGACACGCCGGGCACAAAAACCCGTTACCAGCAGTCTCATTAAAATCAGAAAAGAATAGCTTTAAAGACCGGTTCATGGTCTTCTTCAAAAGAAATCTCCTAGTGATATTCACGGTTTCCGGGGTTCTGGTGGGCGTCGGGCTCGGGATGATGGTCCGTAACATGAACCTTACCCGAGCGCAGATGACTTACTTCGCCTTCCCCGGAGAGATGCTGCTGAGGATGCTCAAGATGATCATCCTTCCTTTAGTGGTTTGCAGTTTGATTTCTGGCGCTGCGAGTCTGGACACGCGCTCGCTGGGGAAGCTCGGAGGGATCGCCGTGTCTTACTTTCTGGTGACCACTCTGATCGCTTCATCCATCGGGGTAGCTCTCGCCTTCATCATCAAACCCGGCGTGGGAGCAGGAGCGCTGAACACCAACAACTTAGGGCTGGAAGGTGTGAGCTCCAACAAAGAGACAGCGGATTCGTTTTTAGATCTTGCAAGGTATCATTTCGTTATGGAAATGAATGCAAATAATAATAATAATAATAATATCTAGCAATATGGAAATGAATGCAAATAATACTAATAATAATATCTAGCAATAATTGTTAATAGCAAAAGCCTATCATTCAACGTGAGAAATAAGCAGTCCACGAAGCAGCACTTAATCACCGCTTGCAAGTTCCTGGCATGATTAACGGTGTGCTGTATGTACAACACTCACGAATGCAGAAGACATGCAGATCATTTGACAGTTTATGCTTTACATCTTCTTTTTTTTAGGTATTTAAATCACTTATGGATGTTTATTTAATTATTGCCAGATAGAAACAGATGGAAAAATGCTTTTAGTTAAGCAAAAGTGGGGCAAATATGATTGATAAGCTTTTAAACTTACTGATCAGTTAATATCACAAGATCATTCTGAATTTTTTTTTTTTTTTTGCCTGGTATCCTTGTACTTGATCATGCCAAAAATGGAAACCTACAATTGTTATTTTAAAGAGATATTTCTGCATGATTTAACCCACTTTATGTGGGTTTGGATGGTATAAATGTATGTATTTATGTTGATTCGGTGATATTAAATAATATTTTTGACTTGAGTAAAACCAATTAATTTATATGTTGCCATTTTTAGGATACCATTTTTTTAGTGCATGTTTTAACATACGGTATATATTTATGTAAACATAAAAATCCATCAACAAATGGAAGTGGTCCTCTAACAGTCCTTGTTTAACATTAAGGTATAGTGTAACATTTTATAACTGTTCTGATGGATTTTGATCACTAATTATCATACTATTTTTAGTTATCCTACACATTGTATCATACAAGTTAGAAGCCATGATATCTCATAACAGCCCAGTCGCTGCTGTAGGACAGAAATATGGCTATGGCTGCTTCTGAGTTACTTATCTGATGGTGGCTAGTTTTACCCCCTTATTTAGACAGTTTGATAACTTTTAAAGATTTGTTTTAGCAAATTACAGCAAACATGTTTACTATCAATTTAAAATCACTATCCTGCTTTTTCACTAATCTGTAATTTACACATAGAAATTATATAACAAAAAATATAGTTTTTTGATTGTTTTTCTTGTTGGAGTATAAATCTGCTATGCGATTATGTAATAGACTAAAAGAACAACAACTGTACAATAGGCTTGCATGAACCTGGAGAAAATACATTTCTCTTTGCGTCATAGTTCACAGGGTTACTAGATTAACCCTCTTTTTAACGCAGGTCATATGACGAACAAGGACTGAACTCAGTTTAGTTTAAAAATAATCTGTTCTGTAGCTTATGTGAATGATTTGGTAAATGGATTTGCAGATACAGATATTGATATGTACAGATCAGTGCAAAACTTCCTTTACAGGTCAATCGTGCTGCAAACTGGTGGGAATTTAGCAAAGGAACATCAGTGGTGTCTATCTGTGATGATAAGAGCCCATTTTTACACATCTGCATCACTGGTTTATCTTTCTTGCTTGTTTTTCCTTTTCAGAAACCTGTTTCCATCCAACCTGGTGGCTGCAGCTTTCCGCTCAGTAAGTGAATGTTTTTTTCTTCCAGCTGTCACTAAAACACACACATACTCACACAAACAGTTATGTACAGAATTAATATTAGTGGATAATTTCACCATGTTAACAGCTCCTTCATCTCTAATTGAGAGAGTCACAAAACAGAGGAACCATTTTTGTCCCTGCTCAATAAATACCTCTCATCCTCTCTCACCACTAAGCAACCAGGCAGTTACCATAGCGAGCTGATTCCATTCCTTGGTCCGTGGTAACCTGGCTTGGTTGACTGGGTTGTACCACATGGGCAACTGCTCAATACTGAGCACACTCTGCTCAAAGAGAGGACAAGAGGTTCATTGGGCGGGATGGGAGATAACATCTCTGTGCCTAGACCAGAGCATGTGGACGACCCCATTGACACAAACCAAGCAGTTATCAATTTGTAAAAAATATATATATATAAAAATATATATATATATATGATCTTGTAAAGGCCAGAGAAAGAGAAACAGGGTCATTAGGTGCAGGTGGGATGTTGCTTTATCCAGTGGGAGAATGTTTCTTTATCCAGTGCGATTTCCATCGACATTTACCTGGATGGAGGCCAGAAAGGCTTTAAAAGAGAACACAGATTAGGAGGATTAATACCGAAATGCCTGGCCATTATTTAAATAGCCAGTTACAAATGGACTGGTCCACACTAATACTTGTAGATCTATTCCAGGTTGTTTCATTATCTCTAACTGAAATATTTTTATGGATTTGTATTTTGTTATCACATGCAAGTCAACATCAGATAGTACAAACACTGTAAATAAATCTCAGTTAAAGACCCATTACTGCAAGTGAACCTTTAGAGCCACTCCTTGCAAATACTATTTTGCGTTCCACTGCACTGATTTTTAATGTGTAAGAATTTTTTTTTTTTATGTAAACATGATATCTGTATTGCAGTTTTTTTTACTATGCCTAAAAGAAGATATATTATTAATTTTTCCTAACTTACCTACATTTCCATTTCTACTTTTGAGGTAGTAAGGATAGGCAAAAACTAAACTGAGTGCTCACGCTCATGTAATTGGAGTTTTTGAGGCACAGGGGTTCTGAATAACAGGTTTTGTCATTGTTCCTGTGTATACCAGTCTCAAAGTCCTCTTCGGCTAACTTTAAATGCTGCTTTTGTGAGTATTTTGGCACTAGACTTGACAGAACCTAGCTCAGTGCAGAGAAATTATCAAATGCATCACGGTTCATGAAGCTGCACACCGGAATGAATTGAAATCAGTCAAAATAGCTCTGTGATAAGCACTGCATGTAGCTCATGATGTTGTCCTTCTCTGACTCTTACTTCTGTTATAGTACGTCACCGATTACAAGACCATTCTTGTTGGAAATGTAACGAACGAAACCCTCAACTACCAGAAGGTACACAATCTCTTTATTTTCTAATAATAATTTATTATTATTATTATATTATGATTTTATATATTATTATTAATAAAAATGATGTTAAGAAATAACTGTCAAGTACATAATTGTCAACACACACATCATGTCACTTGTTGAAATGTCAATTTAACCTAGTAAATAGTATTTTGCACTTAAAAAAAAAATTCAAACTCAAGTTGGATTGGGGCCCCTTGGGTGGTTTTGGCTCTTTGGCAGCCTTGAATGAGCTTGCTGTTTGTTTGCACAGGGCTAGGGTTGACGCAGCCGGTTTAGCTGCTCCTGTCCCACTGAGCACTCAAGCAGCTGGAGATGGCAAGCCTTTCCCAGAGGGCTTTTTCAATGTGCCTCTCATGTGTCTGCATTATAGTCTAGTCTCAGCAATATGCTTGTAGAATGACTCAGGATTTTATTTATTTTTTTATTTCAGATAAATATATTTGTTTTTCTGTCACTATGTTAGTGCAATCAGTTAAATCCAGTCCCACAAGCATGCAGATCTCCACAGAATTGGAAAGTTTATGTCCTGCCTCTTGCATATTTGTTACTTAGGAATTGTTGATCCATTTAATACAGTTTTAATCTGTTCCATCAATGTTTCCTTTCAAATTCAGTGCTAAATATGTAAAAAATTAAAAAGTTCACAGATCGTATCTGAACTACACTATGTACGGCTCTATGTAAATAGTCTTTGTATAAATCATTGGGTTTTCATTACATCCTGGCACAGCCGAAATGTCTCATATCTGCTGGTGCATGGGCAAATATTGTGGACAATCCCTCAGAACGCTTGAGGTCCATAATTGCTTAATTAGGGCTTACAGAACAACCAGTGCTGTGTGCCAAGTGATGAGCCATGCCTGGATGTGCAATAAAGCCCAGAACAAGAGTGGGATTCAATTGAACGATAGCTCAGTCCCGTCAGATCTTCATCACCCGACTGCCTCCACTGCTGAGCGAAAGTCTGTCTGAGAGCCAAGCTTCATCACGTTTCGTCTTTTGAAAATCACTTGTCCATGCACAATCATATCAAGTTCAGTGACGGGGAATATATGAATGGGAGCAATGGTTAATATAAGGTCAATTTGCAAAATCAGCATTTATCAGAACACATTAATGTCACATTTTGTTGCTTAAAACAATGTCAGCTTCTAATTTAGTTTGCTGTTGCATTGTTCACCTTTGACCCAACTGTGTGCTGCTATGAAAACATATATATATATATATATATATATATATATATATATATATATATATATATATATATATATATAAGCTGAATGGCAATATCATAATATTTGATTGTCCAATATCATAATATTGAAGTCAGTGATTTCTGGCGATGTTCAGGTTCCCTATGGAACAGATGCAGATGGAATGAATATTCTGGGCCTTGTTCTCTTTGCTATGGTTTTTGGAGTTGCTTTGAGAAAGCTTGGGGCAGAAGGAGAGGAGCTCATTCGCTTTTTCAATGCCTTCAATGAAGCCACCATGGTACTGGTGTCTTGGATCATGTGGTAAGTAAAGACCTTTGAAAAAATCACATCTAATCCAATAATATAAAATATAATATAAGATTATATAATATAATATAATTAATATAATATATACAATCACCAGCTGAAGTGCCCTTGATGACTATCGTGGCACTCCGTCCCATACCTCTGTCATACATAAATCTATCATATAATATTTAACATTTAGCATTTTATTCATTATAAAAACCTAAATTGTACCATGCACATCATGTATGATATATTATATTGTTTTGTCCTTCAGGTATGTGCCTTTTGGCATCATGTTCTTGGTTGGCAGTAAGATTGTGGAGATGGAAGATGTGGTTCTGCTGGTCACTAGTTTGGGGAAGTATATTTTTGCTTCTATCCTTGGCCACATCATCCATGGTGGCATCATCTTACCTCTTATCTACTTTATGTTCACTCGTGCAAACCCCTTCAGTTTCCTGTCTGGCCTCATCACACCTTTTACCACTGCCTTTGCTACCTGCTCCAGGTAATTTGTTATATTTCATATATTTCTGTAGTCATAAGCTGGTCAGTTTGTCTTTATTTTGCCTTTACATACTCAAACCCTGTCTGTTTTTTTTTGTGCCTGTGCAGCTCAGCAACACTGCCCACCATGATGAAGTGTGTGGAGGAGAACAACGGTGTCGACAAACGAATTAGTCGTTTCATTTTACCGATTGGAGCCACTGTCAACATGGACGGAGCAGCCATTTTCCAATGTGTTGCGGCTGTGTTTATTGCCCAGCTCAACAACGTTGAACTCAATGCAGGCCAGATCTTCACAATCCTGTGAGTGTACATCCCTATGAGGCCCTTTTTTCAATCAGCAGAGTATTGATAGGTCCCCTGAACATTCCTGTATCTATACTGTTTACGTACAATGTGCTGTTAAGTGAGCTGTTAATCACTTTGGATACAGCATCTGCTAAATGATTGCTAATTTGCTTATTCAAAGTGTGACAGCCACCGCCTCCAGTGTGGGAGCAGCAGGTATTCCAGCTGGAGG
Organism: Carassius carassius; assembly: GCF_963082965.1. Lineage (NCBI taxonomy): Eukaryota > Metazoa > Chordata > Actinopteri > Cypriniformes > Cyprinidae > Carassius > Carassius carassius. The sequence continues at coordinate 14,763,927 of NC_081784.1, forward strand.
AATCATCACCATCGCTATCATTCTGGAGGCCATTGGTCTGCCCACCCATGACCTGTCACTCATGTTGGCTGTGGACTGGATAGTGTAAGACAGCTTCTCCCATCCCTAATATATTCAATATCAATAAATAATTATATTACTGATTAATTGCATATCTCATATAATCTCATATATCAATATTAGTGTTGTGTTATTGAGTCACCAAATTAGCGTCAAATTTATTGGGCAGGAGATATGTATTATTTATTTATTTATATTATATTATTGTTTAATGTATTTTTAACTATTTAAATGTTTTTATGTATTTATTCACAATCAATAAATATGGTTTAGGTTTTAGGGTCCTGAAAAAATAAGATTTTCACAAAAATATTAAGTATCATGATTACCGAGGATCCTGTGAAACTTTAAGAGTAATGGAGTAATGACTGCTGAATATTCGACTTTGTCGGGAATAAATTATATTTTAAAATATATTAAATAGAAAACAAAACAAAAAAAGTGTAAAATATCGTAAACTGTAATAATATTTAAAAACATTACTGTTTTTACTTTTGATTAAATAAATGCAGCCTTTGTGAGTAAGAGACTTCTATAAAAAAAACTTTAAAAAATCTTACTGAAACCAAACTTTTGAGCAGTGGTATATATATATGTAATAGTATAAAATAAACAAATAAAAAAATAAATATTTTTATATGTACATAAGTACAAAAAAAAAACTTTATAATATAATGCACCCTCCCAACATATTCTGATAGCTTTGCAACATATTTTTTCGTAAGAGCCTTCAAAAGCTTCTTATCAGAATCAAAAACATTAAACTTACATGCATACAGTACAATATATGCGTACAGTTTTATCCCTGAAGTAATCTGTTGTGTTAATTTACTGTGTCTGATGTGTGATCAGAGACCGCACCACCACTGTTGTGAACGTGGAGGGAGATGCACTTGGTGCTGGCATTCTTCACCACATCAATGAGCAAGAGATGAAGAAACAAAGAAAACAGGAGCAGCATCAAGAGGAGCAGGAACTGGAGGAGGTGAAGGTGGAGGTGGTGGCTAATGTCAAAGCAGAAGAGGAGACCTCCCCTCTCGTCACACACCAGTTCCAAGGAGACAGTTCCTCACGTGAAACACTTGACGACAAGGATGGTGTGGAGTCTGTACTGTAAAGTGGTGACTGTGGTCTCTCATCTCTTTCTTCTTTAATCTTTCTCACTCTCACTCTTTTAAAAACCACTACAGACATGATGTCTCCACCAGTGTGAAGTTTACATCAAATATAAGGTTGATTCAAGTCTGAGAATGGAACACTAATGGTCATTTTGCTGTTTTACATTTGGTTTGAAGTACTTGACAGAAGAACCGGTTCAGTTATGATTATCAGATTATGTGAAAAGTCTGAAAGGGAACATTTCCAGTTTGCAATCAGATGTCTAGTGAAGAGATGAATAGTCTGACCTCTTGCTCTGTTTGTTTTCTATATTTTATCTGACTGTGTGAAACATAAACTATTTTGAGGATAAACCGGAAAGTATTTGCTGTAAATATTTGTGTCTCTAATGGCATATCCTGTTGAATTGTGGTATAGTCAATTGATTTTTTTTTGGGACTTTATCAAAATCAGGTCTGCTTGTGAAATACTCGTGTGAATTCTAGCAGATTCAGAGCTTGTGCTTTATTATTGTACTTTCAAATCTGGTGAACATTCAAATTTTAAGTGAAAATTAAGCTGAAAGATTGAAACAAAACTCAGGTTCACAGGTGATATTCAACCTGATTATGAGAGATACACCGGAGGTCAAATATTTCCTGATTAGACCTCCATTCACTGTGTACATTACAAATACATGCTGTTGACCCAAGGACATGGTATCTGGACACCTAGTGATCAGTGGAAAAGAAATGTTGACTTCAGTGTAAATTTAAACGTCTTGACTTTTTGTACATTTTTATGTCCAACTTTTAAGTTTGGCCATTAGCTAAGAAGTAAACGTCTCAGGTTACGAAAGTAACCATGGTTCCCTGAGAGGGAACGAGACACTGCGTCCTCTAGGGGTCGCTTTGGGGAACACCTCGTCGTGACCCGTGTCTGAAGCATACTTTGAAAAATGCCAACGTGTTGGCCGGCGACTATAAATATGCGCCAGTAGGACCCGTCATAATGACATTATCCCTTATGGCCAAAGGCCTAAGCTACATACCCAACTTACCTGTAGGGCCCCGGCCCAGGGTAGAGCTGAAGGCTTGGAATCATGAAAGATTCTTTTAAAGGGATATGGCTAAGAACCTAGCATGTTCTTTACCAAACCATCCTATATGGCTTCGCGCCTCACCATATAGGATTTTAGAAAGAACGCAGAGTACTAGCGTGCGAACTTACCACAGTGTGGATTTCAGAAAGTGTGCAAAGACTTCACGTGCACACTTACCATAGCATGGATTTACAAATACTGTTCTAAGGAGGGGCTCTTGTGGCACTCTGATAGAGCAGCTCATAGATGGAATGGCCCGGGAGCAGAGCAATTGGAGGAAGAAATTTACAGATGAAGCCTCGGCCACGCCTGTACCATGGCGTCCAGCCCCAGTGGAGCTGGATGAGTCAGAGGAAGCCAGAGGGGATAGTGCGATGCTCTCTCGAGTCACACACAGATCCACCCAAGTCTGGCCAACCTCTCCAACTCTACTTCATCACCTCGGTGCGAAGGCGCCATTCCCTGAGCCTCAGCCCCTGCCTCAACAGGATGTCTGCTCTCACCGTGCATCTCAAAAACAGTATGTAGTACTGGAGCGCTCTGGTGGAAAAACCGAGCATTCAGTCTCATATGAGAGGAGGACTCCAAGCTCAGAGTAGCATGCTCATAGGCGACCCTTTTTTGGAAAAAGGGGAGCGCTGCTAAACTACCACGAGAATTGCCCAAACAGCCCCTCATGTTGCGGGAAGCGATGCTTGAGGTGTATAACAAATACACACTAGCTCAATGAAGCCCAAGGAACCCAGGGCTAATCATCTTAAGAAAGGGAACGAAGCGGAGCGCGTAACCCCTACCGTACAGGATTTCAGAAAGTTGCGTGCACACTTACCACTTGCGTGCACACTGACCACCATGTGGTTTTGAGAAAGTACACAGGCTTAGCGTGTGTACTTAAAGGTTCCGAAGCATCGTAGAGGCGCTGGATCGCACGGGAGAGGCCAGCTCCAATTTTCCAAACCTCAAGCAAGGGGAGCATCACCTGAGGCAGTACATACAGAAAGACTTCCATAACTACCACCTCCACCTTCCCATTGGACGTCGCTAAGCGGCCAGGAGGCCCCTCAGGGTGACCTGGCCGGACATCCCGCCAGATGCGCCAAGCGGCCAGGAGGCCCCTCAGGGTGACCTGGCCGGACATCCATGAAATTCCCTGCAGTGCTGTGCCAGTTCTGATGATCAGCCAGGCTCCTGCCGAGAGCCTGTGATCTTGGCCACCTAATACCAGAGCACGAGGCCGGAACTGAGCACTGTAAAGGAAACTCACAGAGTTTGTTAGTAGACATATAACCACCAGCAATATAATACCCATAAGCAGATAAAAAAAGGGTTACATACTCACCCACCCTCCTGTACTGGAGTCCTGCTCACGGGGCGCCCCCTTTTGGTCCAGACCATCAGTAAGGTGGTTACTATGGATATAGGACCAACCAAAAACATCATAGGTCCAGCATAGGAGACTGATATGAGAGAAATTTTCCACCTAACCTCAATCAGGTGGAGAGCTGGTGGTTACAAGGGAATTAGGCAGGGGAGGATAAAAACAGAAGTTAAAAACATCCAAAGGAAGTGAGTAACTACTAGGTATCGCTCCGATCCGGACGAGAACGCTGCCTCATCTGAACCACATCCCTCAGACCCTGCTTACCTCTTCGTGACCCGCGATTCCTCTTGCCCCTGCCCTTAGGCGGGGGAGGTGCGCGAGCCGCGACACTAGCCTTCTGTGCCCGTCTTCGATCGTCAGATCGAGATGGGCCAGGACCCCTTTGTTGCTCGGGCTCAGACCTGGACCTTCGTGGAATGAAGGATTTAAAGGCAGCTGAGCGCGCCCTTGCCTCCCTGAACTTTTCGACCACCATCTCGACGGAGGTACCGAAAAGCTCAGAAGGCGAGACCGGAGCATCGAGAAGAAACCCCCTTTCTTCCCTCCCGATGTCTGCCAGGTTCACCCACAGATGTCTCTCCGTTACCACCATAGGCGCCATAGACCTACCCATGGCGGATGCGGCCTGCTTGGTAGCACGGAGAGAGAGGTCTGTGGTGTGGCGCAGCTCGGCTACCTGGTCAGCTGAAAGGCCCTCGCCTGTATCCAGGTCCTTCAGCAGGTCAGCCTGGTAAGCCTGAAGCACTGCCATCGTGTGCAACGAAGCCAAGGCCTGACCTGCTGCTGCGTATGATTTACCATTTAAGCGGGATGTATCCTGGAGGGGCTTAGATGGCAAAGAGGGAGATTTAAGAGAGGATGTTTCCCCCACAGAGAGGTAGCTAGCCAGCGTCTCTTCTACAGGGGGCATCCTCTCATAGCCGTTTTCGTGCATGCACTCGATATTAGCATAACTCGTATGCTGAAACCGATGGATGCGAGAGGAAAATGGCCTCTTCCATTCCTTTTCAACTTCTGCATGTAAGTCAGGCAAGAATGGAAGGCTGACCTGGGCTGGAGGGCTATGGTCAGACAAATAACGCTCGTTGAGGCGACCTCGCGACGTCACTTTTCTGGCACGCTTCCATGGCAAGTCTGATTTTGCCGTGGCGCAATCCATAACCTCTAACACCTCCCCATACACAGGGCAGGAGGATTGAGAAGGCTCAGTCTCAGCTTCTTCGCCACTCTCAGACATCTCCTGCTCTTTCTGGGTAGAACCCAGCAGAGCACTAACTTCAGTATCAGAATGGGTTAATGACAACGCATCTTCCTCCTGAAGTTCACTCTCGTTTGCCGCCGAAGAGTGTGAAGGGAAAAGTCCCTCTCTACACTCCTCAGCGAGATCCACCTGTGATCCCCACGAGCTCATTCTCCTCCGTGCCTCGGCAACGGCGGGTCCTGAGCCGTGGGAACCAGATGGCTGTCCCTCTTTCCTCGAAAAGAGAGACAAACGAGAGTGGAGCTTTTTCACAGAAAATGCTCACAGTGCACGCAGATTGCCCCCTCAAGGACATCGCGCGCGTGATCTTTGCCCAAACAAGAGACGCAAAGACTGTGTGTGTCATCGGGTGTCAAATAACGCTGACACGGATGCACACACTGTTTAAACGCCTTGCTAGTGGATGCCATGATAACAATGTTAGATCGCTCTTACCATTTTGGCTCGTTTCTCAGATGCACGCTTCAAACAAAACAGTCAATGAAGACGAAGAAGATGAGTGACGGGTCCTACTGGCGCGTATATATAGTCGCGCAGGTAGTGATGTCAGAGGCTGTCGCCGGCCAACACGTTGGCGTTTTTCAAAGTATGCTTCAGACACGGGTCACGACGAGGTGTTCCCCAAAGCGACCCCTAGAGGACGCAGTTCGAAGTTCCCTTGACAGGGAACTATTTTAAAACGACAATTTAAGTATGAATGAGTTTAATTTATTCTATTTTTAGCCTTTTGTATCGCATTAGAAATGATTTTACGTAATCTGTTGCTTTGAAACAAATCAGAAGTTAAAGTGTTTATATGAACTCTAAAAGCTGTTAATTAGCATTTGATTAGTGTGTTTTATTTGTATTTTCGCCTTGTATTTTTTCCACTGTCTTTTAACTGTGTCTGTGTCTGCATAAATCAAAAGCTTTGTGTCTCTGATTTACGTGCTGGTACTTCTGGTAGCTAACTAATAATAACAGTTTCATGTGTGGACACAAAGTCCCCCAGGGGCGCCTATGGAGCAAGTCGCTTTTTTCCTCACTGGAGATTTTTGTACAATAAACGTGTACTGATTATTTTTTTTTACTTTATATAAACTTTAATATAGCCTAAATGCAAGTTTTTTTTATGCGAAACGTAAAACTGAAATCACTCATAGCAATTTCTATAAAATTATTTTTAATCCCCATTCTATAATCACAAGTCCAGTTACAGTGACAATTAAGACGCTATTTCAGCAGCAGTTACATGACTGAATAATGACCATTACATTTTTTTAAATGAACATTCTATGGTCTCAGCCAGTGTTTCCCACCAAAAAAAAAAAAAAAAAAACCTGGCAATTTACGCCACATTATCATGCGCATACGTATTAAGATGAAACTTGAGCTGGTGTAACTGAATGTTGGCTCGTGCACTTTTAATGTCGCTATTGGCTGGAAGCGACAGTCGTGCGCTGCTGGACCCGCCTCTGTGTTATGAACCGTTTCCTCCACCGCTTGGATTCCACAACAACAGTTTTATTTTTCGTATAATATCTCTAAATTATAAGAACGTAGTTCGTGGAGCTGCCGAAGGATATTCCTTAGCCAAAACTGGTACGTAAGTACAATTTAAGATCAATTCATGCAGGGTGTTCAGCTAAGCAAAGTGAAAGTGATGTCGACAGAGATGTGAAGCTACTGTATGACAGATTAATAGTCCTGGCTGATACACAATCTATCGTTGACAAAATTCTAATTTTGGGGTGGACTTTACCTTTAACCACTTGGTTAAAGAGTTTAGTTTACTTTTGATTTTAATATGACACTTTTTCTTGCTGATACACAATTCTATGATTTAACAGTTCTAGAGAAAATAGCCTTTCTTCATAAATGAAGTGGCGTAACAGTCTGATTTCCAAAGGCGCTACACCCTCAAGGATATCATGCATAATGTCAACGCTTGTGTTCTCAGTGACATGGAAATAGTGCAGCTTGTTTAAACATGAGTCCTCTTTAACTCCAGTTGCAGATGGATCATTACATAGCACATGCTGCTCATAGTTTTCTCTGGTGCGCTTTTCTACTTTATCTTCGTCGAAAACAGTCTGCGCAGTCGTTTTGTCAATCAGGCAGAAGTGACAAAGGTTGTTGGCTGAAAAGCTTTCCAAATAACCACACAGGGAATGGATAGCTAAATTGTCAGCAGTCAAAACACAGATTGTTCCATAAAGTTGATGTCTTTGTCCTTGCATGTCTACTGCAACACCCGACCTTTCAAGTAGTCTAACTTCCTCTAGCAGTGGTTCCAATTTTTTACCAAATCCATATACCTCTTTGTCCATAGAATTAAACAAAAGACATAAGTGAATATTTGAAAGTGAAGAACTATATTGCGGTGGCAGATTTTTTAAACTAAAATAAACAGCACCCATTTTATGGATTTTAGTTTTGGAGCCTAAAAAGTTAGTTGTTTCCAGGTCATCAAAATACAACTGTATTTGGAGTGCTTGAGGACATGTTCCAAACAATGGGTGAGATGTAAAATGAGTCCCATCACAATAATTGTGCATTTTCCCTTCGGTTTGCTTCTTACTCTGAAGGTAAACTTTTTGCATCTGGTCATTACTGAACAGAAATTTAATAGTCTCAATTACTGACACATATTGACACGTGTCTGCTGCCAAAACTTGTTTTAATTGTCCCTGTTTTCTTGCTGTGTCTGTCCTATGACCAATAAAGATTTCCTTCGGCTTCACAAGATCAAATTTCTCTTCAAAGTATTTACTCATTTTGTACATCTTTAAACAGTAGTTTAGCAGCTTCAAACTCACCCATTAATGACTGGACAGACTTACTGCAAAGTGGTACCTGCAGATTATTCAACAATGTAGTTGTTGACTGTTTAAGATTATCAACAGTCCTCTCTAGCACCTCTTGCGTACAAGAGATAGTTGTATTTGATGAACGGTATATCTTTGCCACAAAAGAGGCAACAGTTTCACTAGGAATGGCAGTTTGAACTGGAACATAGTCTGATGTTTCCACAGTACTAGATGTCCCAGTCTCATATGCATCTGATAAACTGTGGTCATTAGGTTGAAATGTCATGTCCATGAATGTCGTTGTGGACTGGTGGTCTCTATTAAGATGTTTGGCGAATGAATTGAAGTTATGATACGGTCTTGGGCAACCATCTTGGCTGCAGATAATGGTCATGTCCTGTCCATCTGATAAGGCATGAATTTCACGGAGATGCCAAATTACTCTCCTTACTTCTGTAGATATCAATTGTCTGCACTTTGGACACGTATACATTGTGTTGTTATTTAATGTGCAGCCTGAAGCTTTGAAAGGATTTCAAGTAGCTTGGCTTTCTTGGTTGAGATGGTCACATCATAGATGTATTCGAAGAAGGTGAAGACAGAGCTCAGCTGTGTCAACTGCTCACGTCAGGCCATCATTTAGAGGAATGGTCACCTGGTCGTTCCTTGCAGTGATGACGTATTGTCGTGTTGGGCTTTTCAGACTGCCGATGCAGATCAGCTGTGGCTGGGTCCTTGATGCCATCTCGGAGTTATCGCAGAGGGATGCAATACTGGTTCCAGGCTTAAAGAAGATGAAAAAGATGCAATTTAAGAGTTGAAAAAGCAGCATAAAGAAGTCTAAATGTGCATGCTATACTGCATTAGTTAACATTTTTGAGTAATTATTCTTCTGTAAGTTACCACTTGTAAGTAAGACAAGATTACCCTTTAAATGTGTATGTAGAATATATATCAAATTCAAAAGTCATAAAAACAGTGTTATACATTTTGTACTACCGGTATTTACACATTTTATGAATTGTAATAAAATCATAAATATTTTAACTTTTTTTTTTTAATTAATTATTTAATAATTACCTAGTTACGGCGGCCGTCGGATGCAAACTACCTGCAATTTATGACAACGCATGAATTTGCAGTGCAATTTCTAAATGCTGTGCATATGTTGTCAAATTGATGATGTTTTCTTAAGTTGCGTGTGTTTTGTCTATCTGCATGTATTGTCATAAATTGCAGGGCCACCATACCTAGTATTTCGTTGGCTCTTACAGACATCATTACGAAACATACCGGTACAAAATCAATCAGGAATGTTATTGCTGACTTCACACTGCAGCGACTTCCGGGTATTGGTGGCAGAAGATGTGTCAGAAGAACCAGCATAGTGTAGCACTTTTCATCTGAAAATTAAATGAAAACAGATTAAAGCTACAACAAATATTTCCAAGTAGGATTAAAAGGATTAGATCATGTGTTTTTAAACTGGGGTTCAAAAACTGAGTTAAACCGGGTTGAACTGGGGCTGTATGAGGTAGCCTAGCCACACCCACCTAGATCTCCTTTCAGGGAGAAACTATTCTGGAACACCATCATTCACTAAGTTCCCATCAGACCCCAGACAGGCTCTGGTAGTACAGATGTAGCAATGCATCAGAAATTGCAGTCGGAAGAATGTATACATTTATGTACAGCAAAGGTAGGTCTACATACTGACCGTTGATGCGGTTTATTGTCAAGTTTGTAAAATGTAGGTAAAGTAGGAAGTAATGTTCGGAATCCCTGATCAATGTGATTGGTTGGCTGAACCAATAATTTCAAAGTTAACCTAAAGTATACCCCCATCATGATGTTACCGTTGGAAATGTTTCCCCAATCATGAGTCCCCAGACTATATTTACAAGTAAATGAGTCTGGTTTTAACCAGGCTATGTATGAGGTGCTTATCCATAATCAGCGTATTACCAACATGGATTACACTGATAAAGGACTAATTAATATTATTGGTAAGTAGGAAATAAAGCAGGTTCCTACATCAGGGTATATGCAGGAATCTTGAAGTTAATTTTAATACCTTTTCAAGACTTTTTCAAGACCTTCTCAATATTTTTTAATACCTTTGAGACATCGCATGCCATATCATTACACACATACACACACACACCACCACATACACACATACCATCTGTCTGGTCATCCATCCCCTCCGTAAGTGAAGCAACACCACCTTTTTCCAAGGCAGCCACTGCTCTCAGCTTTGGAATGATGGTTGCTTCCCATTTTCTGATGAACTGGTCTGTCTTTCCATGTGTTATTTCGCCAAACTCGATATCGATCTTAAAAAAGAGAAAAAAAGAGACTTCTTCAGAATATATTCTAAGTCAACAGTGTTACTAAGAGTATCAGATCTTTTACAACGAGAAACCTACCAAACTTGGCATATCCAAGAAGCGTGGGTATTCGTTGAAGATTTCAGTCAATGTAGGAGTTGCCTTTGATATCCACGATCTGCGCCTGGTGTATGTATTCTCCATTGCGGATTTGATTGAAGGAATGTTCTCTGCAGAGGGCCTGAGTCGTTTCATCAGGGTGATCCACTCACCGGTCCCACTGCTCTCCCCCTGTGTCACGGCTTACGCTGCTGGAAGGAACACGGAGCCGAGGGATAAACGAAACAAGGATTTATTAAATCAAACATAGGCAAGGTAAGTAGCAAATAACAGGTGGCAAGTGGCAAGTGGCAAGTAACAGGTAACAAGTGGACAATTAGACAAGTTGACAAGTAACAAGTAGACGAGTAGACCCGACCAAACAGAACTGAAAGGACAAGGCTTTTATACAAGGGATAATGGGGAAACACAGGTGGATGGCATGACTAAATTAACAGGGACATGGAACACATGCGGAAATGACTAGACACACCTGGGAACTAATCAAACCACACACGGAAGACAGAAACTGGGTCACAGGGGCAAAAACAGACAAAATGAGTCCAGGTGTGTGACAGTACTCCCCCCTCCCGGTAGGTGCGTCCTCGCACCGTAGAAACAACAAAGGGAGGCGTGGGTGGGAACTTGGGAGGAGGTTCCGGTGGAGGACAGCCTCCCAGGAGGGGGCCAGCAGACAGGGACCACAGAGGAAGGAGCCAGGGAGGAGATGACGGAGGGAGGAGCCAGGGAGGAGACAGGAAGGATCTGAAGCAGGAGGTACCCAGCAGGACCCAGGCCACAGCCATAACGGCCCAAGGTGGGGCCGACGGTGGAAGGAGCCATGGAGGAGGAATGGTCACCGACTCCAGGGACTCGACCCACGGCAACGGAGCAAGTGGAGGAGGAGCCCGAGGTGGAGACGGAGAGCCGAAGAGCCAGGGTGACGGGGAGGAGCCGGAGGTCCTAGGCAGAACTGATGGCTCTGGTGACTGACGCGGCGATGTGGATCCGGAAGGCCGCGGTGAGGCCAGAGTGACCGAGGACTGAGGTGTAGCCGAGGGGATGAAGGAGCCTGACGGAACCGGAGGGACGGAGGGATGAGGCGAAGCCGGAGGAGTGGAGTCCCGAGGCATAGGATGGACGACGCCAGACCAAGGCGGAGCCGGAGGGACGAGGGAGCCAGGCAGAGCCTGCGGACTGCCGGGCCACGGCGGAGAGGAAGGAGCTAGGAGCCATGGTGGAGCCGACGGGTCAACGGGCCGAGGCGGAGTCCAGGGCTCAGAGGCTGGAGGCGGAGGTGAGGGAGACGCCGACCAAGGCGTCGCTGGAGGATGGTGGTCCCGCTGAGCTCGCACCACAATGATGGTAGGCTGAGGGCGAGCAGAGGGGCAGCCAGACGACAGCGGAGGAGGAGGCAGGAGTGGGTGGGAGGGTGGGAATTTTGGAGGAGCAGGCATTGGAGTAAGCTCTGGGGCTGGAGCCCTTCCTGGGCTTAACGGAGGATCAGGAGCCCGTCCTGGGCTTAACGGGGGTTCAGGAGCCCGTCCTGGGCTTAACGGGGGTTCAGGAGCCCGTCCTCGGCTTAACGGGGGATCAGGAGCCCGTCCTGGGCTTAAAGGAGGATCAGGAGCCCTTCCTGGGCTTAACGGGGGTTCAGGAGCCCGTCCTGGGCTTAACGGGGGTTCAGGAGCCCGTCCTGGGCTTAAAGGAGGATCAGGAGCCCGTCCTGGGCTTAACGGAAGATCAGGAGCCCTTCCTGGGCTTAACGGAAGATCAGGAGCCCGTCCTGGGCTTAACGGAGGATCAGGAGCCCGTCCTGGGCTTAACGGAGGATCAGGAGCCCGTCCTGGGCTTAAAGGAGGATCAGGAGCCCGTCCTGGGCTTAACGGGGGAACAGGAGCCCGTCCTGGGCTTAACGGGGAATCAGGAGCCCTTCCTGGGCTTAACAGAGGATCAGGAGCCCGACCTGGGCTTACAGGAGGATCAGGAGCCCGTCCTGGGCTTAACGGAAGATCAGGAGCCCTTCCTGGGCTTAACGGGGGTTCAGGAGCCCGTCCTGGGCTTACAGGAGGATCAGGAGCCCGTCCTGGGCTTAACGGAAGATCAGGAGCCCTTCCTGGGCTTAACAGAGGATCTGGTATAGGTGAATTGGAAACCCCCTCATTTTGACCCATTTGGCGCTCCACATTTTGCTCCCTCGTGGTGGGCAGTGTCGCCGGCTCTCGCACCTCGTCTGACGGGTTGCTCTCTGGCTCTCCGTCATCGGTGAGCTTGGGCTTATGCCTCGTACCGTGGGGAGATTGTAGGCTGGGCTCTGGGTCCAGAGTGGACCTGGCGAGATCCTCCATTGGGCCGACCGTGAGAGGTGACCCATTTCTCACCAGATTCCACTCTATGAATGCGGCGAAATCCTCCCGAGGACCATCTTCGGGCGACAACGCGACAGCGCGTGGTCCGGGTAGCTGGTGGCATTAGCTAGCACGAGAAACCGTCTAGTATGGTCCAGCAGGAGGAGGAGGTATTCGGGGCGATAGAGGGGATCCATGACACACTACGGAAAGAAAAAGACTGTGAAAAAACGGAAAACAAAACGGAGAGAAAACACGCAGTTTTTAACTTTTCAGGTCGGGTCTTCTGTCACGGCTTACGCTGCTGGAAGGAACACGGAGCCGAGGGATAAACGAAACAAGGATTTATTAAATCAAACATAGGCAAGGTAAGTAGCAAATAACAGGTGGCAAGTGGCAAGTAACAGGTAACAAGTTGACAAGTAACAAGTAGACCCGACCAAACAGAACTGAAAGGACAAGGCTTTTATACAAGGGATAATGGGGAAACACAGGTGGATGGCATGACTAAATTAACAGGGACATGGAACACATGCGGAAATGACTAGACACACCTGGGAACTAATCAAACCACACACGGAAGACAGAAACTGGGTCACAGGGGCAAAAACACACAAAATGAGTCCAGGTGTGTGACACCCTGGTCCTGCTCCGATCTTGCTGCTGTGTCTAGGGCTGCAACAATTAATCAATTGTTGTTGACCTTAACAGTAAATTAATTGCCAACTTTGTTGATAATCGATTAATTGGTTGTGTATTTTTTTTAGTAAAATACATAAAACTTCTTATTGTAGCTTCTAAACTTGAATATTTTCAGATTTACTCGATTTACTCCTCTATGACAATGAACTAAATATTTGGTGTGTGGACAAAACAAGGCATTTGAGGACAAAATCTTGGGCATTGGCAAACAATGATATACATTTTTTCACCATTTTATTGATCAAACTAGTCAATTAATCGAGAAAATAATGGGAAGATTAATCGACTATGAAAATAATCGTTAGTTGCATCCCTACCTGTGGCACACCCTTTGTTGCGTTTTGTGTAACGCCGCTGACCTGCTTCAAGCTTTCGCCGAATGTTACGCAGCCTCATCTCCAAGAAGCCAGAATGAGACGATGGATCATAAAAATGCTCCTGAAGACATGAGAACAAAATTGAGCACCTACATAAACAGTCTAATGACATAAAGTAAATTTTTTATCAAGACACATTATATGCTACATGACAACTGTCAAGGGATGACAAAAGACACCTGCAAAACATTTACTTTCAGAGTTTTAAACACAAATTTGGCTGTTGTTTTGGCCTTTTACTTACAAATCCATCTCCATTGCCGTCAATATGAACCCTCAAGGATGGGAAAGTTGTGATTATACCCTTTGCAAGGGCGAGCTCTTCAGCACTTGGTGGGTAACTGTAGGGGGACAGAGAAGAGAAAAATCCACAGATACTTAATTCCAATCAGGCCAGAAATGTTGCCATTTTAGCTTCAGTGTCGAGTTTATATAGGCTAGTTTACACAGTGCTGAGTTTATATACTTACAATCCATGCTTCTCCACCAACTGACTTATGCATACTTTGACAAGATGTCTCCTGGACTCAATTGTAAGTGTTCCTGTTCTTTTGTGTTCCTCAAGTATCTCTGGTTTTTTGCTCTGAAGTAAAGACTGCAGGCCTCCCGGTTCATCTGGCACTGGAACATGCTATATTTATGAAAGCAGAGGGAAATGGAGGTGACTTTTACCTTAAAAATACTATTATGTTCAGTAGAACCCAGATATTTTTGTTTTGTGCCCCTTTAATTCAATTGAAATGTAAAGAAACTAATAATATGTTGAAAGACAAACATGTTGACAGAGGGCCAACATGGTATGTTACTTATTGCATTGGAGTTGCATTAATTTAAGGTTAACGTTACTTGGTACATGGAACAATACAGTGACATGAATTTCAAATCCTACTTCCCAGTCCTAACAGAGCCCTAAACAACACACAACAATGCATTTACAGTTTCAAAACAAAATACCTGTATTTGACAGGCCTCTCCAGCATTTGTTTGGTGCTGTGGTGCTTCTAAGCTTGTTATGAATATTTGAAATCTGTCAAAGTTCTGGATTTCTACGTTTCTGTCAACATCAACAAACTCTTTGAAATCACTATTGTGTTTTTGAACTCTGTTAAAAGCAAAACCTGGTTGCTTTGACATGGCTGTATTAATGAGATGTTCAGCACTGTTAACAGTGTAAATTTTTCTTGAGCACTCTTTTTCATGTTTAAACAGAGTAGCCAGAACTTTGACAGTTTCAGATTCAAGAGCAAGGTCCTGGGGAAAAAGAGAAAAGGTGGGAAATTATATTTACTCTTTATGTATAGTGTGCTGTGTGTGTATAAATATCAATACACTTATGTCTCGCTGAAATGCTGCAGAGACGCTGTGCGGGAAGCACGTGACATAAGACAAGGCCAACTATTGGCTATTCGCTACTTCTCCTGCTGTACTGGCTGAGTAAACCCTCCGGTGGCTCATTACTGCCACACTTTGGTCACCGCAGATTTAAAATATGCACTAAATGAGCCGCTTACGGCAAATAAGTTATTTAGCAACTAATCGATGACTAAATTAGTTCACAACTATTTTAATAATCGATTAGTTGTTTCAGCTCTAGTTGTGAAAAGTTCAGAAACTCGCTGTGCTCGCTCGCCACCCGGCGAAAAAGAGAGAAAGAAAAAGCATGAGAAAAAGACGTTGTCCGTCGCTGTCTGGGGGATAGCGTTAACTAGCCAGTTCACCACGTTACCAACAGTGAAATTGACTCCCGCGCCCCGCGGGAATACCGAAAATGTGTCACCCTCTAGTCCAGAAGCAGCCATTGCTTGTTCCCTCTCGTGAATGCATTAGTAGCTAACGTTAATGTAAAATGGCGGCGACGCTGACGCAGCAACGATTGAAATATCTGCTAACATTTAACGGCATCGCGGGTCAGAATAATGTGCTCACAGCAACATGGAGTCAGTGTTAAGCGCTGCGCCGATTCATAGTCCACGTGATGTGTGTGATCTAACGTTAACAGGCACGCGGTAGCTTCAAAGGTGCACACCGCCACCTACTGTGATGGAGTGTGAAAAGAATGAACTAATTTCTATATCCTATAATATAACCCACACTTCTTGATGAATTTTATGACTACATTTATCTGTTTCCTTGAATTTGAACTATCATTTAATATATTAGTTATATTGAATTCCCGGCAACCTACTGCTTGAAGATCTTCCTTAAGAATCCTCCTTTCTTCTTCATATGCTTTACATTCCTTAAAAACATGTTCTACCGTCTCATCTACCCAACAAACCTCACATAAACCTGTGTTGTGCTTCCCTATAATGTGTAAAGTGTAATTTAAATTAGAATGTCCTGTTCGTAAATGTGTAAAAATAATTTGTTCTCTTCTACTTAAATTGAGACTTATTTTGCTTTTCTTTACCGTTTTTTGAATCCTATAAAAATACCGCCCCTTATGACATGTATCCCAATCTGTCTGCCATTTTTTATTGCACGCTTCTAAAATTAACTGTTTACCTTCTGATCTACTGAGTGATATGTTTATATTTGGTTCTTCCATTTTTAATGATTTTTTTGCTACTTTGTCTGCTTCCTCATTCCCTTGAATTTCCACGTGTGCTGGTACCCACATAAATCGAATTATAATTCTCATTTGTTTTAAACTGTACAACCTGATCATGATTTCTATTAAAATGTCAGTTCTATTTGTTTCGAAGGATTGTAGACTGTTAAGAACAGCCATTGAATCAGTACATATTATTACTTTATCAGGTCTAACTTCATAGACCCACTCAAGTGCCATTAAAATCCTTACATCGGTCTCTATGTCTGACTGCATCGTTATTCCCACGCATAGTGACTGAGTAAAAAGGGCGGACGGAAACAGCGTTTCAAAAAGACAGTGGCGCATGATGTGATTGGGCGACACAGAAACAGCCGTTAATCTCATAAATTCGATATAAAATTGGTAAGAATATATTTGTTTTTCGTCATGATTTTTATTAATTGTACAACGTTTCATATCTACCAGATAAAATATGTGTATTTATTTCCTCTGCCAACACAAATGTTTTCCCACCAGTAAATAACACATGTATGGTGTCAAATTATCCAGAGCGGGAGAAAAAAAAAAGTACACATTGTGTGCTAAAATCTACACAACATGTGTCAAAATGCTATCTACACAGTCACATGTGTTGTTTTTTGACACATCTCTTTTTGCAGTGCACTTATCACAGAGCCTTGTGTGGTGATTCAAGCCTTTGCTTTGCAGTGTTTAATACACAGTGTGGTTATGACCTTTAGCTGTTGCTCTGGACAGATGAGGAACCACAGAATCTGGATGTGTTGCTATGGCTCTCGGAGTTGACAAGGCCTTATCAGACACTTCCTTGCAAATGGAGAACAAGAGCTATGGGAAGTGGAAGACCAGGATCCCAGAGTTAATTCGCAGCGGTCACACTAGAAACCTCAGTCACCAGGAAGTTGGGAGGACAAGGCCTGCAAATGTCCAGCACGCCAAGGACTCAGACAAAGAGAGGAGTGACTGCAAAAAGACGGTCACAATGGCACCTATTTCCAGTTATATGACAGAGAAAAGCCTCTATATCATGAGAAAACCACTGACCTCCACTCAATGGCAGGAGCCCATCCTGAAGAACTCATCTACACATGAAGACTCAGACAGTGTAAGAATCTAACTAAACAAGTCTCAGTGAGCTGCTTAGGATTTTTTTACTGAATTTCCAAATTTGTACTGAATTTTGCATCTGAAGTGGTTTTGAGCACAAAAACATCATTTTAGAATGATCTTTGAAGGACCATGTGACACGGAAGACTGGAGATTAATCTTTGCCAGAGTTATTTTAAATTATAATAATATTTCACAATGTTATGGTTTTAACTGTATATTTAATCAAAAGCAGCCTTCGTGAGCACAAAAACAAAAAAATGTATAAACCAAATTTATATTAAAAAACAAACTTTTTAAATGGTATAATGTAGGGCTGTAGCTATCGAATATTTTAGTAATCGAGTATTCTACCAAAACTTCTATCGATTAATCGAGTAATCGGATAAAATGTGTTTTTGCTTAATTATATTGACGCGATATTGAAAATCTGATGGGTAGAATAAAATGTAAGGACACCGGACTTTTATTTGGACGGGTTGACGTACCTTTACAGTTCTGTGTATGTGATGTGATGCTAGTTTTACTTAAACGGTCAAATGCTCATGAAGTGACTGTCAGAGCAGTTCTGGAGATGTTGTTAATGTGTCCACGTCCGAATTTAGTGAGACAGCAGATGCTGAAATTACCGCGAGCGTCACGCGCACTTCAGTGTGTGTTAATAAAGGAAGACGCCCTTCTGCTCCATTCATTAACAGAGGCACGCAGAACATGCAGGACTTATATTTAAATAGACTGTTCCGGCTTAATATTTACAGATATTAGTCCATATCGTGATTTGATGGAAGTGCAATGACCTATTTTTGATTAATTCATTCAAAATTTGGCAAATTTCCATGCCATTCCGCGTTTAACTGTAAATTCCGTTTTTATGACTGGATTCCGCGATTCCATCCGCGTTTTCTGCATCGCGGAAATCATAGGGACCTAGTTGTGGTATGCCAGCTCTATCTTGCAATGGACACACGCCACAACGTTCTCTTTAAGTTTGCCCGCGCCCTCAAATCAAAACACTGCTGACTCCTTGCAGTATGCGACTTCGGACAGAGCGCTTGTGTCTTCTTCCGCTTTGTGGGTGACGTAAACGCGTTGTCACATTTAAAAAAATCATTGCAAAAAGAACCTGACGTGAGATTTAAAATAAATTAAAAGAGGCTTCGAGGCAGAGGAATTTGCCTCGATCATTTTTTGTAATCGAGTTACTGGAGTTACCTGAGGAATCATTTCAGCCCTAGTATAATGTACCAGCAATTAAGCATAGACTACTATGCTTAATTATAGGAGCCAATGGCTCCCTGGTCATGTTTTAGTCTGCAAACCATGATTTCCTATTACCTTTTTATGTCTATTTTTCCACAGATCAGTTACAAAGTTGATTCCCCTAAAGAAAAGGACAAAAGTCTGTCTAAACAGTCATTCAGGAGTATCCCAGAAGATTCTGCACATAATAAATCCTCCCTGCCATTATCCAGAGAAGACCAGGATACCTCCATGAGCATATCAGACCTCAGACTGTGGTCATGTGATGAGGATCCTATTTTTAACTCTGCCAAATGCAGACTGTCCAGTCCTCTTTTAGCTTCTTTGAGCCTCACAGCACCCCCAGTGCAATCCACTCCTAGAAGCACTTCTTACTTGTCCAATCATATGTCTCATTTCACTGGAAGGATAAAAACAAGACCAGGTGAGATGATGGACAGAGGAAGAGATTCTCTTCTTAACACAGGCTCTTCTCACTCTTACAGTAAGAAACATCGAGATGGGTTTAAACACATGTCGCCTTATCAGGCCAACTACTGGTCCTGTGCCATCCCCAACTCTATGCCACCCTCTCCAAACCGCAAATCCTCCAACTGGGATCCTGAAAAGGAGTACCAGGAGCTCCTGGACTACACGTACCCTCTGAGACCCAACATGGCTGGTACATGGGGTTCATCAGATGTTGATCTTCTCTTGCGAGCTGATCCATTGTTGCAAGACTCAAGCATTGAGTTGGACCGTTCTTCCACTCTGTCCAGTTTAAACCTGTCCTATACAGGGAGTCGACAGGAATGGTATAGCCCAGGAGCAGCTCAAAGGTCAACTGAGTTTTGTGCTCTAAACAAATCACATTCTAAGTCCTTAGCTGGCATCATGTCCAGTAGCCTGTACTCTTCACTAGACCAAGCTGGCTTGTCAGTTGAGAGTCTGGACTGCGATGGGAAGCCAAGGGGCCATTATCGTAAATTTGGCATCTTCTCTACATTCAGACCTGTCCACACATTCATTCGTTCAACACAAATCCTTCCTCATCCTAATTTGCAGGACGAGTTGTACGAAGAGTACCTTCGCCTACCAGAACGTCTACAAGAACTTCAGGTGCTTTCACAGCAGCTTAGGGACATAAGTAACCAGATAAGCCAAACAGTCATCACCAGCTGGGAATCCCTAGAGAGCGAGATCACCTCAGTCAGATCACCAACGGCTCAAGTGGGAAAGCGGGAACCATTCATGGAAGAAAGGGGTGATGAAGATGTTGAAGCAGAAGGGGAATGTGTTTCTGAGGTTAATTTAGAGAATGCAAAGGAGACTGGTTCCAGAATCCAAATAATTAAACAAAAAAAAAAAGTAAGAGGAACCTGAGGGAGGTGGAAGCTGTTATAGATCAGCTGAGCAGATTGTCAATGTCAGAGCTTCAGAGGACAATACAAACAGACCAGAATGAAAATGAGACCAAGGAGTCACTAATGCAGCACATTCAGGTGACTAGATGTTTCTGTTGTGATTGTGAAGTCCTGATATGGGTGAAAATTTATGAGAACTATTACATTCTTTCTCAACAGGCATTTTGCTCGAACCTAGAAAAGCTGATTCAGTGGCTGCACAAGGTGGTAGAGAAAGTAGAGGTTCTTTCTCCTCCCATGGTTGCTTTGGAGAGCGTCAAAGCCTCCTTGGCTGACTATAAGGTTTGTAAACTACTCTACCATTCAAAGTTTGAAGTCAGTAAGATTATTACTAATATTATATGTTTTTATTGAAAGAAAGTAAGATGTTTGTTCATCAAGGATGCGTTAATGTATTAAAAGTGACGGAAAAGGCATATATAATGCTACTTATTATTATTTTGAATAAATGTTCTTCTGGACTTTCAGTTCACTAATGTATCCTGGAAAAGATATATCCCAGTTTCCACAACAAATTCAGTTTCCGCAGCAAAGCTGTTTTTAAAATTGATAATAAAAGAAACATTTATTTAGCACAAAATCAGCATATTAGAATGATTTCTGAAGGATCATGTGACACTGAAGACTGGAGTAATGATGCTGAAAATTCAGCTTTGCTATTCAGATAGAAAACAATTAATTTAAATTGTAATAATATTTCACAATATTACTGTTTGCTGTATTTTTTGTTAAATAATGCAGCTTTGGTGAACATAAGAGTTTTTTTTTTCCAAACACATTTAAAGGGGACATAACACACAGTTTCTACCAATCTAATGTTAATCTTGAGTACCTATTGAGTAGTATTGCATCCTTCATATCTCTGAACTTTAGTTCTATCAGATTTATAAAAGACAGATACAGCTTTGCGCTTCTCTCAGAAAACAGTAGAGCTGGAGAGTCACGAAGATGCACAGCTTTTGCATAGGGATCATCTAAAAGCGGTGACATCGACATGAATAAAACCAGAATGAAAACTTCTCAAGCAAGTCCTGTGCAGTGCGGCTAATGACTTGCGTAACCCGAACGAAGCACATTGATGGGCTTCTCTTGCTCTCGCTCTGGTTAATGTGTGCGTGCACTCTTCTTTGGCCATGTTTATCATGAGAATCCAACTTTTTTAACAGTGTAAATAAGTCAGAATGTTTTAAATAGCATTAGACCTCCCCTTTAGATAAAAATCTTACCGACCCTAACATTTCTGAATGGTAGTGGTAGAAATTAAAAACTGTTTTACAAAAGAAGTTCATTCAAAAAGCACACAACTACTGCATAATATTTTTCAGAGTTTTCAGGAAGAAGTTCAAGCTCATAAGCCCCTAACAGCAGATGTTCTGCAGACCGGAGAGATGCTTTTGCATTGTATGAATTCAGCCTCTCCTTGCGAGTCGTACTACCTTTATCAAACTATAATGCAAAAAGAAAATATCATTTAAAAAATCTCTATACTATTCCGCTGCTGTACTGAATATTGAATTGGCACGACTACTTTGAATGGAAGGGAGAAGCTGCATTCTGTTACTAAACCATCTGCAGTGGCTCTGGAGCTGTGAAGTGGTGAAATAAAATTTTACATATTACATGAAACATTAGATATTTTTTATCTTCCAAATCAATATAATGCCCTCTTTGTTGCATTTGGTATACTTCTACAAGTATTTACCGCTTCTCAGTTTTAGCCGTTGTGCTGCGTAACCCAATACTCATTTACATCGGACAGAAACAGGAAACGCTCTGCTTGGAGAATGCAGCCATGCATGCTTAACTTAGAGAGCCGTGCTGTTGCCTAGCATGCTTCATTTCTGAATTCACATCAAGCTGCACATTATTAGTCTGTAGTTGTTCTCATACTGCTGCTAATATTTTTTTCCTGATTCCTCAGTTCTGAAAGACGCACTGGTGCTGGTAGAGGGGCAGTCTAACACACTTAAAACTCATTCAGAGTATCTTTGCTCTTCTATTCTGTCAGCCATGGACTGCCTCACTGACCCTGGATCTGAGGAAGCATCTGGTAAATGATCTACTATTTTGTATAGTGCCCTCTAGTGTCATCACATGGTTAGAGCATGTGAAATGAATTGTAAACGCTGATATAAAGATCACTACTTCCATTAGTCACCTTGACTGCAGCCTCTTTTGATTATTAAAAGTGCAGCATCATCAAGTAGTTTCTCACTCCTTCTCCACAGAAGCAGTTTCTGAGAATCATTAGGAATCTGAGAAGGTGAACGTCTGGTCTTCACTGATACGTCCTTTTTGGTGTTTTCACATCATGGATGAAAAACAGCTCTTACTTGATATATGTCACCATTATTTTTGTTGGGTTTTTTTGTCCACACAATGAAAGTCAATGGGCACCAATGTTGATTACTAACATAGTTCAAAATATCTGTTTTTCTATTCCATAAAAGAAAGAAAGCTTTGAATGATATGAGGGTGAGTAAATGATGACAGAATAAGAATTTTGGTTGAACTATCTCTTTAAAGGGAGAAAAGTGTGTTAATATCAAGTAAGCAAAATGCAATAATAATAATTGTGGAAATTAAAGCATATTGTGGATTCAGCTGAATGAATATGATGGCAAACTAAAAACCTCTGCAGAGATCACAGATTGATGTGTAACTTTTTTTGCATTGAAGAAAAAAAAAATTCAACAATAAACATTCTACTTTTTGATAGTTTTCTTGTATTTTTGGTTAATAGATAAAAGTAAAATACAAAAGATTGTGCATGTTTTGGTAAGGATACTTAATTAAATGCAAAATGAAAATGTATGCACAATGTATTCATGTATTACCATTCATACATACAGAATCATATACAGTACCGCAAGCAGCAATACGGGGCCAAGCCTCAAAGGTGCAGCAAGCATAGCAACCACTGCTACAGCAAGTAAAGCAAGCCAAACAATCACAGAAAACTCTTTAAAGTACTTACATTTACATTTATTCATTTAGCAGACGCTTTTATCCAAAGCGACTTACAGATGAGGACAGTGGAAGCAATCAAAAACAACAAAAAGAGCAATGATATAAGTGCTATAACAAGTCTCAGTTAGGTTAACACAGTACACGTAGCATGGGATTTTAAATAATATAATAAAAAAATTTAAAAAACGAAATAATAAAAAAAGAATAGAGCAAGCTAGTGTTATAGATCTTTTCACATACACATACAATTGCATAATAAATGAAAAGAAAATAGAATACAAAAAGATTAGAAAGGTAGTTAGATTTTTTTTAAGAATAGAATTAGAAAACTTATCTTACTTAATAATACAATACTTCATACTGAACAGTCAAAATCTTTACAATGTGCATCTCAAAAGCACAAAACACTCTTAAGATTGAATCCAGTGTGACCCTCAATCTGAAAGTTTCAGGGCCAGTGGCTTAACAATGTGCACCACTCAGTTGATGCACATTCAACAGGCTGCTTAGGAGAGCTTTCAGTGCGAGAATGAGTACCTGAAAACATTACTTAACATGATGACCAGATTAGAATGCTACTGAGCTAACTAAATGCTAACGTAGTTTACGGTTAACCTGACAGCTAAAGAGCCACATTAGATAGAATGGCAACCAAATGGTTTATCAAATAGTTTAAAAGATATTGCAATTTATGGCAACTTTTTAAATGGCAGAAAAGCGGCTGGTCTGTCCCTGGCCAAATCAATATCAACAGATTCTGCATGACCCAAGGAATCCAAAGATCATGATTTTCTGACTAACTGTTCAAAATTTACTAGCAAAAATAGCCATTTGTCATATCTTATGATCCATAGGATGGTGATGTTGCCAAATTTGACATGGACCCTCAGATCATGGGGTTGATAAAGCCTTCCATGTTTGGTTTCGATTGATCAAAGTTTGGCTAAGATACAGCCTCTGAACCAGTTTTGGGTCAACATTAAGTTCACATCACTTTTTTGTTTTTCACCAGTAGAGCCTAAATTTCTGGTCAATTATTTCTGTGCAGCTTGGTCCAAAGATCATCTATGCTAATTCTCATAAGAATTGGACAAAATTTGGAAGAGTAGCGACACAATGGAATCTTAAAATAGCCATTACCGTAATTGGCAGAGTCCTAATGTACATGTCCTTCTAAAAAAATTAGCATATTGTGATAAAGTTCATTATTTTCCATAATGTAATGATAAAAATTAAACTTTCATATATTTTAGATTCATTGCACACCAACTGAAATATTTCAGGTCTTTTATTGTTTTAATACTGATGATTTTGGCATACAGCTCATGAAAACCCAAAATGCCGGTCTCAAAAAAATTTCCATATTTCATCCGACCAATAAAAGAAAAGTGTTTTAATGCAAAAAAAAGTCAACATTCAAATAATTATGTTCAGTTATGCACTCAATACTTGGTCGGGAATCCTTTTGCAGAAATGACTGCTTCAATGCGGCGTGGCATGGAGGCAATCAGCCTGTGGCACTGCTGAGGTGTTATGGAGGCCCAGGATGCTTCGATAGCGGCCTTAACCTCATCCAGAGTGTTGGGTCTTGCGTCTCTCAACTTTCTCTTCACAATATCCCACAGATTCTCTATGGGGTTCAGGTCAGGAGAGTTGGCAGGCCAATTGAGCACAGTAATACCATGGTCAGTAAACCATTTACCAGTGGTTTTGGCACTGAACAGGTGCCAGGTCGTGCTGAAAAATGAAATCTTCATCTCCATAAAGCTTTTCAGCAGATGGAAACATGAAGTGCTCCGAAATCTCCTGATAGCTAGCTGCATTGACCCTGCCCTTGATAAAATACAGTGGACCAACACCAGCAGCTGACATGGCACCCCAAACCATCACTGACTGTGGGTACTTGACACTGGACTTCAGGTATTTTGGCATTTCCTTCTCCCCAGTCTTCCTCCAGACTCTGGCACCTTGATTTCCGAATGACATGCAAAATTTGTCCAAAAGTCCAGTGCTGCTTCTCTGTAGCCCAGGTCAGGCACTTCTGCCGCTGTTTCTGGTTCAAAAGTGGCTTGACCTGGGGAATGCGGCACCTGTAGCCCATTTCCTGCACACGCCTGTGCACGGTGGCTCTGGATGTTTCTACTCCAGACTCAGTCCACTGCTTCCGCAGATCCCCCAAGGTCTGGAATCGGTCCTTCTCCACAATCTTCCTCAGGGTCCGGTCACCTCTTCTCGTTGTGCAGCATTTTTGGCCATACTTTTTCCTTCCCACAGACTTCCCACTGAGGTGCCTTGATACAGCACTCTGGGAACAGCCTGTTCGTTCAGAAATTTCTTTCTGTGTCTTACCCTCTCGCTTGAGGGTGTCAATGATGGCCTTCTAGACAGCAGTCAGGTCGGCAGTCTTACCCATGATTGCGGTTTTGAGTAATGAACCAGGCTGGGAGTTTTTAAAAGCCTCAGGAATCTTTTGCAGGTGTTTAGAGTTAATTAGTTGATTCAGATGATTAGGTTAATAGCTTGTTTAGAGAACCTTTTCATGATATGCTAATTTTTTGAGATATGAATTTTGGGTTTTCATGAGCTGTATACCAAAATCATCAGTATTAAAACAATAAAATACCTGAAATATTTCAGTTGGTGTGCAATGAATCTAAAATATATGAAAGTTTAATTTTTATCATTACATGGAAAATAATTAACTATCACAATATGCAAATTTTTTTAGAAGGACCTGTAAGCTACTGAATGTGATCAGAATGAAGAGAGTATTTTTGAACTTGTGTAGGTGCTAAAGAGTTGCTCCTAGATACCCCAAAGTTGGTCAGAGAACTATTCATGACCATCACTAGAAGTGTGCCAATTTTCATTATTTTGCTATGTTCCATTCACAGGGCTGCCATATACTACCATAGCGAGCAAATAACAATAATAAAAATAACAGATACAATAGGGGCTTGGCTCCCAATTAAAATAGATCCTCAATTAACTCAGGCTTTACAAAGTCAATTAAAATTGCATTGAGATTTTTAAATTAAAAGTAAATAAACTATTATTAACTAAAGCTAAACCTAAATCTGATTTTGTTTATTAAAAAAGCTGAAATATTATATAAAAATAGATTAAAAACTTTTTTTTAAAGCTGCCATGGCAACTAACTTAAAGTTTACACTAATAAAATTGACAAAAGCACATACAATAATTTACATTTATATTAAAAATACAGTAAAAACTACAAATATAAAAATATACAAGCAAATTACAAATATTAATAAATACTATATTAGTAAAGAATACTAAAATATGAGTTAACTGCTTTTGGGGTGCAGCAAGGCTAACTTTAATCCTACATATACATATTATCCTACAGAAGTGAAAAGTCCATCTGAAACCGTACAAAATGATAAACTAGACATAATCCGTTTCCAAGTTCATTCAAAAAATGAATTCATTTGCCTTTATTATGAAAAAGAGAACATAGTGTTTAAGTCACATATGCGATTGTGAAATTTTTGCTTTCAATGTATTCCGCAGGTAAATGGCCAATATCGAGAGTTTGTAGATAATTGGAACAATATATTTGCATATAAATGTTGAATAAATAAAACACAAAGGGTTTCTACATGTCCCACCAAGAATTGCAAACATACTGATATTGTACAGTGTGGTCGTACAATATTTATATTTATATATGTTAACTGTTACACATCGCGCAACAAAACTACAAGAGTTTACAGCCAACTTAAATGCAAAAGAAGGTAAAACTACTTGAATCATGTATTTAACTCTACAGAGCTGTCAACTCAGATCTTACATATATATATACAAAGTGTATATGTACATATGTTTTACTAAACAGATGTAGGACCGTGAACCACTGCTGCCCAGTTCTCAACAGACAAAATCCATAAGGACAGAAACCTACACATGCAAATATAAACAGTAAAATAATCAAGAAAGAATAAAGAAAAAAAAAAAATGTCATTGAGTTTTGACCACAGGCCAGCCCTGCAGTAGGAATGCAGCGAGATAAATACATTATTCTTGGAAACCTGCACACAGAAGATTTAAAATCATTGAGTGAAAATGAAATCCATCCTTTTTTTGGGGTGTGGTTGGTTAAAAGCAGCCCCTGAAAGACGGCAGGGGTGAAGGGGACTGACCGTTACCAAATCTCAGACCTCTCATCAGTTTTAGTTTGTGAAAAGCAAGGGAAGGTGGGGCAGCAGATTTCTGAATGTTTTTGGTAGTGCGGCTACATACAGTACACCTTGGGTAACTTAAACGGTTGACTGCTTCACACTCTCTTTTATTCTTTCTATTCTTCATATACACTCTTTGCTCCATATCAAATGATCTATCCCCCTTTCGTTCTCCTATTCTGGGGGCTCTTGTGCCAAGATCCAGGGGCCGAGGTGAGGGGGTCGGGGTCGAGGAAGCCTCAGCAGCAGCCTCCAGATGCAGGCTTCACTGGAGTGCTCTGGATCTTCACGTTGGACTTCTCAGCACCCCCAGCTGTGGCTCCGGGGCCCATTCTCTTCTTGATCTCAGCAGCCATGGTCATGAAGGCCTGTTCCACATTAGTGGCATTCTTAGCACTAGTTTCTAAGAAAGGAATGCCGAGGGAATCAGCAAATTCCTAAAGATAAGCAAAGCAGTTCTTTCCGTTAGAACACGGGAAAAGTGAACAACTGCAAATCTTACATACGCAAAAAAAAAAAAAACAATTATATTGGCCCCCGGTTTACCAAGAAATCGGCATTGGCTGTAAAAAAAACAAAAAAAAAAAACAATATCGGTTGACCACTAACACATAGGCTTTGCTCCAAAACCTAGTGAGCTGCCTATATATGCAGAAATTTAAAGCACATTGTTGTCAAGCACAACTAAAACGGTTTTCGTTCACTGAAATAAAAACTTGCATTAAAAAAAGGTTGCTTTGGCAACTAACTGAAATCAAATGTTGAAATACTAAAATGACTAAAACTGAATAAAATTAATAAGTAAATAGGAGGATTAAAAACTTTACTAAAATCTTATATGAAATAAATTTGCTCCTGACACAAAGGCCATTCTATTAATCAAATCCCAGAATGCCTTCTGAGCTCTAAAATGCCAGACAAAGTGAAAGAAATGTGAATCAAAAATAGTTAATTACTGAAATGTATCAGTTACATCAATTTATTAATTCCCATTAAAGTTTGCAATCTGTATTATTTATGTTTATTACAGCATTAAAGGGTTAGTTCAGCCAAATATTAAAATTATGTCATTAATGATTCACCCCTTATGTCGTTCCAAACCAGTAAGACCTCTGTTGATCTTCGGAAAACAGTTTAAGATATTTTAGATTTAGTCCGAGAGCTCTCAGTCCCTCCATTGAAGCTGTGTGTATGGTATACTGTCCATGTCCAGAAAGGTAAGAAAAACATCATCAAAGTAGTCCATGTGACATCAGATGGTCAGTTAGAATTTGTTGAAGCATCGAAAATACATTTTGGTCCAAAAATAGCAAAAACTTCGACTTTATTCAGCATTGTCTTCTCTTCAGTGTCTGTTGTGAGCGTGACTGCGGTGACAGTTGACATACGACGCTGCTGACGTGTTATCTTTGTTATTGGGCACGCCAGAAAACACGTCAGCAGCATCGTGAAATGTATTTTCGATGCTTCAACAAATTCTAACTGACTCTCTGATGTCACATGGACTACTTTGATGATGTTTTTCTTACCTTTCTGGACATGGGCAGTAGACCGTACACACAGTTTCAATGGAGGGACTGAGAGCTCTTGGAATAAATTAAAATATCTTAAACTAGGGGTGTCAAACATACGGCCCGCGGGACAAACACGGCCCACAGGTGTCCAATCCAGCCCGCAGGAGGATTTTAACAATAATATAAAATAATAAAATAAACATCGGTTTGAAAATTAAATAAAGTGTGTTCGCTACAACATTATTTTTTATTTAAAGAGGAACAAATTACAAATTTATTTACATTGATATTACTCCTCGGGAGTCTGGACACTTAACATGCGCATTTTAAAGCGTAGCCAGAATCTCGAGCAGCATGAGGATATGATGATAGCTGCGTTGTAACTGTGGCAATTTTCTTGTGATTTTAAACGTCCAAAAGAAGACATTTGGTCTGGAACGACGGACAGGTTATTTAAGGAGAGATGGAAAAAAGGTATTATCAACAACATGTAAGTTTAATCACAACTTGTGGCTAACATTAAATTACACTGTGACGCACTGGACAGCTTCGTATGGAGAAAGTAAATGAGCAAGGAGTGTGCAATATTTATCGTGTACAAATATCCTAACTGTTGTTTTAATGATGTGTGAACTGACATTTTGTAACTTTGCAAAAAAGAAAAGAAAAAAAAACATTGTCAGTGTCGGATGAAGGCTATCAGGTTACAATATAATTCAAGATATGAGGCAAAAATGCCCTGTATTGTTTTTAATATTTATGTCATGATCGTTAAGTAATGTCTAACTATATCAAGAATGTT
Organism: Carassius carassius; assembly: GCF_963082965.1. NCBI lineage: Eukaryota > Metazoa > Chordata > Actinopteri > Cypriniformes > Cyprinidae > Carassius > Carassius carassius. Next base: position 14,793,304 of record NC_081784.1, read on the forward strand.
GCTTTCCCGAATGTCAGCGCGATCGCTTTTATACAATAGCTCAACTAAAAAGATGCTAGTATTAAGTGCGTTATATTAGTCAAAATGCTGTCTATCTCTGTTAAGCCAAGGAAAAGTTTTTAACAAGGCCAAAGTAAGACCAATTGTGTGTCTCCGTGCAGCACTGAATATTTTGTTACTGAATTAATCTTTGTTTTTGAACAAAGCATTTGAATCTATTTTGATTCAGTGGCCCATTCATAAAGATAATCTTAACTTCATTTCTAAATGAATCATCCGTTTTGAATGAGTCAGTTCACTCATAAAGACAGAGATTTGCTGCCACCTACTGGCTTTAGTGTCATATTTATTTTTCCATGTCAGGCTTAAACCATCTCAAAAACACACTCTGCAAAATATATATATATGTCAATATTGCACACCCCTAAAATAACCAAGCATCATCTTAAAAAAAATTTCCCTGTCTGTCTGTCTAGATAGATCGATAGATATAGTTTGTATGGTTAATATTAATGTAATTGTAAGCAAACTAGAGTTTAACAAAAAGGTATTTCGGCCCGCACAAGGGGACACTTTCTCCGATCCGGCCCTCAACCTTAAATGAGTTTGACACCCCTGGGTTAAACTGTGTTCCGAAGATGAACGGAGGTCTTACTGGTTTGGAACGACATGAGGGTGAGTTATTAATGACATAATTTTAATATTTGGGTGAACTAACCCTTTAATTCATTAGCGCAGCAGCACACTATATCTACTGAAACCAAGATTCTCCTATGAACTTTGTTCTTATCCATGTATAACATTCCAAATCAGTCAGTTATGAGCTCTCATTTTAGTTCGAAGGCAATCTGACAGCAAGGCAGCTCATTTGCCATCATGATAGTGAAATAAATTAAGTAATATGGAATACAGCAATTTTACCTTTACTGTTGTGTAGTCCACCACTTTTTTTGTTGTTAAGTCACACTTGTTGCCAACCAATAACTTGTTAACATTTTCACTGGCATAGCGGTCAATCTCTTGTAGCCACTGTTTAACATTATTGAAAGACTCCTGAGGACATAAAAAAAAAGATTGTAACAAATACAACAGAGCAGAAATTAAAACCTGTATTTCAATGTATTTTCACAAGTGTTTATAGTGAAATTAGGACACTTAAGGTTTGGATGAGCTCACCTGATCTGTAACATCATAGACTACAATAATGCCATGTGCTCCTCTGTAGTAACTAGATGTGATTGTGCGAAACCTCTCCTGCCCTGCTGTATCCCACTGTACAAAAGAAGGAATAATATGACACCTGAATTAAATAGCAAAAATAGACTCAGAAAAATATTACTTCAGCTACTTCAATAGTAGGGCAGGGTACTGACAAATATTTCAAACATCAACTCTTAATGAATGCTGTAAACTACACAGGGAACCCCTAGTTAGTACATTAAATGTTAAAATGTAAAACACAGAATTTGAAAGCTGAGACTTGGTTTCTTATCAAAAGTGACACAACCTATTGTGACTATTTGATGGCAGGAGTGCCAGTGAAGTTATAGTCACACATATTGATTCAAGAATTCATATCAGTTCATCAAAATTCAAATGAATTAAATGGGTACTCAATATTGTTAACCCAGCCCTATTCAACAGTTAGCAGACAAAGGTCTCTCTCTGACATAATTTACATCATCAAGGAAAATTCTTCATGATAAGAGCACGTACATAACTCTGCTCTCTCTGATGAGGTCCCTAAACAATTAAATGATACCATCTAAACATCAAGTGTTCATTTTTCTTTAATCACATGCTTGTATATTCCATTCAAGTCATCTTATTCACAAACATTTATTGATTACAGGATAGAAAGGAACTTACGATTTGAAGTTTGATGGTCTTTCCGTCTAATTCTATAGTTCTTATTTTAAAGTCCACACCGATAGTGCTAATGTAGCTTTCTGTATACGTGTCATCCTGAGAGAAGCAAAACGGCAGGTGAATTAGATGTTTCAGTAGTCAAATCTCTCCCTAGAGTGCTTTGAAGTTAATTCAAAATTTGTTCATATATCACAGTCTTTTAGTATGCAAATTTATTTTGTACACAAAAAATAATAATATTGGGGGAAATCATGGCCTAATGGTAATGCAGTCAGACTTTGAGTCTTGGTTGCGGCAGTGATTGCCAGTGGGGAAAGTGAACCAGTGCTCTCTTCCACCCTTGATACCAAGACTGAGGGGAGACCCTTGAGCACAGCACCGAACCCTCAACTGCTCCAAGGGTGCCGCAACAAAAATGGCTGCCCACAGTTCAGAATGTGTTCACTCTGTGTTCACTTCTCACCGCTGTGTGTGTGCACTTGGATGGGTTAAATGCAGAGCACAAATTCAGAGTATGGGACACCACACTTTTTTTTCAGACAGCTGATTATTTAACCTCTGCAACCATAGACATTTTAATACTAATACATAGATGCAAGCAATAATTACAGCAATACCTTCATGAGGGCAAATACAGGAAACCATATAGCCTACTTACTGCAAATCGGAGAAGAAGGCAAGACTTTCCAACACCAGAGTCACCAATCAAGAGCAGCTTGAATAAATAGTCACTGTATGAAGAGAAAAAGTAACAAAACATTAGACAGTCAATATTTGTCCCCCTATTTTTGGCAGCACTGTTCTGTGAAATAGACACAACCGCACAAACGTTTGTGACTGGCAAGACTTTCTAATGTATTTGACAGAAGTCTTTTATGCTCACCAAGGCTCCATTTATTTGATCAAAAATACAGTAAAATAGTAATGTGAAAATATTACAATTTAAAATAACGTTTTTTTTTTGTTTAGGGATGTCCTGAGCCGATCTCAAAGTTCGGGATCGTCACCGATCAAGCAATTTTTTAACTGATCAGTATCGGCTCAATTAAATTAAAAACAGTTGCATGGCTTAACATTTTCGTAGAAACCAAGATTTTTCAGGATTCTTTCATGAATAGGACATTCATAAGAACAATTTTTTTCAACAATGTAATTTATTATTTACTATCCTTCTTGATCAATTTAATGCATCCTTGCTGAATAAAACTACTAATTTCTTTAAAAAAAAATTTATATCATTTGAACGAGTACCCATCATCTACCCTACATCTCAAAACACCTGAACCTGCCTGCCCCTAAACCCAACTCTTGCTTTTGTTTACTGTATAATACATATTGCTTATATACTAGACGTATACAGGCTACATTACTGTGCGTTCACACCGCCGGCGTCGAGAGTTTCAAAGTGGCCGGAAGTCATTCATTTTCAATGTAAGCCGGCGTCGAGCAGCGGCGAGGAGTGGCGCGACTTGGCCGTTGAGAGCATCGAGGGGAGTTGTTAGCGTACAGGGACATAAAAAAATAATTAAAAGTGATACGTGGACCAAGGTGCAACGTTATAGGAATAATAATCTTATGATATAATAAATAATAGTACTGTAGTCCCAGTTTACTTTTAAACAAATTTCCCTGATTATACTTACATTAAGTAATGTTCATACTTGATTATATTTACTTAAGTAGCATTTTCAATGCAAGACTTTTACTTGCATCAGAGTATTTTTACAGTGCTTTATACATTATTAGGTAGAGGATCTTAATACTTTGTCCACAACAATATTTAATGAGGTTAATTTATAACGTTACCCTCCTTGTGGTTAGTTTGCACAAGATCAACAAGTTTTTTTTGCTTTGCGGCCGCTCGATCTATGTTAGAGCTAGAGCTGAAACAACGAATCGATTTAATCGATTAAAATCGATTATTAAAATAGTTGTCAACTAATTTAGCCATCGATTCGTTGCTAAATAACTTATTTGCCGTAAGCGGCTCGTTTCGTGCATATTTCAAATCTGCGGTGACCAAAGTGTGGCAGTAATGAGCCACCGGAGGTTTTACTCAGCCAGTACAACAGGAGAAGTAGCGAATAGCCAATAGCTGGCCTCGTTTTATGTCACGTGCTTCCCAAACAGCCTATCTGCAGCATTCAGCGGGATGTGGGAGTACTTTACTTTGAGCCTTCAAAAAAGAAGATTAACCTGTAAACTCTGCACTACTGAACTGTTTAAGGGGCCGTTCACATATCGCGTCTTTTGCGCGCTCATGTTCATTATTTCCAATGTAGGCACGCAGTATGCGCGCTCATAATGGAAGCGACTCGGTCGCGACGCGCCCGTTTTTCCAGGCATGTCCGCACCGCATCGAGTTAAAAACATTTCAACTTTTCAGAATGCAGCAAGCGCACCGCGGGTCATGTGACAAGAACTAAATAATCAGCTTCATCTTTTCCCGTAACAACGTTAAAAGCTCAGCCAAGATGAAGGAACAGCTGATCATGGTATATGTATATGGATTTCCATTTTGAAATAAATTTAGTAGCAGAGCTACTGCAAGCGATTTTTAGAGCTGCAAATCCATTTATCCTTTGCTGAAATTTCCGCGTCTTCAAGGAGAGAGCACGTCATGGTTGCTTAGCAAAGGCAGACGCCTCAGGAGCGCAACTGCACGAGCTTTTTGGAAAGGAGGAGAAAGCGGTGCGCTTAGCGTTTTCCACGCGTTTTAGGCGCGATATGTGAACGGCCCCTAAGACTTTTATTTGTGCAGATTCTCCAGTACAATGTTGTTTGCAAATGTTTAGTCGTAAAAGCTGATAACATTGCTTTTTAACAGTTAACATTTAAACCTTTACAAACATGTTCTGTGATCAGTTTGTCGTTTGCCAGTTCATAATTAAGTCGTGCAGCCTAATTATGACTGAATGAGAGAGGTAAATCTTTAAAGATATTTGAAATGCACTTTTTTTTTTCACTGCTCTTTTTCACACAGCAGGTTTTTTGTGTGTGTCCGATTTTTTTTTTCTGGACAACCTTCTGATGGATTTTACTTTAAATTGTGAGTTCCATTCAGGTTTCATCCCATTGGCACTTTATTCGAAGGATTGTTTACAATTTCACAGCATAAGCTATAAAGCTGTTTCCCAGTAAATAATAAAATACAACGCACTGCAATCTTATTCTGTTTTATCCTTATTCTTCGTGAAAATATGTTCTGAAAGATTCCTTAAGCTTTGTTCAGGATGTTAAACTACTTTAGGAGCTCGAAGGACTGCCATGGTGAAAACATTATTTGAAATCTCCTTGTGAAATTTGCTAGAGTATGGGTCAGTGTTTTGATTGCAGAAGAGTTCGACAAAGGATCACTAACACATATCAAAACAACTCCAGGTATATTTTTGATGAGGATATGACAATGCAAAATGGTTAAAATCTCTTAAAAATCTATGCTGAATGATAGACTCTTTATTAATAATTTACTTGGGGGGAAAAATGAAAAAAAACTAAAATATAAGTACATAAACCGATTAATCGATTAATCCTAAAAATAATCGACAGATTAATCGATTATCAAAATAATAGTTAGTTGCAGCCCTAGTTAGAGCGTCTGAGCGCTCACAAATCTTTCTGCAGCGTCATGAGCAGAGCGGCAAGAGCGATTTTTGATGCTCTCGGCGCTGGCGGTGTGAACGCACAGTTAGAAATTAGGTCATTAAAAACCTCCTGAAACACGTGAAATAGGCCAGACCCTTGCATTTCAGCACTGTAACTCATTTAAACATGGGATAAATCAGTCACTGGTCCACTTTTGCATGCAAAAAATAAAATGTTTAACAGAAACAATGTGCTTGAGGACATCTGAGGTCGGGAAACTTGAGTAAGCTGATCAAGCATTCCACAGAGAGGGAATTTTGCCTGTTGCGCTAAATCCTCTGGCTTTATTTAATATGCCCTGGTAAGAAAAGACCATAGGAAGGAAATCAGTGGATCAGTCTGGTGAAGACCAGCTCATCGACTCAGCAGAACGGTCTGTTTTCCTCTCCATCCTGCCCACTGCACTGAATTCAAGTCATGCTCTCCTTGTTAGGTTGACTGCAACAAACGCTCCTGTGTAGGGAACCACTAAAACCGAAAACTGTATGTGAAGACCGTCTGTTTATACACTGATTTCTGATTTCGATCAAATAGAATAAGTAGGTGTAGTATAAGTGTCTTCAGCTAAGTATGGTCTTAAAAATATTATTGTTTAAACATGCAGATCTGAAATTCTGCATTAAATCCTACAAGGATGTTAAAAACCTGTGTCAGAAAAGACAGACAATCCATGTGAATTCTGGCTTGCTAGTTTCTTTTATCACGATTCATGTTATTTCAGGAACCCACAAGGTCTCTATGCACTTTAGTATTGAATCTTTGATACAACTGAACCGAAAGAGAAACTACTAATGAGTGGTAACCACTGAACAGCTATCATTATAAAAGCACCCAACTATGAAAACCTCTTACTTCACCCTTTCTGACCATGTAAAAAAATAAGAAACGGCTGATACTAAGCCCATAAAGTAACAGAGTTGCTCAACACTCAGACTGGTGATAGTTGTAATAAAGTGTGTAGCTTGCATTTGGCATGTGACCTACACATGACTACCACACAATAGAGGAAGGGATGGGCACTTCAGGTTCTTCAGACATATTTGACTTCTGCACATGCAGACATTTAGACTGGAGTGTATAGAAACCTCACAATTCAGTGCCAATGAACACAGGAATCATGGCAGCAAATTACTTTTGAGATTATGTAAATTAATACTGATAAAGAAACAAAGATAGCACCAATCAGACTGGTGTAGTCTGGAAATGTGGCTATTATGCATGTAATCTTGCTAAACCATCTTTTATTTCGGACAAAAATCCTGACTTTAACTTAGAAATGTTACTTTAGTGTCGAAGTGTACAGTACTTCTACACATATGATTAAAAGTTAAGTATTAAACAAGGCACGTGACTTGAAAAAAAATCTTAAAACACTTTCTAAACTTTAAAAGCTGGGTTAGCAAATAAATGAACGCGAATAACTATGATTTAACGTTACACATTAGTAATTTATTAGCCCGCCATCCCTTTTATCCAGCTACTTAAACAGCAACCCTGTTTCTGACTAAATTAAAACATGTCAACGATACTTAACCAGCTATTTATCTATTTCACCAGCTGGTCGAGCCGTTTTAAAAGTAAGTGAAAACGGATCTGAAGACGTTAGCTTAGAACAACTAGCTTTCATAATAGTTTCTGATGAAGCCTGACAGACAGCATACTTTTTAATGGCTTGACAATATACGAAGTGTTAACGGTTTGGTATGACTAACTAATGACTCACTCATAAATGTAACGCGTCGAGGATGGATATTTAAGCCGACTGAGCTTCTACAACAGCCGTTTAATGACAGTGATAATAATAAAAACACTTCTTTAGAGAAAGCTAGGTGTTAAAAATGCCGGTCTTGAAAAGCAAGGTGCTTTCCGGCTTTGACGAAGTGAAATAGATGAAATACAGTGATGTTAGTTGCTGGTAAGATTAAACATCTAGTCATCATTGCTGCAGCTGCTGCCTGACAAAAGTAACGTTAGCTACAGGTACATTTTTAGCTCAGTAAAGACAAACAAGGAGTGTATAACTCAACCACTTACTATTCGGGATTCATCGTGGACTGGACACTGTGAAAACCGCTTGTCTTCTAAAAAAGCAACTCCGCGGCGTGAAGGTAAACTAGAAACAAACCCCCTTCTTCCTATTAAAAAGTAACTAGCTGGCTAGCTACTACCGCAAAGGCTAGTCGGTTGAAACCCAAAATGGCTGACTCTTCAACCAGGAAATTGGTACTCCTTAAACAGATTGCGTAGGCAATGTCGTCATCATGACCTGTGCGGAAGTTGTAGTTCAAATCAGAGATCATCTGGCTTGCGCGAATGGAAAACCGTCTGTATGAAGAACTACAACACCCACCTCGCTTTATTTAACGTTGACGATGAGCTCATAGTGACTTGAATCGTTCACGCTGAGGACTGCCGCGATCCTGCCCCTTATCAAGTGGGGTAAAATATTACGTCATTAGTGAAACGTGGCATTAACTAATGCGAGTGAGTCTGTGATCGATACGTAATAGAAAGGAAGACCGCATAATATCTCGCCTTAGAATTGGACACAATGCACTTAACCAATCTTTATTTATAACAGTTAAATTTAATAAATAGTTGAACATATTTTAATAAAATGTAAAGGATGTGATAAGGAAAGATTACAACTTACAGAATCAATTAATATAGAAACAAATCAGATCTCACTTCAGAAAAGTTTAAATAAAGATGTGGATATAGAAATGTTTCACAGATTAATTAAGTATCTCAAAGATACAGAGGTAATTAATAGGATTTAAAGAATGACCACTTAGGTTAGTTACCTTTTTTTTTTTTAGTTAGTTAGTTAGTTAGTTTTCATTAACGTCAATGCTCCACACTCCATCCTAGTAGGTGGCGGTAAATGCACCTAAAGCTGGTTTGCCAACCGCCATAAAACGTCAAGGAAGAAGAAGTGATCGATATGTGTAAAAACCACCAGACAGATTTTTATTATTAAGAATAATGAACAACGTTTTTTTTCATACAAAGAAATTAAAAACAAAATGTTAAAATGCAATGACGTTTTATGACCAACCAGCCTTGATAAATGATAAATTATACGTTATTTAAATAAATATAGGATATTTATGTTGGTTAATATAAGCTGTATGTATATTCAGAAGGTGTTTGTATAGTCCGCTTGTGCAGTCGTGGCCAAAAGTTTTGAGAATTAAATAAATATTAGTTTCCAAAAAGTTTGCTGCTAAATTGCTTTTAGATCTTTGTTTCAGTTGTTTCTGTGATGTACTGAAATATAATTACAAGCACTTCATACGTTTCAAAGGCTTTTATCGACAATTACCTGACATTTATGCAAAGATTCAGTATTTGCAGTGTTGGCCCTTCTTTTTCAGGACCTCTGCAATTCGACTGGGCATGCTCTCAATCAACTTCTGGGCCAAATCCTGACTGATAGCAACCCATTCTTTCATAATCTCTTCTTGGAGTTTGTCAGAATTAGTGGGTTTTTGTTTGTCCACCCGCCTCTTGAGGATTGACCACAAGTTCTCAATGGGATTAAGATCTGGGGAGTTTCCAGGCCATGGACCCAAAATTTCAACATTCTGGTCCCCGAGCCACTTAGTTATCACTTTTGCCTTATGGCACGGTGCTCCATCATGCTGGAAAATACATTGTTCTTCATCAAACTGTTGTTGGATTGTTGGAAGAAGTTGCTGTTGGAGGGTGTTTTGGTACCATTCTTTATTCATGGCTGTGTTTTTGGGCAGAATTGTGAGTGGGCCCACTCCCTTGGATGAGAAGCAACCCCACACATGAATGGTGTCAGGATGCTTTACTGTTGGCATGACACAGGACTGATGGTAGCGCTCACCTTTTCTTCTCCGGACAAGCCTTTTTCCAGATGCCCCAAACAATCGGAAAGGGGCTTCATCTGAGAATACGACTTTGCCCCAGTCCTCAGCAGTCCATTCATTATACTTTCTGCAGAAGATCAATCTGTCCCTGATGGTTTTTTTGGAGAGAAGTGGCTTCTTTGCTGCCCATCCTGACACCAAACCATCTTCCAAAAGTCTTCGCCTCACTGTGTGTGCAGATGCGCTCACACCTGCCTGCTGCCATTCCTGAGCAAGCTCTGCACTGGTGGCACTCCGATCCCACAGCTGAATCCTCTTTAGGAGACGATCCTTGCGCTTGCTGGACTTTCTTGGATGCCTTGAAGCCTTCTTTACAAGAATTGAACCTCTTTCCTTGAAGTTCTTGATGATGCTATAAATTGTTGATTTAGGTGCAATCTTAGTAGCCACAATATCCTTGCCTGTGAAGCCATTTTTATGCAACGCAATGATGGCAGCACGCGTTTCTTTGCAGGTCACCATGGTTAACAATGGAAGAACAATGATTTGAAGCATCACCCTCCTTTTAACATGTCAAGTCTGCCATTCTAACCCAATCATCCTGACATAATGATCTCCAGCCTTGTGCTCGTCAACATTCTCACCTGAGTTAACAAGACGATTACTGAAATGATCTCAGCAGGTCCTTTAATGACAGCAATGAAATGCAGTGGAAAGGTTTTTTTGGGATTAAGTTAATTTTCATGGCAAAGAAGGACTATGCAATTCATCTGATCACTCTTCATAACATTCTGGAGTATATGCAAATTGCCATTATAAAAACTTAAGCAGCAACTTTTCCAATTTCCAATATTTATGTAATTCTCAAAACTTTTTAATATTTACAAAGAAACAATGCCTTAGTACAAGAACAAGCTCAGATAATATGTAAAAAAAAAAAAAAAAAAAAAAAAAAACACCTGCTGCGGCACCCACCTGAAAATACAGAGAACATGGTTGTAACTTGTCATAAAAATTAATATAATTTTTGTAATAGCAAAGAAGTAGGCTGTGAGTTTGTTTGTCGTTAAAAAACATTAGTAGGGGAGAGCAGGGGCGAAAGTACCATTTTTCAGAAAAACATCATTTTAAAAGATAATGTGGTAGACAGAGATATATTTCTGCTGTGGTCAATAACTCAGAAGTGTGGTCTATCAATACCAGGTGGTATTTTGTAGAAATGTAGAAAGGCTTCAGTATAATTTCAATTTGAACATGAGTTGCACATTGTTACTTTTGACCCCATCGGTTGGGACGAAAGTAACACACAGGTGGGTTAAAAGTAACACAACAATATAAGCTAGATTTATTTTCTGTTACTCTTATTTTTATTAAGTAAACCTGACTATGACCTTGTTAATATGTAACTGCAAACATATTCTGACTTTTATTTTTTTTTAAAAAAAATATTAAATTACATATTTATATTTATATCTTTATTTTAAATTTAAGTTTCATCAAATGTCTCAAAACCCGACTGTACAAACTTTATTTTTTTATTTTTGATTTTTTTATTTCAGTGTATTTTTATGAAACATTTTTTCAACAGAATGAACAATATAATAATTAAATTACATTGGCATAATATAAATTCTAAACATAATGTAACAGTAGGCCTATTCATGTTTCCATCCAGTTGTTTTTATGCATAAAATCAAAATGTGCATTAAAACATCTGGAAACACTGAAAATTCATAGATGGAGGTGTAAAAGCTAAGGTATGGCTAAAACCTAAATATAACTAAGGTAAATGCGAGGTAGGAGCTGCTCAGATGTTCCTCTATGTTCAGAAACGCTCTCTCATAAACATCTGGAAAAAACCAGACCACTGTTTGTCTTTCTGACCCTCACTCAGACATATTCTTTGGGTATAATATGACATAAACATTTTAATAAATGATACAAGAGACAGAAATTCACAGAATAGCATGTACCGGAACAAAATAAATACTTTTTGTCACTGTAGCGGGACAAAAGTAACAACTGTTACTTTCGTCCCGACAGGAACTCCTGGCATTTAAACTTGATTTACTTTTATACTAAAAAACTTTGATAATGCAAACTTTAGGATGTGTTAAAGTACTAAATAACCTGTAGATTGATCATTACTGTGACACATGAAACAAAAAAACAACACAACTAATTAAAAAAAATTACCGCTTCAATAATTTACTTTTTGTACTCGAAAACAGTTTTACCAACCTAACTGCGGGAAATGATGAGGAAATCACATGATATTTCTCAGCTCCATCAAGGATTGAATGCTGAATATACCGTCATAGCTGGGAATGCAAATGCAGTAATAGGCTCTGAGAAAATCGCTTTGTTACTTTCGTCAAACGTTACTTTCGACCCCGCTCTCCCCTACATATGTGTTCAATATTAATGTAGAAATTAAGTTGACTTCAGAGAGAACAACAATGTAAACATTTTCAGCCTTACCTACCATTATGTTACCAGTTAGATCAAGAGCTATAAGACATATGAGAAAGTAAACAAAGTTAAGCTGCAATATATGTGTAATACATTACTTAACTAGGCCAACTATAAAGTCATCCAAACTCCATGTTATAAATCCAACATATAATAAATTATATACAATGGATATGCAATGTTTATTCATAATCAGAAAATTAAAACAACATTGATTGTGTGCTAAATGTCACAGTTTAATTTTATTATATAAACCCATACTTTACTCAAAATTAAATTAAAATTTAAAAATTATTTACACAACTACAACGTAGTCATCTGACTTAAAAAACAGGTTTGCCCCACATATGATTCACTCATCGAGAAAGCTTTCACATTATATGAATCTCTTGCCTATCATATCATGCCTTTCCCTTTTGGAATTTATAAAAACATAAGAAAATGTAATTAAAATCAATAAGCAAGTATCTATTCTTTCTAGGGATTTAAATAATGGTGGAAACAGTTGTGTGTGTGAATACCAAATAAGCAATAGCTGAATAGTCAGAGAGCATGTTTTCATTGGGCTCAAATGTAAAACCCAGTTCCTGTGCAAATGCTACTGCGCCATCTCCAACAAGCAAACTGTGAGGAATTTACACGATATGGCTGTGCAATTATTGTGAAAACACAAAATGGTTCAGGGCCAGACATCATGGTAAAAAAGAACTGATTTGCTGTTAGTTTTTTTTTCTTCTTAAAATAGTGCATTCAAAAATGAATCCATTGTACACTGGAGCCAGTTTGTTAAATAAAAGATTCTACTGGATAAATTACTCAAGCCTTTTTTTTTACTCGCAATGCACCCACTGCCCCAAATCTTCCCTGGCAAACCTTCCATAATTGCAGCATCAACCACACCCTCGACATTTGGATATCCTCCTCTGCCAACAATGTGCCATCCCGTGTCTATGAAACTTATAAGAATATATTCTTCTTATCATTCATCAGAAAAACATATGCATTGTTGTTGTTTAGAAAGTTACCATGATATAGAAATCTATTTACTCACTATGTATGACACATTAAATAAATACATTTCAATACTTCCAATATGACTCTTAATTAAAATCTGCTTACATTAACAAACATAGTCTTGGGATTAATATCAGGAAAAGGGAATGCATTCTCTAATGATAATTACTGAACAGGTAGTAAGAACAGTGAGGATTTTGTTCTATAAGGCACATAAAGTGCAGCTATTGATTCCTCTGCCAGATCCTTCATTTATTAACAGCACCATTATTTTTTTAAACACTATTTCAACATTTTATTTTTTACATTTATTAAATAATGCAATTTCACGTAGTTGGTTGATGAAAAGAACAAACTGGTGTCTATTGATGAACCTGCCATTGCTGTTTCTAAAACATCTGTAGCCTAGCATACTGTCCAGTAAGTACCATTTTCTCCACTGCAGGACGAGAGAAAGACCTTGTCCCGACAGCTGCCATTGATTTTACATTAGTGCATTCATTAAAATGAATGTGCTTCTGTACGGGAATCATTCATTTCCCCAAATGCAAGAGTGTAAGGCTGCTAAAACACCGTTTCAAAATAAAAGTCGGAACGTTTATTGAAAGTGACTAGATTTTTAATCGCCATGGGAGAGAGAGACAAAATAAACATGTAACTAATATAGAATTGTAAGAAAGGCCACGCAGATAACTGAACAATCATTTATGCGCAACTCCAGCGCCGACAGATGCGCTTAAACACCACCAGAGGGCATGCAATAATCAGTGAGCAGCGCTCAGTTATGGGTAGAACTGCGCAAGAAAGAAAGTGAATGCAGTACGTGGGGCTGTGCAGATACGAGTATTCATGCCATTCATGAACGTAATATAGTTATATTGTGTGCGTTAATGACATAAAAACCACACATACACATAGAACGGATATATTATAAAGCCAACTGCTAGATTGTTTGCCCATGCCTACTCAACTGTTCATTAAATCAGGGGTTTTCAAACTGTGGGTCGCGACCCACTTGTGGGTCACAGAATGGAACAAGGTGGGTCACACAAAGTCACTTGGCTGCAGCTAAATTTGCGTTTCAATAAAAACACACACACACACTCACACAGTTCAGTCTAGGGCTGCACGAATGTGACGAGTGGGGCGGGGCCGAGAGCCGTGGAGTGATTGGGAAATGAGCGACACCTGCAACACTCACCGGTCTCGAGAACCCCGGAGGAGATAGGAAGTATACAAAAGAGGAGCGACGACAGTGAAGGACGAGAGAGGCCACTGGGTGGCGTCTGTACTTCCCGGTCAGAGAGCACCTGTCCATCAAAAGCTCACTATCCAATCAGAGTAGATCACTGTTAACACCACCCCCATGAGATGTTTGTGTCAAAACACCAAACGAAAAACTGCGAAACGTAAGCGAAATCTGTAGCAATGAATTCAGAATCCACGATTAGCGAAAACGAATCTTTGAAAAACATTAACAAAGAATGAAGCATATTTGAAGAGCCTGTTAAATTTGTGCGACTGAGTTAATTTTTTTTCATTTTCATAGTGTTTTTCTTCTTTTGTAATGGCATATTTTTGATAGTTTCTGAAAAAGTTACGTTCAGTTTTATAAAGTTTCGTTCATTATTATTGAAACAAATGTAATTCCATAAGCAGGGCACAAATGCAGGATTAATTGTAACACTACAAGATTTAAACATTTCCACGTAACAAAATGTACAAAAGTTTGCAATATTTCCTTGATGTATCATCTCTGTTTAGAAAAAAATTTGCCAAAGTTCAGAAGTCTTTTGAAGATATTGCTGAACATTTATTTAACCATCACAAAAATAAATATATTTTTTTTATTATTATTTAAAATGAGACACATCTGTTTATTATAATTTTTTACCAATTTCACAATTATTTTAATCTCAAAACTGTGTTAGATAGCTCTGCTTTGCTTCTCATGCTTTTCTAAATAAGTGTTGGATTGTGCTCCGTTCTCGCCGACACAAACGGAAGATCATGAATGTATTTTCTGCAACAAAACACAGCAGCGCAGATTACAGTTCACTAGAGTGAGCCTGCTTCACGTTTTTATGGACACTACATATTTTAACGTCTGTAAACAAAAATTAAAACTGAAATATTAGTAGTGAAAATTTTTTATTTTTATTAAATACTTAATTTCTGTCATCAAACTTTTAAGATTAGGCTTAAAGTAATGTCAATCGTTTTCTTATTTTTTTTTATATATATATATTTTGGTGGGTCGTGAAATAGATTACACTTGTCTAGGTGGGTCGTAGAATGGAAAAGTTTGGGAACCACTGCATTAAATAACCTAAATTCAGCAATTGGTCTGGTTCCTGTGTCCTGACTGGCACCCGAGAGTGATCACCACACAAAATAAGTCTCAGCGATAGAACTCAATATACAGTCCTTCTAAGTCTCACTAATATTGGTCCTTCGAGCCGGATGTGTGTAATTTCTCTCTATAAGATGGATGATAGAGCCTCAACCAGACCTAAACGCCGGACCCACCCCCCACATCATTATGATGAGTACGAAATGGGTTTTGTGCTGCCACAAAGACAGTTATCTGAACCAAGAATCAGTAGGCATGGGCAAGAAGAGGAGTTGTGTTCACAAGAAAAAGGAGCTGCCAGTATGACCCCTCCCTCTTTCAACCGTCGTCAGTCACTAAGGGATGCTGACTGTACAGAGGAACAGCACATTGCAGCGGGACAGTACAGCCAAAGACCAGTTTCTGAATACCAGTTAGCCCATCAGTACACCAAGAGAGCACATGCTGAAAGAAGCAGATTATCCACTCCAAGTAGTTGGTCTTCAGAAGAGTACAATTCACCTCCAGCCTTCCAGAAAGACTTTATGCAAAGTAGAGATGAGCACCTGAACGCCGCATTAGCTGAAATCAGAGAGACCAGATCTGAGTTAAGATTACTAGCAGAAACAGTGCGCAGCTTGAAGCAGATTCCTCAACCAGCTACAGGGAGCTCTCAGTCGAATGCATTGGATCCACGTAAGTCTGATCAATTACCCACACTCCCGTTAGACCATGGGTTTATGCCTCCGCCCAGTGAGGAGCTGATCGCTAATGTACAGTTTAATGAGTACGATGAGGCAGACTGGCCTGATCCCTCTCCATGGCCAGAGACAGGAGACCCACAACCTCAGTCTGCCAGTAGTGAGCCCATTGTCGACTTTCTGGAGAAGATGATGAGTGAGCTTCAAGTTCTAAAACAAGCAGCTGTTAGTAAGAGTAAGCCTCTTGTTGCACAGACACCAAGCCCTCATATCGTTAAACATGGTCCGCTGACAGCAAAGACAAGCAGGATGTTTCAAGGTCATTTGAGTCAACAACAAGGCTTCCATCCTCAGCCACCTATTCGAGCCAGTCCAGCATATAACTCAGAACAGTACAAGAGTTACCTTCAAGGTGAGCCTGCAGCGATCTCAGAGCCATACCTGCCAATAAGGGCCCACAAGAGAACTGTAATCGATCCTCAACATCAGATTCCTCTACATTCTGAGCCGATATACCGAGGTCCGATGCCGTCGATTCCCTACTTCAGTCACAGAGACCCCAGTGAGTTTGCTAGGATGAAAATAGCTTTAGATAATCTACTATCCCCCGATGGGACAGAGCTTTTTAAATACCAAATCCTGGTGGATCACTTGAAGTTGGAAGAGGAAAGGCTGATAGCAGATTCATATCTGAATTCCCCCAGACCGTACAGTGATACCATGGCAGCTCTTAATCTAAAGTTTGGCCAACCTCATCAGATGGCTCTGAATAAAATAGCCAGTGTTATGGACTCGCCTGATGTTCGGCGCGGTGATCAAGCTGCCTTCGAGAAGTTCGCCTTACAGGTCCAAGCACTTGTGGGCATGCTTAAATCCCTTGGTTCCCCAGGAGAGATAGAGCTACAGTGTGGATCTCACCTAGCACACTTGCTGAGCAAGTTACCGACAGAGATGAGAGCTGAGTTCAGGCGCAGCAAGTTTCATTATCCCGGAACAACCTACACTCTCACTGATCTCTCTGATTGGTTGCAATATGAGTCGTGGTGCCAAGAATATGACGGTTCATCAACAGTGAAGATCACTAAGGAGAAACAATGGCCTAGACAGGAGCCTCGGCAGAAGAGGTGGACCACTACTGTGCTACTTGGATCTAGAGAGGCGATGGAGAGAGAAGTTTCACCCACACAGCTGAATCCATCTACTAGGAACAGAACTGCACCCTACTGTCCATTCTGTAATAATACAGAGCACTTCTTAAGTCAATGTACCGAGGTTGTAAAACTGACCACAGACCAATTATCAGAATGGATCCGTACCAATCGAAGGTGCTGGCGATGTGCTAGAACTCACCAGGCAGCCCAGTGCAATCTACGGAAACCTTGTAGCATTTGTAGCCTACCAGTGCTGCATGAAGTTAATTACAGAACACCTAAGAGTGTGGTCAAGTCGACTAAAGAGGTTGATCATGGTATATTCCACGCCACATGGTGACCCACAACAATAAGAATCGCATAGTGTTCAACTGCTCTTACCAGTACCGAGGTCAGAACCTAAATCAGTGGCTGTTACCTGGACCCACTTTAGGACCCTCACTCCTAGGAGTACTGTTACGGTTTCGAGAGCATAGTGTAGCCATAAGTGGTGATGTGAAAGCCATGTTTCACCAGGTCCGCCTGCTCCCTGAAGATCGGCCCCTTCTGAGATTTGTCTGGAGAGACATGGAAAGAGACCAAATTCCATCTGTGTTTGAGTGGCAGGTTTTACCTTTTGGTATGACGTGTAGTCCGTGCTGTGCCACTTACGCCATGCAGCACCATGTAATCAGTCACAGCCAGCCAGGGGATGATGTGAGGTTTTCCATTGAGAAATGCTTCTACGTGGATAATTGTCTGCAAAGCCTCTCCTCACCTGACCTGGCCAGAACCCTGGTAGATAAGCTAAGGGAGACTCTAGCCTCAGGTGGATTTGAACTCAGGCAGTGGGCCAGCAATAAGCTGGATGTCATCAGTCACCAACCCGAAGAAGCTCGGTCAGACAATCTGGAACTCTGGCTTGCTCATGACCGAATAGACAATCCGGAATTGGCTCTTGGCCTCAGCTGGCACTGCTCAACAGATGTGCTGGAATACAAACATCGCCCAGTAAATTATGATGCTCCTACCATGCGGAATATCTACAAGGTATTAGCCAGCCAATACGACCCTCTTGGCTATATTCTGCCATACACCACCCGTGCCAAAATATTAGTGAGACAACTATGGGACAAACACAGAGACTGGGACGACCCCCAGCTGCCGCAGGATTTGCTGCAGGCCTGGAGGGATTGGGAAGGAGAGTTAAAATTTCTGCCGAGGATCAAGTTCCCCCGAGCATACGTACCTCCTGCCATGGATGAGAGAGGAATAACTCATGAGATACATGTGTTCTCTGATGCCTCAGAACAATCCTATGGAGCTGTCGCTTACCTGAGGACAGTTAACTCTCAGGGTCAGCCTTATCTGTCCTTCATTGTAGCCCGTTCAAGAATTGCACCGAAACGACTGCACTCAATTCCCAGACTGGAGCTCTGTGCTGCCCTCACAGGGGCCCAACTCAGTCGATTGTTAGAACGAGAGCTTACCCTGCCAATCAGCCGAACTACCCTCTGGACCGACTCAACCACGGTCTTGTCCTGGTTACACTCTGAGTCATGTCGATTTAAGGTTTTCGTTGGCACTCGAGTGGCAGAAATTCAAGAGCTCACTGATCGACTTTCATGGCGATATGTGGACTCAGTGAAAAACCCTGCTGTACAGTACAGCTGAGATTCTTATCCTAAGAAGTGCACAACAGGATAGTTTCAGAGAGGAGTTCAGCCTACTGCACAATGGGAAACCAGTTCAACAAAATAGCCGTCTACTTATGCTGTCTCCAGAGCTGGAAAAGACAGATGAACTCATTAAAGTTGGTGACAGATTGAGACGATCTGAAGACTTAGACCCAGCTGCTGTGCATCCCATTATTTTGGATCAGCACCATCCCACCACTAAGCTTTTGATCCAAGACTACGATTCTCGACTCGGCCACCCCGGCCCTGAGAGAGTGTTTGCAGAGATTCGCCGCAAGTTTTGGATCTTACGAGGTCGAGAAGCAATTCGACGATATCAGCATACCTGCACAGATTGTAGACGATGGAAATCAAGCCCTCAAATTCCAAAGATGGCAGACTTACCTATAGCACGCCTACGCCTTTATAAGCCAGCATTTTACTCGACGGGGGTGGACTGTTTTGGGCCCTTTGTAGTCAAGTTGGGCAGGCGCACAGAAAAGAGGTGGGGAATCTTATTTAAATGCCTTACGACCAGATGTGTACATTTAGAGATCCTCACCAGTATGAATGCCGACTCCTTCTTAATGGCTTTGAGGAGGTTCATCGCCAGAAGAGGGACACCAGCTGAGTTGTTCTCCGACCAGGGAACAAATTTCCGAGGAGGAGAAAGAGAGATACGAGAGGCTCTTACAGAACTGTCCCCAGAACTCCAACTCCAGCTTGCCAAACATAAAATACATTTTCATTTCAACCCACCTGGTGCACCCCACTTCGGTGGAACGTGGGAAAGGGAAATTCGCTCTGTGAAAACAGCACTTTACAGAGTAGTAGGAAGTCAAGCTGTCACGGAGGAAGTACTCCATACTGTTCTCCTGGAAGTAGAAGGCATGTTGAATGCTAAACCATTGGGATATGTATCCTCCAACCCTAAGGACCTTGACCCGGTGACTCCAAATTTTCTTCTGATGGGGCGGCGGGACGGATCTCTGCCCCAAGTAGTGTACCCCAAGTCCGAACTCCTGAGCAGACGCCGATGGAGACATTCCCAAATTCTGGCTGATCAGTTCTGGTCTAGTTTCATTAAGAACTATCTCCCAAGTCTACAGTCCCGCCAGAAATGGTATTCCACATCTACAGATATGACCCTAGGATCGGTAGTACTGATGATGGACCCTCAATTGCCGAGAGCACACTGGCCTATAGGACGTGTCACCAAACTTTACCCCAGTGCTGATGGACATGTAAGGACAGTGGACGTAAAGATCAATGACAGAACCTACACTAGACCGGTAGCCAGACTGATTGTTCTATCAGTGGTTCAAAATGAAGATAAGAACTGTTCACAGGTGCTGAACTAAGTACTTATTTAGGAACAAATGTGCTCCACACATTTGGGGGCGGCTGTAAGAAAGGCCACGCAGATAACTGAACAATCATTTATGCGCAACTCCAGCACCGACAGATGCGCTTAAACACCACCAGAGGGCATGCAATAATCAGTGAGCAGCGCTCAGTTATGGGTAGAACTGCGCAAGAAAGAAAGTGAATGCAGTACGTGGGGCTGTGCAGATGCGAGTATTCATGCCATTCATGAACGTAATATAGTTATATTGTGTGCGTTAATGACATAAAAACCACACATACACATAGACGGATATATTATAAAGCCAACTGCTAGATTGTTTGCCCATGCCTACTCAACTGTTCATTAAATAACCTAAATTCAGCAATTGGTCTGGTTCCTGTGTCCTGACCGGCACCCGAGAGTGATCACCACACAAAATAAGTCTCAGCGATAGAACTCAATATACAGTCCTTCTAAGTCTCACTAATAGAATTGTTATATTACCGTGGAAGTTGCATATTCATAAAAGTGTTCTGGCTTTTAGTTAGTTAGTTTAGTTACTTCGTTCGTTAGTTTTGAATTCATGTTCAAGTAAAAAGTAACAAGCAAAACTGTAATATTATTCCAAAATATTTTATTAATAGATAAGTGAAGCGACAGCTTTTTACTACACTCTAGTACTATTTTATTTTTGCATTCGCTTTTTTTGCATAATTTTATAATTTTCACTTATGTTTATATTTTATTTATTTTTGCTGTTTACATTAATTTTCATGAACGTAAAACCCACAATGCACCGGAAGTGCATTATTAAAGTCGGCGGAAGTTGTTGTACAAGCTCATGTTTTGCGCGCTCCTGGAGCTGTTCTGCGCGAACCCATTGCCAGTCTGAGGGATCCTGCAAATTAACGGTTTGTTTGGACGTCTTTTCATTACACCCTTTCGGCAGAGAGCGCTGTTGTGAATGTAGCATGAACTCTGTTGAGTGTCAGTTGTGTTCTGTTAAGTGGCGTTTGTGATGCGATATTACAATGATTTGAGTTTCCACAGAGCCACACTGCAAATAACATCAGCACACCCCTTTACCCTACTCTTGGTGTGTATAGTATTGACACGTTTTATATGTTCTGTAACGTAGACTAATCATGTTCCCGTACACTTTTCGCTATTCACCGCACGCCAGCGACCACTCCTCCGTTGTTGAAAGACAGACAAGCAAGTTTGTGTGCTCATTTTCCGGGGGAATACTTATTATACAGTCTACACTTTGATTGATATCTTTAGGACCAATAATTTTTGAGAAAACTGCGGAAAAGTACCACCTCCGCCAGTGTACGGAAGATGATAGGGGTAACGGTGCAACGTACAGGCTTATAATTGTGTTCCGTACAGCGCTCATAACTTGATTTTGCTTGATCGGCGAAAACTTTTTATTTATTTTAACTGCAAGAAAACTATTTCAATGAATATCAAAGATTAGTACCTTTTTTATTTGATTAAAATATAAGTTAAATGCTGCTTTAATAAAGGGCGCATGCGAGTTAAAAACATGATTGTGTCGTGATATTATGACATGTGAGTTAAGCATGAACCATGTGAAAGGTTAGTGAACATCATTTCCATATCTTTCTGAAGACGCAGAAGACGAAGGGCAAATAATTTGCACTGATTAATGATAATAAAAAAAGGTTAACCAATGTGAAAACTTCATAAAGTAAGATCTCTGCTGCCTGTCTCAGGTGAGGGTGGCGCTAAGTGGTCATCGCCCGCAATCGATGCCATTTCAAAGCATTTATTTTACAAAAGGTAATATAATTAACAATTTGTGATTTAATATAATATTAATCTAATAAAGGCTGTAGTTCTGTTGGAAACATGAGTGGAATAAAAATGTATATTTTCGCTGCTCTAGTTGTCTTCCTTCCCAAGCTGATGTTTTTAAGTATTTCTTCCCTACCGTCCATTTTCAAGCGCGGTGGGCGCAACGAGCAAACTTACTCAAATCTTACTGAAACAAACAGCGAATGGGTCTCCGTTTAGAAAGGGGTTGAAAGAGAGAAACATAAGGATGACAGATGTATAGTTTATGTACGAACTGTAATTATTTATTCTGCAATCGGCGCTAAAACGTCACCTGTACGGAACCTTGCTACTTTCGCAGTCTTCACTTTACAACCGAACCATTCAGTTTTGTTCCCCCTTAGAAATGTACAGATCTGTGTCTACAAGGCACGCAATTTCTCAGTTGACATATTGCTACGCTGTTGTGTGAATGTATGTTTCATTGATTGTTTTGTGCGTGTGTGTGTGTGTGTCACAACAGGCCTTTTGGGGCTATTGGAGTCAAGCTAGTCCTGAAATCACTACTTGGCTGTTTTGCTTCATAACCTGTCAATATGGAGCAGAACAACAGCCTCACTCCTTTTGCTCAAGTGCTGGCATCTCCGCAGGTGAGTAATGCAGGGTTGAAGAAGCATAAAAACACAGGAACACTTTACTCTGCTTTTAAAGTTTGCACTGATTTTAAGACATTAGGAATCATACACTTGCTGACTTTGTCAGAGAAAAACTGGGCATCATACACTAAACCAGGTTTTTTCCAAAATGAGATGCCACGGAACCCCAAATATTAATGTGCGAAGGGAACTCTATAGATTTTTGTGTAAAGCACCTCATTATACTATGAAAAACTCAAATTGTTAATATGCCTGTACTATTATTTGGAATATATTTAGCTTTCTTAGGCTACATTAGTGCCAACTCCGATCTCCTCTTCCACACTGTAATTCTGAGCAGAAGACATGTAGTATATTCCAGCTTTTACATAATGCTAAGTTCATCGGTACTAGTGGTCGACTGATGTGTTTTTTGACTGCCGATATCTTGGAAAGCATGGGGGTCGATTAATATTAAAAAAACATTTAAATCATTTGACAATGGATTAAAAAGTAAATGTGCAAAAGAAACATGCTTAGAATTTAGATGACCGTATTTTTCACAAATATTTAATACAAATATAATTCAAAAGAAAGTAAACACTGTAACCTAGGAATCATACCTTTCAAATAAAGCTAGGGTAACACTCCGACATCACACAGTGAAAATGACATGAGACAGTCGGTAAATGCATAAAGCACAGCATAATTTGTAATCACGAGTTTAAAGCATTCAATTCACTCGGACTGACCATCCTACAGAGAACACGCAATAATTCTGGATCTACATACACACTTCACAAGATCTCACAGCTGGATTCAACTAAGCTTACAAAGTTTGTGAAATTAAATGTTTATTAGTCATTCAAAGATTTGTTTAAATTATATAAATGTGTATTTGCTCAATGCTGACGGCAAATGAGAAAGTATTATAATGTTTGCTCTTCTATTACTAACAGGCCTAATATAAAAGCAATCGTTATAATACTTCCTGTATACATTAATTCCCTGATTATTAGACCGACTTCTATCCATATTAGACAGAACTGTTAATGGCGATGACGAACAAGAGTGAGAGTGCGAGCACTGTGCGCTCAGGCGCTGCCGTTCTTATCACTGTCACAATAAAAGTCCCACTTCGAACATATCGGCCCTGCAGAAAACTTATCTGCCGATATTTGAAAAATGCCAAATATCGGGCAATACATTGGCCTTGGCGATACCACTACATAATGTTATCTGTCCTTGCATCTATTTAAAGGGAGCCATGACACCTGTCCTGCCCATTTGCAGTCCTATAATGGAGTTCGGCACGGGTCTTACACCACAGTCAGTGCAGAACACCAACAGCTTGTCCCTTCTGGAGGAGCAGCAGCGACGGCAGCAGCAACAACAGGCAGCCTCACAACAGCAGGGTGGGATGATGGGAGCTTCAGGCCAGACACCACAGCTCTACCACTCGCAGGTCTCCACCACAACAGCACTGCCAGGCAACACGCCAGTTCATACAACACCTCTCACCCCTATGACTCCCATCACTCCTTCCACTCCGGCCTCAGAGAGCTCTGGCATCCTTCCCCAATTACAGTGAGTTCTTA
This sequence comes from Carassius carassius, assembly GCF_963082965.1. NCBI lineage: Eukaryota > Metazoa > Chordata > Actinopteri > Cypriniformes > Cyprinidae > Carassius > Carassius carassius. The sequence goes on from NC_081784.1 coordinate 14,817,363, forward strand.
AGCTGCCGCCATCACACAATCCTGTCAAAAACATTGTCAATTGGCTTTAAGATGGGGAAAAAACAAAAACTTTTTTTGAGCTGTCAAATGAGATTATCACATGAGTGCCCTATGTTTTTTCTATGGTCTACAATATCGGTCTATTGTGTGCAAAAAAGTTATTTTCATTTGTATTTAAGGAATATTGTGTCCACTGTAAACTTGGGGTGCAAACTTGATTTGAAGACAATAGCACTTCGAGCCAGAAATGCTGAATATAATCCAAAGGTAAGACTAGTTTTAATTGCTAAGATTTTATTGCAAAGATTATAGTTCTAGGAGACCACGAGTAGATAATTTCTGAACAATAAAAATTTTTGCAATGTCTTTTTTTTGGCAAAAACATCCATTTTGATTTAACACAAATATACATCAATTAACACTTTCAGCGTTTTGCTGCCGTCATCATGAGAATACGAGAACCCAGAACAACAGCTCTCATCTTCAGCTCAGGGAAGATGGTGTGTACGGGAGCGAAAAGGTACGAAAGCCACCTGCTGCCTTGCTGTCATTTTTTTTTTTCCTGTCACACAAACTTGTAGAACAAACAGCAGTGTGTGAGTTTGCCTTTCTTGTGTGCACTCACTTCTGCAGTGAGGTACAGTCTCGATTGGCAGCCAGAAAATATGCCAGAGTGGTGCAGAAGTTGGGTTTTCCTGCTAAATTCTTAGACTTCAAAATTCAGAACATGGTGGGCAGCTGCGACGTCAAGTTTCCCATCCGATTAGAGGGCCTTGTGCTTACACACCAGCAGTTTAGCAGGTTTGTTTTTATTATTTATTAATATTATTATTATTTTAATACATCACATTTTCAAACTAAATTTTAATACTTTTGTGTCTTATTCTGAATAAATGTACATCTACACTTAATACGGTTTTTAACCACCTAGGTTGGATATTGATTTTAAAGGTTTATTTTACTGATATACCGTATTTTTTGGACTATAAGTTGCACCTGAGTATAAGTCGCATCAGTCCAAAAATACGTGACGAGGGAAAAAAACATAAGTCGCACTGGACTACAAGTCGCATTTATTCAGGACCAAGAACCAAGAGAAAACATTACCGTCTACAGCCGTGAGAGGGCGCTCTATGTTTTCAGTGTAGACTACAGGAGCACTGAGCAGCATAGAGCGCCCTCTCGCGGCTGTAGACGGTAATGTTTTCTATTGGTTCATTTCTCTCGGTTCATGTCAAATTAATTTTGATAAATAAGTCGCACCTGACTATAAGTCGCAGGACCAGCCAAACTATGAAAAAAAAGTGTGACTTATAGCACAAAAAATACGGTACTAATGTATTTGCAATCCTCTGATCTATTATTCAAGTGCGAGCAACATTCTGACTATGAGAAATTTGCAACACTAATATACTGCTGATGCTTTTTCCCCAGCTATGAACCGGAGTTGTTTCCCGGATTAATCTACAGAATGATCAAACCCAGAATTGTCCTTTTAATATTCGTTTCAGGCAAAGTTGTACTTACAGGTGAGGTTATTGTTGTATTTAAAATGGTAAAAATAGTACCATGTAATGCTAGTATAATATTACTACACTGAAGTTACATAATGAAAGTTCCTTTATTTCCAGGTGCAAAGGTTAGAGCAGAGATCTATGAAGCATTTGAGAATATATACCCCATCCTGAAAGGATTCCGGAAAACTACATAATCTTGTTGTTAACGTTGATTAACTACTTCCTGAGCCCACCGTGTGACCCACGCAGTTTTATTTACTTTTGTAAGCCTGTAAATATGAAGGACTCATTTACTTCACTCAGAAAGTGAACCGATTTGAGCTTTAAAATGCTTTTATTTTTACATTTTAAATGTTTTTCACCTGCCATTTGGTTTGCAAAATACTGTTTTATCCATGTCTGAACATTTTAATGTTTTGAATTATGGTTTTATGATAAAATGTTAATTTTATACATTCCTTTTTTTATCAGGTTTTATATGTTGTTGCATTACTGATTGTCTGTCCGTGAGAGAAATTTACATTCTTTTATCTGACGCTTTCATCCAAAGTGATTTACAATTGCTATATATGTCAGAGGTCGCACGCCTCTGGAGCAACTAGGAGTTAAGTGTCTTGCTCAAGGACACATTGGTGTCTCACAGTGGATTCAAACCTGGGTCTCTCACACCAAAGGCATGTGTCTTATCCACTGTGCCAACACCACCCATTAATGTGGTTTTATTAACAAAGTTCGGGAGGAGCACGATCAGATAATCATCCAATTTGGCACAGGTGCATCTTGTTTAGCTAATCATCTTAACTAGCACACAAGCGTATATATATCCAGTCTTCCTACCTCCTGTACCACTACAGTTTTTCGCCATCCCTCCTCCACCCCAACTCCTCACTTCTAATCTATTTATCCCAAATTAGGGATAGGGGGAGTTATTTGGGTCCTTCCCCAGGATGGCACGCCAAAATATGCCTACTATTCGCCTTCAGATTAGATGTAAGGGTGAACTCGTGAATTAGACTGTGCCAAGCAATGCCCATGTTGACCAGTGCAAGGGAACTCTTGTTTGGAGGAGAGCATTTAGGTTCTTTTCCAACGAAGCTTTGCAAACAAGTTTGCGGACTGTTCAGTTGTTGAAGTCAAGTTTGCCAACTTCAGCCTGTCACTGCATTGTAGAGCATCACCTCCACTTTTCATGAGCCACAATGTTGTCTACATGTTTCCTTATTTTCTATAATTGTAATGAGATGACATCTTATTTCTGTAGTGTTATGGCAGTTTTTTACAACAGAAAGGACTTTAAGTGTTGAAACTCTGTATTAATGTTTGATTATTTTGGATTTTATACCAAGAACTACATTTAATAAACATTAAATAATTATATTACTAATGACTGCACTAATTCTACTGTGCTTGATCTCCTGAAAAGTCTTGTTTCCAGATGAACTCAACAGAATATATATATATATAACAAAGTATTATTAGTTATTGTCCAGCAGTTGCAGATTTCTAAGCCAATTAAAAGCTAGAAATTAGAGAAAAATGAAAGTTGCCTATAATATCCCACTACCAGTCAAAAGTTTTTGAACAGTAAGCTTGTTAATGTTTTTTAAAGAAGTCTCTTCACCAAGCCTGCATTTATTTGATCCAAAGTACTGCAAATCAGTTAAATATTTTTACTAGCCTATTTAAAATAGCTGTTTTCTATTGGAATATATTTCAAAATGTAATTTGAGATTTCAAAGCTGATTTTTTTGCATCATTACTCCAGTCACACAATCCTTCAGAAATAATTTTGATATACTGATTTGCTGCTAAAAAAAAGAAAAGAAGAAAGAAAAGGAAAACTCTTATGATAATGTTGAAAACAGCGGAGTAGAATTTTTTCAGGTTTCTTTGATGAATAGAAAGTTCAGAAGAACAGCATTTATCTGAAATAGAAATTTCTTTTAAAATTGTCTTTATCATCACTTTTTATCAATTTAATGAATCCTTGCTAAATAAAAGGATTAATTTCTATAATTTATTATAAAAAAAATATATATACATACTGACTAAGCTTTTGAATGATATAGTGTATAATGTTGCAAAAGCTTTTTATTTCACATAAATGCTGATCTGTGGATCTTTATTCATCAAAGAATGCTGAAAAAAAATTATCATCTATTTAAAATATTGATAATCAGCATATTAAGAATGACATTAAGATGGAGACAACGTGTATAAAACAGGGTTGTCCAAACTCGGTCCTGGGGGGCGTGTCTAGTAGTAATACCTTGATTAGCTGATTCAGGTGTGTTGTTGGAGCTAAACTCTGAAGGACAGTAGCCCTTCAGACCCGAGTTTGGAGACCTCTGGTATAGATGAAAGCTAACATTAGATCTTGGTTGAATCAATCCATAAATTGTCCTAATCTGCATTCACTTACCCTCATTTGAACATTGTTTCTTGTGGCTGTGTTTCCAGTCTATGGTCTTATGCTCTTTACAGCAGTATGTGACCGTGACATTGAGAACAGGCTTTCTGTCCCAGACAACCGCACAGCCTCCACAGTTTGAGCCCAGAACCTAGGACCTGACGTTCATTTACTAGTTTCTCTGGCTTCTCATCAGGAGGAGGATCAGACGGGTAAAAGTCAGTTTTCCTTTGCAGCTGACATCTGAACCCTGGCTCAACCATGCAGGTCGCCCTCCGACTTTACTTGGAAACTGGTTACTAAGCAGCCATGATTCTGCCTCCTCTAAGAAGCCCAACACGACCTCACGGTTTGTTTTAGATTCTTTCTCTGAATTTGCAGCCATCTGTCAAACTCACATGCACATACAAAGCTATAGGTGTCGGAAAAAAAATGTGCGTTCTTCTGTATCGGGTGAAAAACAAGATCTGCTACTAAGACCTCCGCACAAAAATAAGCCAAACCAATAAACCACACATAACGTAGATAACTCACTAATATTATATCAGTTTGTACTATAAATAATAAATATTGTGTACTAATCTTCAATATTAGAGCTAAAAGTATATATAAAGTTTATATAAGTTCTTGAGGGAACCCGTTTTAGCATTTGTCCGATAGATGGCGTAACTGCGTTACAAACCGGTTACGATCCCCTTTGGTCATATATTAGACAAGAGAATTATTGTCTGTGTAATTTAACTATACCTGTATATATAATAGAAGAACACTGCGAAATATGAATATTGGCAGCATCGTAATTCGCATTAAATTATCCAAGTAGGCCTAGTTAAATTAAACAGACTATTTTAATTCTCTAGTCTAATGTGACCAAAGGGTGTTGTTTTTATACAGTCTATGACTGTAGCTATAGTAAAAATATATATGTGTATAGTGTGAGTGTGTGTGTGTGTGTGTGTGTGTGTAAAATAGATAAACGGTATTGTTAAGGACACAATTATATATATATATGCACTTTAAACGTTTTGGATTTCAAGGACATTTATCCATGATAACAAATAAAAATGCTGACGCCTGTATTTGCGCCAGTTGAGTTGAGTTTATCAGTCCTAATGAGAACAGGTTTGCTGAACTTCAGTTCACGGATGGAAGCCCCTCACAGTGGATGATGTCATGGGCTCTGTCTCAAATTCTAGTCAGCCTCAGAAGGCCATCTAATAGGCGGCTGATATGCATCGAGACACAGCCACAGTGTTTGGGAGTAAAGTGCTCGTTCAGATCAGTTTTAGAGAGGGCGGAGGAGGGCTTGCTTTATGAGGACGTAACGCCAGTGTACGTGTGGGCTAAGTATTTATTTTTGCTTCAGAGTTGTTTTGTTTTATATCCAGATAAAGGAAACGCTTATTGATTTGAAATGTAGCTTTAATCGGATTTTCCCCCTTCTAAAATAAATGGACACTGCAGTAAAATCGGAACCGAAACTAGCGTTAAAACTCCTGGAGGGTCCGTGTTTTCAGCGATGCCACCGCAGGGAGGTGGAGAATATAAGCCTGTTCCAGGTACGGTTATGCCGCCGGTACCCCCGAGGAGATTCAGGAGCAGAGATCTGTCATCCGCGGTAAAGAGCCGCTTCGGAGCGGCAGCGGAGCGCAGGGTGAAGTGCGTGCTGGTTGGTGATGGTGCAGTGGGTAAAACTAGTCTCGTTGTGAGCTACACCACCCATGGATATCCCACCGAGTATGTTCCAACAGCGTTTGACAACTTTGCAGGTAAACATCACTCCAGCATTTATAATTAAACTGTAAAACTAAATTGTAATAAAATAATAATAATAGTAAAAAAAAAACTCCTTTTAGAAAAGTAAGTTTAAGTTGTTGTTGATGCGTTTTGTATCATGGTAGCTTTCTAACTGGTCATAGTTGGTCTCTGGTAGACCATCTTAGACCAGCAATAAACACCTACCAGCTGATTAGGTGGTCAAGCTGGGTTTTGGAACTAATAACTATCTTGTACCAGCTAATTTTAAATTATATATGATAAATAATGATGCACTCATTACAGTTTACCAGTGACCTAATTTAATTCATCACAGGGACACATGATTGTTTACTGTCTGTTGTTTTTGCGATGAGTTTTTGTAAGGCCAGCAAGTTCCCCAACCCATTTCAGTCTCATTTGTCCCAGTCCATGTCTCTTAACAATGTGCACTGGACAGGGATAAAATGTCAAAATTGATTTCCTTCTCATCTGCAGCGGTCGTAGCTGTGGATGGCAAGCCTGTGAAACTTCAGCTTTGTGACACAGCCGGTCAGGTCAGTCCAGTAAACTCACTCAGCACCAGAAGACCCAAACAAACCACCTCTCAAAAACACACAAGGCAATGCAAGTTCATCAAGTCGCTGTATAAGGATGACATATTGTTTGCAAAAACACATGCTGGTCGAAGCCCTGGTCCCGTAAACAGACCCATGAGTCATGTCCTAATTAGTCAGCCTGACTGTAAGATAAGAGAGAAAGTGATTCAGTGTTGTTTTGCTTATTCATGATAAGGGTTTCTGGTAAAGTTCAGCTGAAGTTTACAGTCCAGGCATCATAAGGAAGCATTTGCTTCAACCTATGGGAGCACACTATTATAGGTCAGTCAGTTTTTCTTCCTTTCCGGGAGGGGGGAAACCAGCTCTAGGGGATCACAAATGGGAAGCAGTCTAATTGTAATGAATTGGGCTTGAGCCGAGGGAAAGGGAGGCCTACTTTCAGCCGGGATACAGCTGGGACTAGTCACTGGAAATGTGAGATCAGTGTGTTTTCAATGAGTTTAGCAAGCTAAGGGGAGTCAGGGAAGGGAGGCAAGCCAAGATAGGATAGGATAGGATTTGGATCAGTACTGTTTAGGCCAGTGGAAATGGAGGAAGGGAGAGAATGAGTGAGAAACAGATAGAGAGTAAGAGAGTACATTGATTGGATAGTTATATAAATGTTTTTATTTTATATTATGAATTTGTGCATTATAATTTTCCTCTTAACTTTACATTTATTTGTCATCTAACGCTCACTTAAAGTTAATCTTAACCCTAACAATTATTAAATGGAATCGTAAGCAAATTTCTAATTGAATAGGCCTATCTGTTTTACCTACTGTCATTTAGTACCATAAAGTTGTGATGCCTAAATTCATTTGTAACAACATGCTTGAATATAAATTATAGACAGGATTGTTTGTCATGCGTTAGAATGTGTCCACTTGACTAATATGAGAAGAAAGCTATTTTGGCATATCAAAAGAAACCAAGTTGGAAACTCACAAGGAAGAGTAAAACAGTTGGAATGCTGCAGTAATAAACAGCAGATCTCACATCTGTGTTCTAGACTGTGTTCTTAAGCAGCCCAGCTGTTTTTAACATTGATAATAATAAAAAATGTTTCTTGAGCACCAAATCAGCATTTCTGAAGGATCATGTGACACTGAAGACTGGAGGAATGATGCTGAAAATCCAGCTTTGCCATCACAGGACTAAATTACATTTTTAAATCTATTGAAATAAATGTATTTTGCTTTTACTGTATTTTGGTCATTAATGCAGCCTTAGTAAGCATAAGAGACTTCCTTCAAAAACATTAAGTCTTACCAACCCTAAACTTTTCAGTGGGAATGATTTAGCAAATGATTGTTTCAATCAAACAAGAAGAAAGAACTTCACAAAAAAAAAATGACACAGTCATTCTGATAAGATATTTATAGTAGGTCTATATCATAACTTGTGTAAATCTAACAATGAACAGTATACATAGAACCCTACTTTGATGGGTTACTTTTAGTAATCCAAAACAGCAAGTGTCAGTTTCTCTCAGATGTTTATCTTTACTGAATTTTTCTTTACTCTGGGCAGGATGAGTTTGACAAGCTCCGGCCGCTGTGCTACACCAATGCTGACGTCTTCCTTCTCTGCTTCAGTGTGGTAAGTCCCTCCTCTTTCCAGAATGTGAGGGAGAAGTGGGTGCCTGAGATCTGCCAGCACTGTCCGAGGGCACCGATACTGTTGGTGGGCACTCAGGCTGACCTCCGGCAAGACGTCAAAGTGCTCATCCAACTGGCCCAGTACAAGGAGCGGCCGGTGGACCCCCAGGAGGCCTGCATGTGTGCTAAGGAAGTGCAGGCCATCTCGTACATGGAGTGTTCAGCGCTCACCCAGAAGAATCTGAAGGAGGTGTTTGACACCGCTATAGTGGCCAGTGTCCAGTACTCGGACAGCCAGCAGCAGAAAAGACTGAAGAAGCGGACACCCGATAAAATGAGGAAGCTGTCCGAGTCCTGGTGGAAGAAATACTGCTGTTTGGCGTAGATGTGAGAAAATGATTGCGCACTGTTGATGTGAATGCGGTTAGACTGGAACTGGCTTTTATGAATAAAAATGGACGCAGCTCCATCTGCTTTATGAGACCGTGTTAGTGGATTAACTGGAGCACATTTCATGTGGTCATGAAATTAATATTTTTTAGAAAACATCTGCCAGCTTTATGATGAAATGGAAAGATTCGTAGAGCCTCAAAGTTGTTCCGCTTCATTTTAGGATCTGCTCTTCATTTGGAAAGTCCCGAATTAACCTCAAATACTCATGTGAACAATTTAGGGTGAGAGTCATCTGTCTTTCTTTACCTTATCTTTTGTTGAAGAGGGTTTAAAGTGGACTTAAGGATTGTTTTTCTATCAAAGATGTAGTTTAGACTGCCAGAACTTTCCTTCTTCATTCAGACTCTGTCAAAGCAACCCTATTGGTTCGTCTCCGCAAAACCGTAGCATTATATTGGTGCTTACATGAACGGAATTGCTTGCCTTTGTTATTCCTCTGTCTTGGAAGAGGAGGGATTCAGAGCGGGTTCAGTCTGAGATACTCAAGTGCTCCTTCATGTATCTGTCAAAGCATTAAGTGTGATGTAGAGTACAAGCAGATGCTTGGACACACTATCAACTTGACATCACTGATATTTACCTTGTTGTCCTCTGAGGGTGAATGATTGTCCATTTCAGAGACGGCAGGACACTGGCACATCTCTCCAGGCTGTCTTGTTTACATTTGGAGTTAAGTCCAGACCCAAACATGCTGTGAGGTCAGGGTCTTTTAGTGTAAGTACACCTCAGTAGGCCAGTTGGATTGTATATCTGGTCATTGAACCTGGAGTTTCATCAAAAAGTATTTTGAGTGAAGCATTTCAGTGCTGTCATTGAGTCAGATGTTACTGGGTTTTTATAGGAATATACTGTAATGTTCATAAGTTTGGGGCTGGTAAGTTAGATTTTATGTTTGTGAAAGAAGTCTCTTGCTCACTAAGATTGCATTTATTATATACTGTAAAGACAGTAATGTAAAATATTACTACAATAAACAGTTTCTATTTTAATGTATTTTAAAATATAATTTATTCATGTGATGACAAAGCTGAATTGTCAGCAGCCATTACTCCAGTCTTCAGTGTCACATGATCCTTCAGAAAAATTCTAAAATGCGAATTTAGTGCTCAAGAAACATTTCTTGTTATTATCAATGTTAAAAACAGTTGTGCTGCTTTATATTTCTGTAGAAACTATGATGCATTTTTTTCAGGAATCTTTGATGAATAGAAAGTTTAAAAGACAGCATTTGAATTAGAAATCTTTTTTAACATAAATGTCTTAAAATTTAAAGCATCCTTGCTGAATAAAAATATTAATTGCTTTAAAAAAAATCTTACTAACCCCAAACATGTGAACATTAGTGTGCATGTAAGCATTAGGATTTTCAAAGAAGGAAAAACTTTTCGGGCCACAGTTATCAACCAGAAATTATAATGGTAACATAGCTTTTCAACTTCTATAAGAACAAGACAATACATTTTTTTTTTTGTTCGTGAAATTTATAAAAATTTAATTTAAGGTTATTTGTGCCTTTGCAATTCATGGCACTATTTAAAGGTGAAATTTGTACATTTCTGCTACATTAGTGGCATCAAATGAAACTGCAATCTTTTTTGTTTTGAGCTGGACATAACACAACCAGGGATGTGAGTTTGGTAGCGTATGGTGCATGCTCGAATAGCAGATGGGGATTTTTTTTTCTTTTCAATTCTGTTATTTCAAATTGTTTACTTATTAATTCAGTTCAATTATTCAAACAAATGGGGATGTTAGTGGTGCAGACACAACATGTTTAACATAAATATTACCACAGGAAAAAAAAACAATTATTCCACATTTGCTTAAATGCATTTGGCAGACTTAAATTGCATTTATGGCATACATTTTATCACTTCATGCATTCCTTGAGAATTAAACCCATGACCTTGATGTTGCTAGTCACTGCTCTATTGTTTAAGCTACTATTGTGTGTTTGTCTCCCCTAAAGGAGATGTCCATCACGTCATGCTTTGATAAGCATTGCGGTCCTATCTTTAAATGAATTCTATATAAGATAAGTGTTGCTCCAGGGTAAACTGCACTTTTTATCAGGCTTCCACGTCGGATGAACTGGAAAAGTCACTTGCTGCTATGCGAAATGTGAATGAGCATAAGCTGAATGAGCATAAGCTGAATGACACAGTAAGAAAAAGTTAATGTTTCATTGCATAAGATGGGGTTGGTGTGGAAGTATCACTAACTTAACTGGTGGCAAACATTTTTCTTTCATGAGCACAGAATGAACCAAGAATGAAATCAAGATGAGTTTTATGTTTGCCGCTTTTAAGGTTAGACTGTGCCAGAATGTGGCGAGGTATTGAAACAATGTTGAGAAAGAAGTTAGTGGCTCTCAGCAAGTGATTACAGAGCTGTAAACTGCATGTGTTGAAGGTGGAATAGAGAGAGTTGAAACCCAAACCAAACAATTATATTGATTTTAAAGAGATAGTTCACCCATAATTTAAAATTCTGTAATTATTTATTCACCTTCATGTCGTTTCAAACCCATATGACTTACTTTCTTCTGTGGAGCACAAAAGAAGATATTTTGAAGAATGTCTCGGTTGACTTTCATTCTATGAACAAACACAGGAGTAGGGATGTTTGAAAGAGGCATATAGTAACAGTACATTGTATTTAATCTTTTATCAAGAAATATTTTGGGATGTTTTATATATTGTGAATCTCAGAATTTTATGTGTAGGAAAAGGGGCCTTAAGTTCATACTGACCAAAGCATACGAGCTCTACAGTGCTGTGGACTTTCACAGGGCAGAATCAATTACTGACAGGTTTTTGACAAGTAGCCAAACTATTACTTCAATCATGCAGTGTGTTTATTCACTGCTTTGATTTGCACGGGAGTTGCATTGCAGTGTTGTATAAATTCTGTGTGAGTAAGCTTATTGCTGCAGCGTCCCACCAGACAGAGCTGTGCAGGATCTGGTGGTCGTTCAGAGAAAGCTGACATGCAATAACAGAGACCTCCCTGTAGATTTTTATCTTTCTCAGAATAAATATACTTTTTGTCTACTTATTGTCTGTGTGCGTATTCTTGTACTGTTTTATTCATTTTCTTGTTGAAGGGGATAATTTCATAATCTCAGTGCCTTTTAAAGTTAATACTTGGTAAACACTGTCTTGCCTGCAGGACTAATGAGGCTTAATGGTGTCTGTTCATAGCAGGTTATGTATAGTTCACTGTCTGGGTTTTGATGTTGTTTTATCATTGCAGTTGAGAAAATTCAAATTTTCTAATATTTTGTTTTAATTAATGCTAAAATGTATATCTTGTATGGTAATAGCTTAAATGTTGTATTTCATAATTCAAATTTATGTCTAAAATTATAACTTCTGAATCAAAATTCTTTGACGTTTACATTGCAATGGCAACATATTTCAATATCTCACAATAGCAATATTCTATAATGTCATATTATAAAATGTGGCATTAAGTCTCGTATATCTTTAAGATGACTATGCATCTCAAAAATGACTATTTCTCACAATGTGACTTTATAAACTGTGTAACTTTATATCTAAAAATATTGTTTTATATCTCATAATGTGACTATATAAATCACAGTGTGACTTTTATACATTGTAACTGCAATTTTGTTTCTAGTAACTTAAAAAATGTGACTATATATATATTAAAATGACTTTATTTCTGAAAATGACATTTTGTGAAATACATTGCAATGGCAACTTTATTTCTCGTAACTCACATTATATTTCACAATCTGGCTTCATAGCTCAATATGTGACTTTATACTGCAAAATATCATCTTATATCTCGTAAATTTTATCTTCAAATTTGATTTTATATATAAATGCTTAAAATTAGTAACTTGGAGATCCTACTGTATGTTAAATGCTTTATGTAAGCAGACTAGACCAAACTCAGTCCTGGAGGGACTTTAGCTCCAACCCTAATTAAACACATCTGAACCTGGGCAAATCAAGGTATTACTAGGCATACTAGAAACCTCCAGGGAAGTGTTTTGAGGCAAGTTAGAGCTAAACTCTGCAGGGCACTGGCCCTCCAGGACCGAGTTAATTATGAAGATAGAATTGTGAGCACCTTAGTCTAGACTTTTGCTGTAAGTGTTGAAATGACTGAAGAAAGCAGGTAGGTAGTTGCTTTGTGATGACTTTGTCAGTCTGGTTGCATTAAGGGGTTGGTTTATCTGGCTTTTAATCACATTTCCACAAGCACTTAAAGGGTTAGTTCACCCAATAATCAAAATTATGTGATGAATAACTCACCCTCATGTCGTTCCAAACCAGTGAGACCTCTGTTTATCTTGGGAACACAGTTAAAGATATTTTAGATTTAGTCCGAGAGCTCTCAGTCCCTCCATTGAAGCTGTGTGTACGGTATACTGTCCATGTCCAGAAAGGTAAGAAAAACATCATCAAAGTAGTCCATGTGACATCAGAGGGTCAGAATTTTTTGAAGCACCGAAAATACATTTTGGTACAAAAATAGTAAAAACTACGACTTTATTCAGCATTGTCTTCTCTTCCGTGTCTGTGAGAGAGTTCAAAACAAAGCAGTTTGTGATATCCGGTTCGCGAACGAATCATTCGATGTAACCGGATCTTTTTGAACCAGTTCACCAAATCGAACTGAATCATTTTAAATGGTTCGCGTCTCCAATATGCATCAATCCACAAATGACTTAAGCTGTTAACTTTTTTAATGTGGCTGACACTCCCTGACACTCAAACAGCACACTGACTGAACTGCTGTGAAGAGAGAACTGAAGATGAACACCGAGCCGAGCCAGATAATGAACAATAGACTGACTCGTTCACACGAGTCAAGAACCGGTTGCATCGGTTTTCGGATCACCAGTACTTCAGTCTGCTTCACACTGAATCACACATGCGCAGTATCATCAGCTCCTCGGTTCTCGAATCGGACACGTCTGGCAGAAACGGCTCTTGACTTGTGAACAAGTCGTTATCTGGCTCGGCTCGGTGTTCATCTCTCTCTTCACAGCAGGTCAGTCAGTGTACTGTTTGAGTAAATGAATTACTCCGGGATGTTGGTTTGTTTGAACTCAGAGGGAGTGTCGGCCACATTAAAACAGTTAACAGCTTAAAAGTCATTTGTGGATTAATGCGTAGTAGAGATGCAAACCGTTTAAAAAGATTCAATTCGATTTGGTGAACTGGTTCAAAAAGATCCGGTTACATCGAATGATTCGTTCGTGAACCGGATATCACAAACTGCTTTGTTTTGAACTCTCTCACAACAGACACGGAAGAGAAGACAATGCTGAATAAAGTCGTAGTTTTTACTATTTTTGGACCAAAATGTATTTTCGACGCTTCAAAATATTCTAACTGACCCTCTGATGTCACATGGACTACTTTGATGATGTTTTTCTTACCTTTCTGGACATGGACAGTATACCGTGCACACAGCTTCAATGAAGGGACTGAGAGCTCTCGGACTAAATCTAAAATATCTTAAACTGTGTTCCCAAGATAACTCAGATGACGATGGACACTTTTCAAGATTCTGAAACACTATGATGGAACATCTGACTTCAAAACAGCTGTGAACACATAAGTGAAATATGAATTTTGTGAGGAAAATCAACTTTCTCATCATATGGTGTTCTTATGAAGTTGTTGATCTAAAGCCTAACTTTTGAATTGATAAGTGAGAAATATTTATAGTTGTTCACCAGTATATATTGTGTTTTGGATGCTGGTCTTCAGCAGGCTTCTTAAATAGGTTTTGTATAGTGTTACCATATTATTTAATGAACCTGAGCTAAAGTTGAACTAACAATGAACAGTTGTATTTTTATTAACTAAGGTAAAACTAAATGTATTGATTATTTTTAGTTAATGTTGGAACATTAACTAATAACTAGTTAACATTAACTAGCCAACTTTCTTTCTCACAGTGTGATTTTTATATCTAACAATGTAAATCTTACTTTATTTTTCTATTACGATATTTATTTTTAATTTTATTACAAACTTTGATGTTTCACTCTGAGGCTGAAAATTCTTCTTTATATTCCTGCATAAATCCAAAAACGTCTCTGCCTATGTTTGTGTGTGGTTATGAGAATGCACATGGATATGCCTCCCAGAGACTCCTGATCAAACAGGAAATGAAGAGGACATACAGGAAGCGCTGATCTGGCCATCACAGATATCTTTATCAGCGATCACAGTGCTGCTCGGTCATTTATTGCTCTCAACTTATGGATATAATTAAACCTTTATAGGTGGAATTTCCCACAACAACGTTATCAAAAGGGAGCAGGGGACTGAACTATGGACTTTCTGTAAAGTAATTTAGTCTTCTGTGCTTGATATGTGAGCTCAAGGCCTTGGGAAAATTCCAGTGTTACTTCGCTCAGTGACATCACCTCACAAAGTAGCTCTGTTTAGTTATCAGGGCCGGGGCAAACATTCATGGCAAACACAATGAAATTAAATCTGCACTGGTCTAAATTGTGTCATGACTGCTGACAATGCAGGTGAGGGTTAATTCAATCTACCAGCTGCCCAAAATCTCATAGTCTGGTGGCCATTCCACTCGGCCTGATGCTTTGTGCAATTATGGGTTAGGGTTGAAGGAGCTGCGTGCCAGTGTTAGGGCTCCTACAAAGCACTAATCGCACTGTGAAAGCAGGGCTTTTGACGGCCGCTGACAGGCTGAGGATTTCCAGAGTACCACAGTGTCTGAGAAAGCCATTGCCACATCCCATGTAGCCAAGAGAAACTATTTTCACTTGCACCATTTTGAAAAGAAGAAAAACAACCGAAACAGCCCTCTGACAGTTCATTTCGAACTCCTACGCATAGCTTTTGCTTCCATGGATAATATGAGGTTACTGGATTTACCTCAACAATTCAGAGCAATATAAAATTAAATGAGGGTTATCACAGTGCATGAAGGTTATCATAGTGGGTGCAGTTTGCAAAGCACAATTTAATGACAACGGGGTGCAAGTCTGTCTGTTCTTGAATGAAAACAATGAAACAGACAAAAGAAAAATCTTGATTCTACCACACTGAAAATGTGATGGAACATAATTGCAATTTTAGCTAGCTAGCTAGATGTGCATGTGTACATGCTTGTGCATGTGTGATAGATTAGATTATATTAGATGTTATGTTTTCCGCTTGGTAATTTAGTTCACAGGAAATCACAAGAATTTATAATTCAACTGTACAATTATTAGTCAACTACTTTTTAGAAATCTAATTCTAAGATGTTTGAAACCATCATGATAAACCACTGCTAGAGAAAGCAATCATTTATATCATATAAATTTTGACTCAAAACCTAATGGTTACTGAGATAAAGGCCTTGTGTCAACTTCCTTAAGTGACAACTAGCCTTGTTTTTCCTACAAGTTTTTTTTTCTCTCTGTAACAGTTTCACTTGAGGCAGAGCAGAAGGGAGGGCACTGCAGAACAAAATGGCTCAGAGTAGACTTACAATCCTTTACTGTTCAATTCCTAATCCCTTACACTGATTAAGTTTCATAACCACAAACTGTCACCCAAATTTTCACAGAAATGAGTCAAAGTGCTTAGTTACTGGAAAAAGAGAGGGGAAGAGAGTAAAAAGAAAAGAAGAGACCCTCTTTATGAGGACATGTGCTAACTGAATGAAAGCTCACGTGTTACTACGGAGCATTGAGTGATTACAGTACAGAGGACAGCTGTGGGTCAGCCATGTCACTGTATAGCGGTGAAATACACCCTGATCCAATGACTTAAGTAAGCACACTTTTGTTGGGGCTGTTACCCGGGGGCCACTTGTGTTTGACTGTTTGTGAGGAGGGGTCAGGAGCTACAGACTAGCATCATGTGTAACAGTTCTGGCTACAGGCCAGCTCTTTCAAACATCACATGCAGTCTACAATTAGGTCCAGGCCGGCCTTTCAGTAGTAAGTTCTAGAGCTGCTTACAATTATGAACAGCTCATTCTTGATTCTGATTGCTCTAATAAAACACTTAATTATTGATTGATTTAAATGTGACCCAGATAATGTGTGGATTCCTACCGAAATTTGATTGTTACCACTAAATTTGTCGAACAGTAGGACCTTAAGATTGTTGCAGTGTTAAGGTGTGGGCACATTTATTGTTGCTCAGCACAATTTTGTGGTTGAAATTCAGTAATTCCAAAATAGTTTCAGTCAAGAGTTTCATGTGAGGGCAAATAAGTTCCCTACACAGATTTCTTTGACTTTTTTATGTGTGAGATGTGCTTCATAAATCTTTACAATATTGACAATGGACCTAGTTTTTCACAAAATAATTAAACTGAATAATTTGACAGTGCCCTAGCAAAATTTCGCAAGCAAAAAAAAAAGGGGTGGGGGTACTTTAACTCACACACAATACAGTATATAGTAAAAATAATAATAATTTATATATATAACCTGTATGTATAATATAACCTGTGTAATTAAATAAATATGTAAAATTATTTGGTTAGTCTATAGAATAGTAATGTATGAAGCACAGCTAACATATATGTCAATTTCAAACCAAGTAGCTTTTGCTCGTAGCTTTTGATCAGTGCAGTGAATCCGCTTGTCTGACTTCAAGTTATATCGAAATCATATCAACATCTGTGTGGGGAAATTGTTCACCCTCACATCAAATTCCCGTTCATAGATTCCTATTGAAAATGTTGTCTTGTTTCTCTGCAGATTGTTTTTTGCATTGAAGTAGACAGTTTTTTTCTTAATCATTGCTTTAAGATAAGGTCAGATAAGATTTATTCCACTCAAATCAATATTTCATGTCCACTTATTTATTTAGTGTGTGGTCGTACAATAAAAAAGATAATGGAAGGTAAGCTGGCAGTCATTATCACAAAATACAAAGTAATTAGGACACCAACATCGACTAATTATTTAAAATACTGAGCATGTGTTGCCAAGATCCTGTTTTGATAATAGCCAGGCTCTTCTTGTGATATTCACATTTTCTTCTGAAAATATTCATTTGATTCAAAGATGGAAAAGGAAACTTCACATCAATTAAATTTCAATGAAAAACAAATCACACTACTCAAACTGCACTCCAACTCCAAAATGTTTTAATATTTTGGCTCTAGAGCAGCTCTGGAACAAATTTTAGTTATGTAACCTAAAATGAGAAGGTGCTCCTATATGACATTTCTCCCTTAATCCAATTCAAATTGGACAATATACATAGAAATCAATGAGTTTGTAATGCATTTTAAAAACCTATATTTACCTTTTAAGAATGAAACTTTATTTTATTCCCACCTAGAATCTATTTAATGAGACACCAATGAAGTCATCTACTTCCTTGCATTAGTTTACTGTCAGTGGAGCCACCATACATAACTTAGCTGAAGTGACTTTATCCCAGTTTGAGTTTTATCAAACTGCTTTTTTTTAAGGCTCTTTGAGAGTTGATGTGATTGATGGTCGGCGTGTGAATACTAAACAGTGAAAGCAGTGGCATGCTGAGAGAGTGCTACACAGAATTAGGGTAAAAGGAGTGTGTGTGATGTGCACTTGCTTATGTGTGTATCCAAAAGCTTGGCGCTGTTATGGGACATCCAAACAGAGTTAAGCTCTGACTATCTGCCCTCGCTGCCAATGAGTCAAAGCACAGGCTCAGAGAACGCATTAGCCACGCCTCCAAATCCACAAATGATTGAACACAGCTGTTTGCAAATATACATTCAAGTTGTGGTATAAAGCAATGAGAGCTCTTTGTTAAGTCCGTTGATCCCTGCTGGCCCCTAAATCTGGTCTGTGGGGGGTCTTGTGGTGATTTTACCAACCAGGCTGACCGTTAGTTGCTGTTTTAGCAAAGACATTTACAACATGTGACAAAAAATTGATTGAACTGGAGATTGTGTTATTTTAGGAGTTTCCACTCTTTCCGCTCCACTGCATTAGTCAGATAAATGGTGTTATTCTAAAGTGTTTTGTCTTGTTTTTGAATTTCCTCTGCTGACACAATAAAAAACAGCAAGTTTTTTTTTTTTTTTTGCTTTTGTTTTTTTGAAACAGTGAATCATTTTCCCATTAAATCAGACACCCAGCCTGATACACATTTTGTATGAGCATTTCTTTATTGACTCATTTGCTGAATGAATGCTAAAGCATATCAAGTCATGTCAGAGAATGATCGTATGCATGAGCTGAGCACCCATGAAAGCAACCACCATCATAAAGTTTTAATTAGGTAACTCTTTATACCCAGAATTTCTTAATTGGGAGTGACTAAATGACTAAAGCAACGTGGTATTTGATCATAATACTTAGTTGGGAATAATACAGTTTATACGGTTTATTGTAGTAGTTTATTGTATTTACTAGTTAGCTAGTATTAATAGATTACGTTACCCACCATTCTCCGTGGCCTGCACCTAATATACATCCTTTGCTCTTTGTTTCGT
Organism: Carassius carassius; assembly: GCF_963082965.1. Taxonomy (NCBI): domain Eukaryota; kingdom Metazoa; phylum Chordata; class Actinopteri; order Cypriniformes; family Cyprinidae; genus Carassius; species Carassius carassius. The sequence goes on from NC_081784.1 coordinate 14,836,156, forward strand.
TAAACTAAAAACAACTTTTTTGGGAACAGAAAAACAGAAAAAGAAATATGTAACTTAAAAACAAAATACAAATGTACTGTACATACACCCACACATTACTGTATAAAAAAACTATGCACAAAAATTGCACTTAAAAGAAAATGGATTATATGGTTAATTGTACGCTCTACAGTATAAGTAATTAAGAATATATTGTAATAGTATTGTTAATTTTATTAAAAATGTATTACATATTACTTTACTAAATTTTTTAATAAAATATATTTATACATTTTCTGGATATTTCTGTTAACCCTAAAACACAACACAATGCAGTACAAAATTCAAAATACAGGTAAAAGTACTGTCAAAAATAAATAAGGAAAATTCCTTCATATTAATATGCTGTGCCCTATTTTAACAGTACCATTTACCAGAATACCAGAATTCAGGGAGACGTGTCTAAAATCATTGTATCCACTGGGCATTCTAGATTCATGCAGGTCACACCCAGAGAACAAATACACAGTCTATTAACAGAGACTTCCTCAGAAACCCAGCCCCAACCCCTCCTTTTATCACAAGTACCTCATAGAGTTCATCCCTGCTGCACGGAGAGGCTGATGAGCAATGAGAGGAGGAGAGCTGAAGCGTATAGACTTTTCTTGTGTAATGTGATTTTAAAGACATTAAGCTAAACCAGAGTGAACAGGTGAGCTGCATCACTGAATAAGTCCAAAGCATTTGATTGTAACCAGAAAGTTGTCCTCCAAAATTCCCCCTTTCCCATGTAAGGAATTGACCGTAAGTTGCGTTTCACAGTTGAAATCTCAAAGCGGAGATGGGACGGAAAGATCAGATAGGACATTTGAGTTGAAGCACAACAGTTTCTCTCCCACTCACTTTCCTCTCTGACCTCTCCACCCTCTCTGCATTAATCATCAACATGTCCAGAGCAGAACGGGTCTAGAACAGACTCAAAACACTGAGCTTTTGAATGCATTTCATTTAGTGTTGATTTATGGATATTTTTAAACTCTAGTCATAATTATTGTTTTTCCAAAATTATTTTGACAAAGCTCAACTTTAGCATGTATACGTAAAATTCACAGTCTTTATCTTTGAGGAAAATCAACCAAAATAATGATGACTCATCCTGCACTACAAAGATCAGATGTCCAATCAGATGCCCTCTAGAGTGAGAATGCCCCACCCACCAATGTCACATGCAAGTGTGATAATATTAACCCTTTCATTTCCACAGTTTTTGAAGTTTCATTGTTAATTTGGTTAAATTTATTATCAGATAGATGATTTATTCTTCCATTCATAATTTTTTTTTGTCCAATGCAGCTTATAGAGCACATAATGTGACATCATTTTTACACACATTACTGTATAAAAATATGCAAATAAATAAGTAAATAAATAAATAAATAAGAAATGATTAAATATTTTATTTTTCATTTTTTCATCTTGCAGTACAGCCTGTACAGTAAAGAGGTTTCTGCTTTTTGCCTTGTTCAATTAATCATATACAAATGTGGAGATGGTTTTATATGATCATATTTGTGTCATACAGCTTAAATCTTACAACCTCAATTTGCAGCTGATTTGGACTTTTTTGTAATATGGCTTTGAGTTTTAGTTTTGTGAAACACTATATCAGGGTTTCTTATATCCGGTCCTGGAGGGCCACTGCCCGGCAGAGTTTAACTCAAACTCTGATCAAATTCATCTACCTGTGATTTTCTATCCTGAAGACATTCCTCAGGTGTGTTTGAGCTAAACTCTGCAGGGCATCCCTCCAGGACAAGGTTTGAGGAACACTGGTTTATATTCTAGCTTAAACCTCTAACAAATCTTCAAATATGGTTCGGTTTCAAGAATAATATTTCAGCATATGGAAACCTCAATTATATCCCCTGGCTGCATTGCATTGAACAACATATTAATTTATTGCTCTGATTTCACCCACTATTCACTTCAACCATATGATCAGTTGCTCATGTGATTTAAACATAAATAATAAAAACAAATAATAATAATAATAAACTGTATGGTATCAATATGGTATCAAACTGTGTAAGTTGGATGTGTTATAGTAATGCACATAGACAGGGAAATGATAAAGACTGCACTGTTGTTTTAGACAGTATTTCAGACCTGATTCATATCCAAAATGTGTGGGAAACTCACTGGTGTAATGATGACAGCAGATTGTCTTGCATGGACTGCCTCCTCTTTCCTGCATCTCATGTGAATGTGTGAAGCCTGTGCAAAGGCTACTGACAGGACTCAAAGCACGTTCTCAATGAGATAAAGCTGCAATTGAATTCTCCATTTATCTGCCTTATCTCCTGGAGCCATCCCTGCCTCCTTCCGCCCATATCTTTGTAAAAACACTGCACAGTTCCTGCTCTTTTAAATGGATGATTCATTTGAATATTATATTTGCAGTTATTTTCACCTCATCAGCTCCCAAACCAAGCAGTCCATCCACAGTTTCCTGATGTAGAGCTCCAGAATTGTTTATTTTATATTAATATTAGCATAACTTAATTTTAAAGATTTTAATTATATAATACAATATTTTTAAAATGTCTCTTAGGCTCACCAAGACTCTTTTATGATCAAAAATACAAACAGTAATAGTTTGAAATATTACTTATGTGGGATAAAGGATGTAAATGACATTTGATATTTTGATATTTAATCCAAACTATTCAATATCACTCCAACAATGACCGAATGACCAGTAGCCTTTTTATAGACTGTGGACAGCATGAGACGTGAGAGGAAGGTTGGATTAAACTTTATTAAGACAAGTTGCAGTGTGGTTGGTAGACACTCTAATCTTCTAAAATTGCTGTTGTCTCAAAGGCAATATTACCATCTTCCCTCGTTCATGCTCTGCTAGTCTCCAGTACTCAACTTGTTATATTCTAATTATCAGCGATTGTCTTTCGCCCCTTCGGCATGAAAGAAACAATGAATAAAAGATCAGTGTTTTTCTAAGGTCCACGTCATTGGCGGTGAAAGATTAGCGGACACTGGAGTACAGACACATCTGTTTAATACAAGTGTGAAGGTGGCCATGGGCAAATAATCTAATAATCTAATACTAATTTTGAGAGAATGTGATCTTTTCTTTCCTTTTATCTGGAGGAATTTTACAGTGTGAGTTTATAGCAGTTTGTTATTGTTTAATTTTGAGCAAACATGACAAAAAAAAACATGTTGCAATTCCCACAGATGTCTTCTGCTTCTGAGAACACCGTAAGGGCTGCAGCTGTAATAGATACCACTAATTTGTCCGGAAAACAGTTATGAGTCATATTAAAGTTTATTGCATGCTTCTGGACTTTATTATTGTTGGTGTGCATTCATGACTTCATACCCTGGTACTTTAGGAAAGATTGTCATAGCTTCTATTTTTGAGTGCACATGAACCCTTGACGGGATTGATCTTTTTCCATGGAGACTCGAAAGGGTCATGAGTGGAACAACTGACTTGTGCATCTGCATCATGACAGCTGGGCTCACTCCATTAGTATACTGTTGGAGCCCTGGTAAATAAAACTACTTTCCATGAGATACGCATTTAACTCAAGCATGTTGTCACAGATCAAGTATATTGATGATGAAACATTAATTATTATTATTACAGTTGAAAACAGTTGTGCTGCCTAATATTTTTACGAAAAAATGTGACACCTTTTTCAGGATTCTTTGATGAATAGAAAGTTCAACTGAATAGCATTCATTTGAAACTGAGCAGTTTAAAAGTAATTACTGTCACTTTAAATCAATAAAATGTATCCTTGTTTTATTTTTATTTTTTTTAAACACATAAAAAAAACACTGACTCAAACTTTTAAACAGTAGCATAAGTATTAACATGAATCTACTTTTTTTTGCTGTTCTTAGGTAAAGCTAAGTAAGTTTAATTACACCATGCCCTAAGGTGAATGTTAACCATGAGACTGCAGCGATCAGTAGCGTTCCCATAGAGCTCTCTAAAGTCTCACAGTGACCCAAGGCAGACATGCCAGTGATTCCAGCTCCCCTTTGTGCCAGGTTACTGAACGCTGGAGTGATCAAAACAGGGCCAAGTCCCACCTCCTCCATCCCTCTCTTTTCAGCCCTCCCCTTCTCTCTCTTTCTTGTTCGTCTGTCCACTGCCTCCCAGGCTGTCTCCAATAGTGATGTGTTGGGAACAATGACACCCCCATGAAGTGCTATGGAGGCAGGGCCACATGAAAGAGCGCCTTCAATAAAAAGCCTTTCAGAAACGATGGAAGACATTTTTGCAGTTTGGTTGAGCGTATTAAACATTCTGACAAAAAGTGACATGCATCATTATGCAACGTGTAGCTAACATCAGCTCCTGTTACTACTGAAATAATGAGTAGCTCAGCTGTGACCTTCCAAACTTCCTCATACATATTATATCAGATTATTAAGTGAATTTGGCTGTGTGGTGCTGACAATAGAGAGCTGGCCACAAATCATTTTAAAGGCAGGCCAGTCAAGGTTTTAAGACCAGGATGCCGAGTATCACCACCCGGGCAGTCTCTGAGTGATTTCTAGGCCTGTTAATCAGACATCTGAGGCCCAAACATTTGGTTAACTTTTTAAGTGAGATACCTCTGTGCTTTAGTTTTTTGTTCACTGCTAAGCAATCCCTTGCGTATATATTTCATCTTAGAAAGTTTTTTTCATCTACAGTCGAGGTCAAATGTTTTGGCAGTGACATAAATTTTTTTGTTTTGTAAAGTTTTCTGCTTAAGCTGTTGTGGTGTTGATTCACATTGTTTTTAGATTATTGTGTAGAGTAATCAGATGCATTTTAAATAATTGCTAAAAGCTTCATTGGCCCAAAAAATGTACTTTTCACAAAAAGACAAATTTCACAGTTTTTTGATCCTGACACAAAATGACCAGCTAACATTAACTGACTAATCATATCAGCAGCACAAGTGAAAGTGTGAATGAGTACTACTCGGGTAAAATCACTATCATATTAATAATATTGTAAGAGCAGACTGATTACTCTTGTTAGCAGTGGTTACTTTCAAAGAAACACATGCAGCCATCATAGCTTTGCATCAAAATGGCTTCACATGAAAGGAAACTGCTACAAAGAATATTGCACCTGAAAGAACCATTTACCAGATCATCAAGAACTTCAAGAAGAGAGGTTCGAATGAGTGAAGAAGTCTTCAGGACGTCCCAGAGTGTCCAGCAAGCAGCAGGACCGTCTTCTCCTGAGGAGTCATCTACAGAATCGTGTCTTCAGCAGTGCAGAGCTTGCTCAGGAATGGCAGCAGGTTTGTGTGAGAGCAAGACTTTGGACAACGACCTGGTGTCAAGAAGGGCAGCTAAGAAGCCACTTCTCTCCAAGAAAAACGTCTGAAATTCTGCAGGAAGTATAAGGATTTGACAGCAGAAGATTGGTGCAAAGTTATTTTCTCTGATGAAGCTCCCTTCCGACTGTTTGGGACATCTGGAAAATCGATTCTTCAGAGAAGAAAAGGTGAACGCTACCATGAGTCCTGTGATGTGCCAACAGTGAAGCATCCTGAGACCATCCATGTGTGGAGTTGCTTTTCAATCAAGGGAGTGGGCTTGCTCATAATTCTGCCCAAAAACACTGCCATGAATAAAGAATGGTTTCAAAACGTCCTGCAAGAGCGACTTTGTCCAACAATCCAAGAGCAATTTGGTGATGATCCATGCATTTTCCAGCATGATGGAGCACTATGTCACAAAGCAAGAATGATAAAGAAGTGGCTCGAAGATCATTACATTAAAATTTTGTGTCAATGGCCAGGCAACTCCCCGGATCTCAGTCCCACAGAGAACCTGAGGTCAGTCCTCAAAAGGTGAGTGGACAAGCAAAAGCCCAGAAATTGTGATCAACTCCAAGAATTAATAAGGCAAGAATGGATCGCCATCATTCAGGATTTGGCACAGAAGCTAATTATCAGCATGCCAGAGCGAATTGCAGAGGTTATGAAGAACAAGGGTCAACTCTGTAAATACTGATTAATTTTTTTTTAATTGCCAATAAAAGACTTTAAAACTTAAATGCTTATTGTTTATCAGTATACAATAGAAACATGTGGGAAAATATTGTACAAATACTGAAGCAGCAAACTTTGCAAAACACAAACTTTGTCACTGCCAAAAATTTTGGCCATTACTGTAAATATCATAACTCAGTTTTCTCTCTGATGACATATGCCAGACTTCTCCAATCATTTCACATCTGTCTTTATCTCTATCCATTTCACTCAAATGTAAGAAATGATCTGTTGCTACTTCCATTATATTGAAAAAATTTACAAAATAAATGCAAGCCACAAAGTGTTATTTTGTGAATTGAAAGTAATAGAAAAATACAATGAATACCAGAGAAGCAAAACATTTTAAATATTTTACTTATAATTTTTCCAAATCAAATCAGTTTTTTGAACATTCCTGTGTCTCAGTGGTAGAGCATTGCATTAGCAGCACAAAAGGTTGTGGGTATAGTTCCCAGGGAACACGCATACTGGTAAAAAAAAAAAAATGCATAGCCAATGTACAGTGTGTCTGATAAATGTAACGATTAATCTCACATCAAATCTTTTGAATCCGTTAACTACAAAGATCCTTACTGCAGGGTACATGGGCAATAGGTGGCCATGGGTGAAGTTGTGAAATCGCACCAAAGTGCACTATATGTGTCATTAACTGTATACATAATGAAGTGATTGAGTGGACAAGTGATTGATTTTGAAAGAAGCTTTTACTTTCTTGAACAAGTCAAACTTTTCTATGCAAACTTTCAAAGAAAGTAGTCCAATGACTTAACATCCAATACAGGGTTCATGTAAGCTTAGTGTCTAGCAGGGGCGGACTGGCCATCGGGAGCACCGGGACATTTCCCGGTGGCCTGGCGGTCATTCTGGCCTGCCGGCTGCCGCTGTGCAGCCGATCAGACTGACGTGCAATAGGCTGTTAATGTAGGCAACTGCGAATTAATTGACGGTTTTATGAATCTACGAATCAGTCGATCACGGAGTGAAAATGACACCACCACATGACCAAACATCAGCGAAGCACTGCCTAATCGGCTATATCCAGAGGCAGGCTTTATCTTAGAAAATCGCGCAAAAAATGGAGCGTAAACGCAAAGGAGGAGCAGAGAGGGAACATATAAAAAGGAGAAAAGCCATGGCCACAGACGCAGCATGTTGCTGCAAAATCCCAGCCATGTTCGCCAGTAAGGGAGCAGGTCGGTCAGAATTACATTTATATTTAGGGATGGGACGGTTCACTGAAAAAACCGAACCGTTCAGTTCACCACACACGGTTCGGCACGCGCTGAGACCGCTGTTCAACTTAAATCTGACAAAGCATCTGTAATATGGTTTACTATAAATAGCATGTAAAACAAACATGGTTCAGCTAATATATGTTTCTGCTGATGGAAGCGCATTCTGGATTCCCAGACATTACAACAGCGATGAAAAAAAAGAAACCTCTACAAATCATTCACTCTTGTTCAATACTAATACGAACACTGAATCAGTGCATTCTCTTAAAGTGACAGTCTTTATATTAATCGAACAGCAACAATAAAGAAATCACTCACTGCTATTGATTAAAAAACTTTTTTAACTTTAATAAAGAATAATCTTTAATTTATACTCCAAAATGCAATGCTGTTTTACATTTGATTACTTTATTTAATTTCTGTACCTAAAAACTAATGCAAGACCTACCTAAAAAAACCCTGAAAGTTAGTTTATTTTATTTGTATCTTTACTCTTTTGTATTTATTTGTGCTGTTGCTTGTAGTTAGAATATTCTTAATAATATGATAATATATATATATATATTTGAAAGTATAGTTTTTCCATAAACATAGCACATACAACGGTACCGAAACTGTGACTCTAAAACCGTGAAACAAACCGAACTGTGAAAAAGTTGAACTGTTCCACCCTAATATTTACATAATAATTTTGCAGATGGACGCTTTCATTCAAAGCGACTAACAATAGATAAAATCTATTTAAAAAACAATATTTTTTTAGTGCCAAAATTGACCAGAAATTGATTTTCCATTTCTAGTCTACAATATGTAGCCTCGTGTACAATGCTTATTTATTTTGAAGGTGACGAAGGAAGCAACAGTAGCACTAGTGCTGCTAGTGCTCCTGCTATTGAACAAGAGGGGGTGGACAGTTCAGCTTTTGAGTCAGAGCAGGAACCTTCAGCTAAAGTTTAAGCTATAAACAAAACGAAACATGCTGGCTATACTCTTAGAAAAATATGTGCTTTTATGATTTATAAGGTCATCAGTAGTAGGACTGTGATCATTGGGACATACAATTGATGGCTGCATAATTAATATAGATGATTGAAAGTGCTTATTTCATATTGCAGAGAAACTCAATGTGCAGAGTGAGAGAAAGGGGGATTAAGGGAAAGATGATAGAGACAGTGAATGCCTTGATACTTCTTGATGCTTCATTTGATTATTTTGCCCGTCCACAGTCTAAGGATTTTGATTTATTTTTTAAGTATAACCCAATTCAAACAACTGAAAGAGCCAAAGAGTTTAGCAGTCTGGTGGACACATGAATTGGCTGGTGGTGACTGCAGCAACAGAGGTGGCCTGGGGTGAAGTCAAATTCCCGGCCTGATTTACTGTCCCAGTCCGCCACTGGTGTCTAGTGAAACTTTTCTTCCTTTTCACCAAGTTAATCTGTCAAGCCTCTAAGTAGCTTTCGCCTTTTCTGGATACAACACAACGGTGTGGTTGTGATTTAGAGCGTGCTACTTAGTCCCAGAATTAAATCTTTAGCATTAGACTGTACAGAGGAGCCCTTTGAGATCAGATTCCTTGTTCAGTCATGTATCTTTGACATATATAGTGACCCAGGAAGGATCTAAAACAAACATGACATGTAAACATAGAAAAGAGATCTGTAGCCTATACGTCCTGATGCATTAGGCAGTGAATCCAGGACCAATGCACAGCAGTCTGGAGAAGAAATGTGGCACTTCTTCTGCAAACTGCCTCGTTCTTTGGTGTTGGAATGATATTAGATTTTCTAGAAGAGCTTCAAGTGTCTCAGCAGGAATGCATTGATGGCAGTAACAGTTGGCTCTCAAATAAGAACTCTCACACTTTTTTTTCCTGTTGATTTCAAATGAACTAATTTTTAATTGAAAGGAAAGCATGAACTGATTATACCATCATAAAAAGATTAAACAAAAATATTTTATTTAATACCCGTTGTTTCATATGCTCCACATTAAGTTTGTATTTATGTAAAAAAATCCATCAGTCATGAATGACATGCGGTCTACAAGTTATAGAGGGCAATTTACATCAACCATGAAGAACTGTTGACCAAGCATGCATAATATGCTTTCAAGTATGGAATCTGGATTTCATTTAGAAAGTTTTGACTCCACTACACTATTTTCCTGATCAATCCTGTGTAGTCTGTGTTGCAATTATGGATTCTGGGGTTTATGTAAGGGTAACGTACAATCACAATGATAAAATGTGTATATAAAAACAAAATACACTTTATTAGTTGTGAAAGGTACAAGGAGATCAGCCCTGTAAAATGAGTTTTAATCATCATGAGTTAGTGTATTTTTTTCAGAACAGATGCAACTCGTACATATGACTAGCATCACCTCTAGTGGTTACTTAAAAGAGCTTGGAGTTTTGCAGTAAACCAGATTTAAATAATGCATGAAGGTTTTAATAGAAATTGCACAAAAATACATTTTGATTTAAATACATTTCTGTCAAATACACCAACAACAAAAAATACAAAACATAATAAATAAAAAATAAATAAAAATCGTGCTTTTTTAAATTGTCATTTTGCAAGGAATCCTTGACTTTTACTTTGAAAATCTCAACAGGAAGTAGTTTCTACACAAACTTCCGACAAGGATGCGCGAAACCCTCGAAGAGATTTCCCTTTAGTTGATATCCTTGTTGATTTCCTTGAAAGACAGAAACACAGTGTAAACAGTCTAGAAACCCAGCGCCAGTCATGTCAGAGACATACGGTAGGGTGACTAATTTTCCTTTTCTCCTGCCACACTTCTTATCGACAGCATAGCGTAAATTTGAGCAGGTGTCCCGAGCTCATTTATCACAGTGTTTGCTTACAAGCTCTGCTCAGTGCCAGCAGCTATCTGTCTGCCATATGTTTCATCTGTCGACGCCATTCATATAAGTGTCTATTAATCTTTGATTAGTGAATTAATACAGTAATGACAATAACAGTTACTATAGAAAGGCCGTTATTTATTTGGATATAACTTGGGTGTCATGATATATGTCTTTGTATATATTATATTATATTATGACAGAGTGTTAATAGCCTGTAACGTTAGTCTGATTAATGTTTTATGTAGTACTATTCTTATACTTTTTAGTTTATTATGAGACTTCTGTGCACTTCTTGACAAAACATCTTAATTGTTTTTGTTTTCCTCCCCTCTAGATTTCCTGTTTAAGTTCCTTGTGATAGGAAATGCAGGGACTGGAAAATCTTGTCTGCTTCACAATTTTATAGAAAAAAGATGTATGTCAGTTTCTGTTTCTTCTGTCTTGCCATCAAACATTGAGAAACAAATCTATGAAATATCACAGTTGTCACTGTTCTGATGCTGATGTTTTTTGTCTTTCTTGTTCCTCCAGTCAAAGATGACTCGAATCACACTATCGGGGTTGAATTTGGCTCAAAGGTAATCAGTGTGGTCAATAAATCTGTCAAGCTCCAGATCTGGGACACAGCAGGACAGGAGCGTTTCAGGTGTGTTCATAGGGCTGTTTCCTATTTCTGTATCTGTTTCTCTATTGGATTGGCCATGTTGTAAGGACCACTGTAAGATTTGGCTTATGATGATCATTTCTAGATTTGTTCTCAGGCAGTCAGATGGTGGAGCATTTGGTGAGGGAGTGATTCAAGTCCAGATTGAATGTAGGAGTTTATAGTACCTTGTGCAGATTCATTTGTCAGTGCTATTAACATGCTCTTAATTTACACTGAACATTTGCCAGCAGCTTCCTTAGAACCAAAATAGCCTCAGTGCATTAAACCGCATTTTTATTTATTTATTTATATTTTGCTTTGTTTTGTGTATTTATACGTATCTTTGAGGCTTAAAAAAAAAAAAACTACAACTTTATTTTTATCTTTACTTTATCTTGAATTTAGTTATTTTTTAAAGCAACATTTTTTATTTTATATACATTAATTTTTTTATTATGTATATTATTATTATTTATTTTTTTAATTAATAGCTTTAGTTAACAATAGCAACACTGCACAGTGCCCCTGTGTGAAAGCTATTTTTCTTTCACTAGTAAAGTTAGAGTTATGTAACTTTATATAAAAAAACACAAGATAGCTTAAAGCAAAATATTATGCAGTTGGTGTCTTCTTCAGACAGCACTGAGAAGAGCTTTTGTTTTTTGTCTTTTATTTTTTTGCTCTGTTTGCTGCTGCAGCTCATTTTACACATATACATAAAATATTGTCTCGCATGTTTATTTCAGAATTATGAGGCTTACTACCTCATAACAGAAAATATGTTGTAGTCATTCAGTAAAACATGCTATAGTTGTTGAACAGAAGTGTGTCAGTCCAGCTAATGCTGTAGGAGGTCTGAGCCATACAGTCCTGCTATTGTGAGCAGATGTGATTTGACTAGCGTTCAATAAGAAGGCCCTATGATGTTATCTAGACCGCAGGATGGCTGATTGCTGATATAATACCAATATACAATCCAGAGTACTATTTAATGTCAGTAATGTGAATGTTTTAGCACTTACTTTGTTTTAGCACATGCATTTGCTTTCTTCAATCTAGTACTTTTCACAATTTAATTAATTCGAGATGAAAAATAAATCTCACCCTACATTTTTTCCCCCATTTATTATTCTGTTTGAAGTTAAATGTGTTTGTAAATGACAGTTCAGCCTTTAAGCAAGCATGTATTTAGCATTTACTCAAAATTAACTCAAATACACACTGTTACAAAGTTTGGTGTCAGTAAGATGTTTTTAAAGGATGCCTCTTATGCTCATCAAAGCTGCATTTATTTGATTAAAAATGCAGTAAAAAACAGCAATATTGTGAAATAGAATTAAAATTCACAATTAACTGTTTTCTAGTTTAATATATTTTAATATATTATTTATTCCCATGATAACCATGTTGAATTCAGCATCATTACTCCAGCCTTCAGTCTCAAATGATCCTTCAGAAGCCATTGTAATATGCTGATTTGGTGCTTATTACTGATTGATTTATTGCGTCTTTGCTGAATAAAAGGATTAAAATAATCCCAGCTTTTGAATGCAAATGTATTTGGGGAAAAAGAAGTATTATCTATTTCTGAAATGTATTGTGAATGCCAGTTTTCTCTAAAATGACCAAATATCAGCCACATAATTGTTTGGCTGGTATATTGGTTTATCACTAGATTTTACTGTCTGTTATCACAAACTTCTGCTGATGTTACAGAGGCTTAATTCTTGTTCTCCTCAGGTCTGTAACACGCAGCTACTACAGAGGGGCAGCAGGGGCTCTTCTCGTGTATGACATCACTAGGTAAAATCACATTTGTTTATCCAGTGCTTCTGCATAATATTGTGTATTGCTCTTTTTTTTCTTTAGATATTCATATATTTCTGGACATTTACCTAGAGCTATACTATGGTATGTGTTTTTAGATCCTGAAGTGTATTGATTTTTCACACATTCTGTCTCTGTTAGTCGAGAAACATACAACTCTCTGACCAACTGGCTGACCGATGCCAGGATGCTGGCCAGCCAGAACATAGTGATCATACTGTGTGGAAATAAGAAAGATCTGGATGCTGACCGTGAAGTCACCTTTCTGGAGGCCTCACGCTTCGCTCAAGAGAATGGTGCGTATATCAAACAAGCAGTTCCCGTCTGGTAACAACTGTAGTGAATTGTAATGGCACCCAAATAGTTGAATGGTTGCCATCAGAATGAGAGTTAAACAGCTGATAAAAGCATCACAATAACCCTAAAGTAATCCACATGACTCCAGTCCATCAGTTAACATCTGGTGAAGGGAAAAGCTGTGTGTTTGCAATAAACAAATCCATTATTAAGATGTTTTTAGCTTTCAGCTAATATACAAGTCTTCTATAATATCCTTTAAAGCAGCACTATGTAACTTTTGGCGCTCTAGCGGTTAATAAACAAAACTCCATGCATCCCGCGGAAGAACATTCTAACCGGAGCTACTTCGCTTAAGTTTCTGTCTATGGCGATTTACGCAGGTATGTGTTACTCAGCAGTGGTGACGACCCAAACAGGCTACAATATTCTGAAGATAAGCACTTAATATAAGTGTACAGTAGTAATTAGGGTTAAGATAAAAATATGGTTTGGAAGATGAATTCATGATGTACTCGCTCATTATATACATTTTGCAAATTTTAAACACAGAAAAAGTTAGATAGTGTTGCTTTAAAGGTATATACAGGTGCTTCTCAATAAATTAGAATGTTGTGGAAAAGTTCATTTGTTTCGGTAATTCAACGCAAATTGTAAAACTTGTGTATTAAATAAATTCAATGCACACAGACTGGAGTAGTTTAAGTCTTTGTTTCTTTTAATTGTGATGATTTTAGCTCACATTTAACAAAACCAACCAATTTACTATCTAAACCAATTAGAATATGATGACATGCCAATCAGCTAATCAACTCAAAACACTTGTAAAAAGGTTTCCTGAGCCTTCAGAATGGTCTCTCAGTTTGGTTCACTAGGCTACACAATCATGGGGAAGACTGCTGATCTGACTGTTGTTCAAAAGACAATCATTGACTCCCTTCACAAGGAGGGTAAGCCACAAAAATTCATTGCCAAAGAAGCTGTCTGTTCACAGAGTGCTGTATCCAAGCATGTTAACAGAGAGTTGAGTGAAAGGAAAAAGTGTGGAAGAAAAAGATCACAACCAACCGAGAGAACCGCAGCCTTATGAGGATGGTCAAGTGAAATCAAATCAAGAATTTGAGTGAACTTCACAAGGAATGGACTGAGGCTGGGGTCAAGGCATACAGATGTGTCAAGGAATTTGGCTACAGTTGTCATATTCCTCTTAAGCCACTCCTGAACCACAGACAACATCAGAGGCGTCTTACCTGGGCTAAGGAGAAGAAGAACTGGACTGTTGCCCAGTGGTCCAAAGTCCTCTTTTCAGATGAGAGCAAGTTTTGTATTTCATTTGAAAACAAAGGTCCTAGAGTCTGGAGGAAGGGTGGAGAAGCTCATAGCCCAAGTTGCTTGAAGTCCAGTGTTAAGTTTCCACAGTCTGTGATGATTTGGGGTCAAATTCCTCAGCAGTGCCACAAACTGATCACCTCCATGCCATGCCAAATAGAGGCAGTAATTACAGCAAAAGGAGCCCCTACCAAGTATTGAGTACATGTACAGTAAATTAACATACTTTCCAGAAGGCCAACAATTCACTAAATATTTTTTTTATTTTTATTATTAGTCTTATGAAGTTTTCTAATTTGTTGAGATAGTGATTTGGAGGGTTTTTGTTAAATGTGAGCCAAAATCATCACAATTAAATGACCCAAAGACTTAAACTACTTCAGTCTGTGTGCATTGAATTTATATAATACACGAGTTTTACAATTTGAGTTGAATTACTGAAATAAATGAACTGTTCCATGACATTCTAATTGTCATTGACATTCTATTGAGATGCACCTGTATATCTGCTTTCATATTGTAAGTGTACCACTAGAGGTCACTACAGGATAGTAATACTAACATAAACATGAAGAGCCCACTAGACTCACAACTGGCTGCCCTGAAATCACTAGGGCTTTTTCAGAGGCTAAACAGTGATTGGTTATTAGTAATTAAACAGATTGTTTATATCTATAATTGTAATTATAATTGTTTATATCTTTGCTTTCAGAGCTCATGTTTTTGGAGACCAGTGCTCTAACAGGGGAGAATGTGGAGGAAGCTTTTGTCCAGTGTGCTCGGAAAATCCTTAACAAGATAGAGTCAGGTACGAAAATACCAGTGCCAGTTTACTGTGGCTTATAAGCTTAGAAAAACATTTGAATCTAGCTGCTGTGCTTGTCATTTGGTTGTGTAGGAGAGCTGGACCCAGAGCGGATGGGTTCAGGAATCCAGTACGGAGATGCAGCGTTGCGGCAGCTGCGTTCTCCCAGACGGGCTCAAGCAGAGAGCGTGCAGGAGTGTGGCTGTTAACACTGATCCCAGTCAGCTGACCAACCAGGTGAAGGTCCAGAGGGTTTAGTTCCTCTTTCTACTTGCTTTTAAGATCCAAGGTTTTAATATTAAAAACTGTCCTGCGGGGTTTCTGTACCTTTTTTTAACACTGTGAAGTGCAATCATTTATGTTATGTTTATTATTTGATACTATTTTTCTACTTGTTGCTAATATTTTAACCTTGATATCTTAAAGAAAAAGGCTGATATGAGTGTGACAGTTTTAAAAGCATGAGAGTAAGAGAGTGCTGTTCTTCCTCCACTGACACTCTGTACCACTCACAACAGCAGCATCCACTAACAATAGCTGTGCTGCATTCAGACTTCATCAGATATTTTGTTTGATACTGATACATGTCTCAGAATATCCTTCCCTGCATTTTAGATTTAAGTGTCTTGTTCAGTGTGGTGAAGGTTATTTTCTGTTCAGTCTCCTTTTCATTTCAATAATTGAATCCTTAATCATTGAATAACTGATTTTATTTTTGTCTTGTGTCTTGTATACTTTTTCCTTTTAAATTTCATACATTGAGTCACTTAAATGTTACTAATGTAAGAATCTAAGGTGAAATTTAAAAAAATATATAGGTCTGAAAATATTAAGGTAACATATTTATGTGGTAATTGTTTGTAAAAAAAAAAATAATAATAATTTTATATAGATTGTTGCAATGAACTAAGTGAGATATCACAGAAAATACTTTACACAAACCTTTACTGGTTGTTTTTTTTGAACGAGGCCCAATTTTTCCAGTAACTTCATTGTGCATTAAATTCTGCTCAATAACACTTTACAGTTAGGTTCTTTATGTTAGCAAATGCAATACTTTTACAGCATTTACTAATCTTGATTCATGTTGATTTCTACATAAATTGCCACTCAAAAGTTAAAAAAACTTTTTTAACATTGATAATAAGAAATATATCTTGAGCTGCAAATCAGCATATAAGATTGATTTCAAATTTGACACTGAAGACTGGAGCATGATGCTTATAAAATTAGCTTTGACATCACAGAAATAAAATTCATTTTAAAATATATTATATATGCAGCATTGGTGAGTATAAGAGACTTCTTCCAAAAAACATAAAAAAATCGCACCAACCCCAAACTTTTGAACAGTGTATACTAATTCAGTTTTTACATTTACGGTTGTATAAAAAAAAATCATGTATTCGTAAATGAACCTAGATTATTATATGCTTTAAAAGTGTGGTTTCATAATGTGTTATCTAATGGTAATGAACTGAACTGTATTATAAAGTGATACCAAAATACTTCGTGAGACATCATTTTAGCTTTATTCAAAGGTTTTCCATACATTTTGTCTAAAAATCAGCACCTTTCACCGATGTCTGTAAAAGGATGTTGATAGCTGCCCCACAGCATCTCTGCTGTATTTGGCATGCCCTAGCAGGGAGGAGCTCTCTTCAAGAAGAGGTGCTATTTTTATCACTGACACCCACCAAATGCTGCTCAAGTTTGCCTCTGCACGCTTTACAAATGAGTGACAGTGATGCAGCACCAGCACACACACATACAAATGACCAAGTGTTTCACCTTCTCCAGGCCTTGTTGAGGACAAACAAGTCCTTCAAACCCCTTCACCCTCTTATCAGTCAAATGCCACATGAGAAACAGTGTCAGGGGAAAGGATATATTTAACTCCAGATCCTCCAAATGCTTTCCAGGGTTTCTGAGGGGCCTTATTTGGAATGCGAGCTAGAAATAGCAATCCGAGCTGATTAGGAAGCAGCTCCTTCAGTTTGTAGACTAGAAGAAAGGGCTCTGAAAAGACTGCCTATGTGATCACCTGCACTTTTTCTGTGTCCTTTGGCCAAGGCAGGTATTGTGAACATGAGGAGGACATCAGTGGGGAGTTTAACGTACGGCTCATCATGGTGGAGTGACTGTTTCCCTCACCTTACTTTTACTCCTGTTCTGACATGCTGGGGGACCCCCTGTGCTCCAGAAGGCTCTGGAGAATGTTTACTGCCCCCCTCGGGCTCAAGCCAAGACATCCGTGGCACCCAAAACCCTGAGGGTAGATAAAAGACCCGGCCCCTGTCCCTGAGAATACTGCACTGAGCCCCTGTCCTGCCTTTCCCTCTTCCATATGTAGATGTTGTGTAGAGAGTTTCTATTATCACCGTGGAGCATGTTTCATGGTTGCAGTGCTATGTCATATTCATAAATGATTATATAAAGCATATATATAGCTTGGGCATACTGCCTCTGTAAATCTTATCAATGGAGTTTATCGTGCATTATCTTGCTAGCACATTGTTTCCTTTTATTTGATTTTTTCTTTCCATGTGTATTATAAATTTTTTGGTTAGTATGTTTTAGGAAAGGATGCTATGTTTGTTTAAATTTAAGGGCCAGTGCACCCTTGCCTTCATAACGCACTGGAATACATTGTCAGAATGAACAGCTTCAAAATCAGTGTTTCATGCTCTATATTTATTGTAAAGCATTTTTGTGCTGCAGTCCCATTTTAAGGCGTCTGTTGGAATGGCACTATTTAAACTGATATATGGTTTCGAAAAGATTTTTTCGTTTTTTTTTCTTTCGAGGAAATGTATTTTCTTAATTTCCCTCAACTTGTCACCTGTACTTACATTTATATATTTTTAAGTGAACATATCTCAAATATGCTTGCACCGAAAATTAATGATAAATCAATGTGACCCGACTTCATAATGTGTCATTGTCTTTATATGAAGATTTTATGTTTGTAAAAATGTAAAATGGGAAAGTTGCCAGTAGTCATGATTAACGTTTGCACTGAATGGTAGTTGGTTCTTCGTTTTTAATTAACCTTGTGTCTACACTTTACATCGACCTAACAAAATAAAAAAATAAAAAATTCTGTAGCACTGATGTAAAGAATTCAAAACTTAATCAAATTTACAATTTAGCTGCTGAATGTAAACTCAGTGTTTGTAAAACAAAAGAGCTTGAAAAAAGCTTGTCTGGGCAAGCTCGCAGAATCCTGATGTCCTGGAACAGCGTGTTGTAATGAGTTGGCAATTAAAAAATCTGCCTTGTATATTG
Organism: Carassius carassius; assembly: GCF_963082965.1. Taxonomy (NCBI): domain Eukaryota; kingdom Metazoa; phylum Chordata; class Actinopteri; order Cypriniformes; family Cyprinidae; genus Carassius; species Carassius carassius. Next base: position 14,854,528 of record NC_081784.1, read on the forward strand.
GTGAGTAAAAAGTTTCATATAATACTGCAGAAAGCTTGTGAACAAACTATCCTTACCTACAAACATGAGAACTACTTTTACATCCATAATACCCTTATATAACAAAACAAAAAAAATTATTTTACTTTAACATACTATTAACAGCAATGTTAAGACTGAAAACTGACAAATATACTACTAGACGGTGTCCTCGTAAAGAAAGTGTTAAAAAGCTATTATCACATTTACATCTCAGTTTCACAGGCAGTAATCTAAAATCTTAAACTTTAATACCCTTCAAAACTGCTTCCATAGCAGACAGTGGAATGGATATTAATCTCATAAATCTAGCTCATAAACATGGCTTCATTTTTTTAACCCTAACACCAACACTATTCACATAGTACATGCCATAAATCACCATTCAGATATGATATGGGAAAAAAATACCTGTACATTTGTTCATACAACACATTTGTTCAGAGATGAGTCAAAATTAGTTCAATACCATTATATAAATGGTGTACAAATATCCCAATATCATTTCTTAATAAATTACATAAAATACAAGAAATACCTGAGTGCTACTAAAAACCAAATATCATCACATTGAAAGTTATGCTTGATGGACAGCTAAAATTAATTTGGCTGTGTATGATCTCATTCAAACTTGATTTATAATTTTGCAGTGTATGTTTTATGCTTCAGATACCAGTGACTTTTTGATATTACTGTTTTGATACAATAAATACTACATGGAATGCACATTCAGTGTAAATACACAAGTAAAATATAATACATCTCATATCAAAGAAAGCAGATATTAATATAATAGATCGATTGCCAATTTGAGACTATCACAAATTACAAAGATTCATGTTGGCGCAAAAGATTTCTGTAAAAAACGGATTTCTTTATATTAAACCTAACTACTAACACAATGTAGATAATACACAACGTTACAATAAATAAAATTATGTGTCTATAATTGTCTGATAATTACTGAACATTTAGTAGTTGGCTAAGAGTGCAAAGAGACACTGGTAAATCGCATGGCCTGCACAGCTCACAAATCTACACAGCTCACAAATATCATGCAACAATGCAAGTGTTTGTTTAACAATTTGCCCTGAAGCATCAAATTATTGTGTTTTCATGTTTGATATGTACCAGTAAATACAACATATCCATGGTGTAAATAAACCCCTAAGAAAACTTGAGTTATAATTTATTGTGGCCCATTCTGGAAGACGGGAAGTGAGCTGGACAGATGCGCCAGTCATCTGCCATGTGCAGTATTTTGGTTCGATTAGTCTGAGAGGTTTAGACAGACGCTGACATTTTCAAAGGATTTCAGAAAGCAATACTATCGAGAACGAGCTGAAAAGCAGCGCATGTACTCTGTGATCCAGGGGTTGAAATCCGGGACAACCTTATTTCTGTTATTTTCGAAGTCAGCAGATCTGGCTCTTTGTTTGTCAGATCTCTTTATCTGTTTTTCCACCTCTCGTCGGGTTCTTGCTCGCATCGCTGACTCATGGATCTAGAAAGAAGAAACACTGCATGAAGTATGCATGAATAACGATAAGCAAATGAGTACTTAAAGGAATATTTTACCCAAAAATTATAATTCTGTCATCATTTACTTACAAAACATGACTGGACCAAATTGACTTTCAAAGATTTTTAAAATGATATAATCATATAATGACAGAGTTTTTCATTTTTGGGTGAATTATCCCTTTAAAGGAACACTCTAAAAAATAGGAAAAAATAGGCCCATTTTCCAACTCCCATAGCTTTAGCTTAGAAAAAAGCCTGAAAATAGTCCCCAGCAACTCTGCTATTGCTGCAACTACACCAAATAGCTGTGGACTATTTTCAGGCACTGCGTAATATCACTGTAATACTGCACCTGTGGTAAGACAGCAAAGTTCCTTGATCATTATTCCAGAATTAGAGTATATTTCCTAGCCATATTGGTTCCTAGTTTCTAGCCTATTTTTTTTTTTAAAGTGACGTGTTCCTTTAAAATCCCAATGATGAAAACTAAGTAATTGTTCATATCTATCTAAATGAACTATTTATGTTAACCAAATTGTAATAGTTTAATTATTTTACTATTTTTTACTGGTCAGATATGATATGCTTCCTGAAAGGATCCTCACCTCTGCAGTTGATGCTGCAGGACCAACATTATGGGTTTTCTTGGAAGCCATATCTGTCTGTCTCTCTCCCGCACCATACAGAGCAAAAGGGTGACGATTTTCTTTTTCAGGGTCTTTGGTTGCATGAGGCTTGACCTTCGATCTTGTATACTTGTGTGAGGGGAGGCGTTTGCTCTTTGGTGAGTTCAGGATATGTGTGTCAGTTTCTGGATTGAGAGCAGGAGAGCTTTCTCTGGCTCTCTCTCCCTCTTGATGACTCTGCTCAGCAACTCTGGCAACAAGCTCTGTTGATGAAAGAGAGATCTGCATGGAATCTGATATTTTGAAAAGTGTTTTAATAAAGTAGTTTTCATTAAGTACCACAGTTTATTGTCTTATGCCTTACCATTTAGTTTTCCATTGCATTTTGCACATTATTTAGCAAATTATGCTAAACTGTGCCAATTAACATATTTCAATAAGGTAAAGTGATCAGGTTCTGTAATATAAATGAGGTTTAGAGTGGGCTGAAAATTATCATTTTTAGCATTAAACTTAAGTGTCAATGATACTACAGCTGTAAAATCAATAAAAAGTATAAATCATATTTTTGTTACCACAAATATGAAATGTTAAAGGAAAATTAGAAATTCACAATGATTTTTTTAAATGTCAGTGCAAAATGAATAGAAGTACTAGAAAACCTATTAATTTTATATGATCAGGTTTTCATTTTAGTTTAAATTGAAGTAATTTTATGTACTTTTGTGACTTATAATTTTTTTATATATATTTCTATTTAGCTTTCATTTTAGTTTCAGTAATGTAATTACAGAAATCAATAACTTTATCAGTTCCTGAGGCAATTTTCGTTCAGGGTTTTAGAATTTAGACAAGATTTCAAATGTAAACAAAAAAATCTATTTTTCTAATTCAAAATTTCTATTTTCTAATACTTTTATAATTTATTTCAACCAACGAAAACTTTCTTTTTTTTAAAGATTTAGTTAACAACAGCATCACTAGAATACAAACTATTTTTATAAAAGATAGGAATAATTTAAAAGATTAAAATAATAGAGGATAGCCTGTATGTCGGATCTTACTGGTGTGTGCAGCGCCTCTGTCCAGATCTTCTTCTGCCGGTGGTTCTGGTGTCACACAAGCAGATCGTTCTGCTTTCTCATCATGGATCCTCTCAGGTTCAACTTTATTCCGACTTAGAGGAGTAGATGTACCACTGGAGCCTGTTTCGCTCCCCCATCCTCCCCAGATCCAGGGCTTGTGCGCTTGCTCCAACAGCCGTCTTGACAGTCTGTACTTCAGCAAATCCTCATAACACTTTGCGTAAGTGTCCCATTTCGGATCTTTAAATTTCTTCATGTATTCTGACCTAATTCGCTTCGTCACCATATTTCACTATCGTTCGACTGCAGAAAAAAAGAAATTGTACATCATACAGAGAATTAGTAGTCTACTGAAACTGAATTATGCATTTCTGAGCCCACTCTCTCTTGAATCCGCCCACTTCTCGCGGCAGACATTTAAACCAAATCACTATGGCAACAGAATTCTAATAGGCAAGTGAAAGCCAATCGCTGGCCAGCTGTGAATAGCGCTGCTTAAACACGCCCCCTTCACATACACACACCTACTTAAACTATGGCGTCATCTCAGAGATCTCCGAACCTCTTAACGTATTTATTTGTATATTAGGGTTTATAAGGTGACGCTAAACTTGAGTGATGACTTCAATAATAGTTAACTAATCCAAAATATACGAATAAGACATTAGCGAATTATAATACGTATAATATTTAATAGGTTGACATCGACAGTATGCTGAACGAGAAATGAAAGAGCTTGTAACATTAAGTGGTCAACGTTAAATATCAGCGTGTGACACAAGTAGCACCTGAACGAAATCAAACAGCGCGCGGTACAGTAGTTTAACGTTACACAGATGTTAAAGCTACATTCTTACGTCGACTAGTGTTTAAAGCGATTGTTGATGTGACAGCAGTGAGCGGAGGCGAGTTAAGTGTTGATTCACGCATAAACACCTGTCGACACTAATCTGAGCCGTTCTTGATCATGTTTACTTACCGTTTTGTTTTAGAGAAGGACGAGGGAAACAGATTGGCGCTTGTTGTCTGCAGACGTCGAGCTTGCGGTTGTAGCTCCGCCCAGCGGTGAAGACAAGACGCTGCAGATCACGAGAACACAGCAACAGGTGTTGTTGTCTACGGTTAAAGCTTGACCTCCCAAAGGAGGTAGAAGAAGAAGGTTGAGGGGGCTTAAATGTCTTTTTAAATTATACATATAACTATTTATATCTTTTGAAAAGCGTTCCGAACGGTCAAAACACGCTACATGCGCTAAATACATTTGAGAACATCACCATAGCAACAGATATCTATCAGACTGTCTGACTGTGTTTATGGTGCTTTTGCAGTATTGCTTATTAGCAAATTCACATGGCTAAACCAGATCAGCTCAAAACTCAAGTTATTTTTCAGAGTCACCTTTGACCTCAAAGAATTTAAACCATGCTTATTTTAGTTTGTCAAATTCTTAAATAAATTCTGTCAGTGCTTGAAAATTTTAATTAAAAAACATTCTAAAAAGGGTTTTAGGAGGGTTAAATGAGCCTGTGTGACAATTTGATGACTTAATTTTTCTAAAACAAAATAATTTGTACAATAAGCAAACTCCGCTGAGAACTTGACTGTATTAGCTTAGCTATGTTGTAATTAGAAAATAATTACAGTAGTGCAACTTACTTTTTCTAACTAGAAATTTCCTAGATTCCCGCTCTAGATCACTTTGCTCTAGTCTGCAGTCAAGTCTAACAATTTATTAACACAAACACGGCACAAAATCCAAATACCAAATGATAGACTTTAATAAATTAATTACTCTTTATGTACAGATTACAGTCTTGTGATTGATAACATGGTGTAATGGTCTTCTGTATCTTGATCGTGTCTGTTTGGACAATGCTGGGGCCTGCCTCATCGTGGTAATCCAGGGTATGTTCATTGAGTTACACATGGGTACAAAATAAATCTGTACCAAAGCTGTCCCGTAATGATGAATGTATTCTCCATTATTGCATATTCCACAGTAAATAGATGCAGATGATCGATTTAGAAGCACTTGCGGTGGACAATGCTGGGGCCTGCCTCATCATATTCCTGCTTCGTGATCCACATCTGCTGGAAGGTGGACAGGGAAGCCAAGATGGAGCCACCGATCCAAACAGAGTATTTACGCTCAGGTGGGGCAATGATCTGCCAGAATAAGGAGACACATGAACAGGTTAGTGATGCATTGTGGAGAATGGGACCATGTTAAAGGATAACCACAGATGCATTACCTTGATCTTCATTGTGCTGGGGGCCAGAGCAGTGATCTCCTTCTGCATACGGTCAGCAATACCTGGGTACATGGTGGTACCACCTGACAAGACATTGTTGGCATACAGGTCCTTCCTGATGTCAATGTCACACTTCATGATGCTGTTGTAGGCGGTCTCATGGATTCCAGCAGACTCCATGCCTGTTTAGAAACACTTTATTAATACAACTAGAAGCTGTATGGAAAATTCAGCACTTTATAATATTGTTTGTCTTTACGCACCAATGAAAGAAGGCTGGAAGAGGGTCTCTGGGCAACGGAAACGCTCGTTACCAATGGTGATGACCTGGCCGTCGGGCAACTCGTAGCTCTTCTCTAGGGAAGAGGAAGAGGCGGCAGTGGCCATCTCATTCTCAAAGTCCAGAGCCACATAGCACAGCTTCTCCTTGATGTCACGGACAATCTCACGCTCAGCTATAAACAGAGTTTTAAGTAAGTCAGTTGTTTCAAACATAGCAGAACACATAACAAATGGATGCGCCATTATAAAATTCTGGCCAATACAGACAAGCCAAAGGTTGTTGTTAATTATTAGAGTTTTTTTATTAAGATTTTATAAAAAAAAAAAAAAAAAAGCAAAAAGAGAATTGAGCATGCACAATTATCCAATATTACCTGATATACACTACCATTCAATTGTTTGGGGTAGGTAGGTGTTTTTAAAAGAAGTCTCCTATGCTTACCACAGCTGTATTTATTTAATCAAAAACTTTGAATGGCAGTGTATATCCAACAACGACCGACACAATAAATTAGTATCAGTCTGTATTACTTGAGATAAACAGAAGAATACCACACAGAAATGACTGAAACTGCATTTTCCTACCAGTTGTGACGAAAGAATAACCACGCTCGGTCAGGATCTTCATGAGGTAGTCGGTCAGATCGCGACCAGCCAGATCCAAACGCATGATGGCATGGGGCAGAGCGTAACCCTCATAGATGGGGACATTGTGGGACACACCATCACCAGAGTCCAGCACAATACCTAAAATATAGAAAGAAAATGGGTCAGAAAGAATTAGCACATTTTGTTATATACAACATATATGATTATTGTGAGTGTTTAATGTTAAAATGGTTGTCTCACCAGTGGTACGGCCAGAAGCATACAGGGACAGCACAGCCTGAATGGCCACATACATGGCTGGGACATTGAAGGTCTCAAACATGATCTGGGTCATCTTCTCACGGTTAGCCTTGGGGTTTAGAGGGGCCTCGGTCAGCAGAGTTGGGTGCTCCTCAGGGGCGACACGGAGCTCATTGTAGAAGGTGTGGTGCCAGATCTTCTCCATATCATCCCAGTTGGTAATGATACCGTGCTCAATGGGGTACTTCAAAGTGAGGATACCCCTCTTGCTCTGAGCTTCATCTCCGACGTATGAGTCCTTCTGACCCATACCCACCATGACACCCTGGAGGAAAAAATGGGTATTTTTAATGTCACAATATTTAAATGTTGCAATAGCTTATGCTTATCCATTTGAATGATATTTACAAAGGGCAAAATGCAGCTGAACAAACCTGGTGACGGGGGCGACCAACGATGGAGGGGAAGACAGCTCTGGGGGCGTCATCACCGGCAAAGCCAGCCTTGACCAGGCCTGAACCGTTGTCGCACACAAGGGCAGTAGTCTCGTCGTCGTCACACATCTTGTTAGAGTCTAATGAGGAACATATCAGTACACTGTCATGGCAGTCTCTAATTTTTTCATGATTTAGTGAATTGGTGGCTAATTTTATGAATTCATACAATCTCATTCACAGATTTTAGTACAAACTGCTTACACCCGCTGGTGGTTAGGTTTAGGGGTTGACCTCTATGCTTTATTTATAAAAATTATTATAAAAATCATATTTCTAATAATTATTATTTAAACAGTTTTCATATGAATCCCATCATATGAATTATTACAAAATCATACATAAATTGTAAAAATATTAAATTTTCTAATGAGATTGAGAACATTGACAATTATTGGATTGGTTGCAGCTTTATGCAAAAAGATCATTTAAATTAAGTGATGCACTCATCAATTTATACACTGCAAAAACTATTTTCATTGTTATTATAACGTCTTTATTTCCATTCATTAAACAGTATATAGTCATAATATTTTCTGTCCTTTGAACTTTATTTTGAGTTTTATGAGTCAGTTTCATTACTCATTTTCTGTCACAGTTTTTAACTTTATTTTTTTCATCAGTAATGCAATTCAAAATGTTTAAAAATTGCAATCATGACTGCAGTTATTATAGCAGATAACTTATTTGCTTATAAAATTTAAAATATAATGTTTAAGCTTGGTTGACCTTTTTTTGTGTACAACAAGGGTAAAGCAGTGTATATTGCAACCAGTGGCGGACTGGAACAGTAAATCAGGCCGGGAATTTGACTTCACCCCAGGCCACCTCTGTTGCTGCAGTCACCACCAGCCAATTCATGTGTCCACCATTCACTATATTTTACAGAAGTACACATTTATTTTCTAATATATGATTCTTACATGCTGTCACATTAAGTATACAAACGATCAACACTGCCAGTGAACAACTTCAAAATATACAAATCACATATTATAAATTAATTAATGAAAACATACTTTTGCTAGGCTATCTTATAACTTCTAGCAAACTCTTTATCTATATCTTGAAAGGCAACTAACATTTTATTTGAAGACAAATACAGTAGGTTAGTTGCCTTACACGTTTTTCTGTTGGTCACTAGTAGTGCATGGGTCGTCTTACCTTTCTCTGATGAAGCTCAGTGCATAATACAACCGCTAGTGGATCCAGTCACGGACTGACCGACCCATGAAAACCTTATATACTCTTCGTGTTTGTCCCCATGCGCATTATTGAGCTCATGTATGTTCAGTTGGACTTATTCCCATCCTTCAACCATATTAGGCCCTGGCAGGGTAAGCTAGGTTGACTTCCTAGTGAAGCGGCGTGTCTCCCACTGTCTCCAGGTTCATAGTTAGCATGACTGTCCTTTTATGGTTTGATAGTCTTGTTTCATTACTGGCCCGGCAGGATCTGTTTATGGTGTGTGGGCTGAACTGATGTTGCTACTAGCCTTGTCACACACTGGTTCGTAGTATATTTCTATCAATTGTAAAATAGCACGTCTAGAGATTTGTGCACAAAGCCAATATTCAGTGGCATCCTCATATAGTTTGCGCAGTGTTGGCAAAGCAAAACAGTATCTCAACAGTTGTATTAATTGTATTATAAGCGGTTTTTACAAGCTAATAAGTGATTCATTGGCGCAAAGGGTTGATATAAAAGCCTCCCCGGCCAAACATATTTCCAATAATCATAAACGAAGTCAAAATTAATTGTAGTATTGATATAAGCTTAGGATACTTAATATTCCTTTTATTTAGTTTCATTGATAACTTGATAGGTATTTATTTATTATTTTTCTCTGACCTCTATAGTGTAAATTCTATGAAAATATAAGTTTTAAAATAAGAAATTAGAAAAAAATAATAATCCGTTTTGTTTCGCAAATCTATTTGGTTTTTAAAGATTTTTATTTGAAAACAAGACAAAAAAAATACATTAAAAAAATGCTGATTATGGTTCTTTATTTATTTTTTCTCCAGTGCAGGGAGATGTGTGGCTGCCCAGCATACTTTACTCAAAAGAGGCCCGTCTGTGCGAGCAGATATCCTGCCATAGCTGGCCCTTGAGCTTATGTTGAGCTGAGTGGCAGTCACTGAGGGTAAGCAGCTTACTGCTTCAGCAAACAAAACAATCTGAGCTACAGTTTCCCTGCTTCAACCTAATCAACGATGGAGATTCAGTTTCTGAGGTTAAAGGTTAAGAGAATTACAATATGGGCAATTAATCGAACCACTTTACTAATTAGGTGTAGTAAAATTCATACTAATGTATGGACAATAACTATTTGAGACAGAATATAGATTACTAAAGTTAGTTGCTTGTATCGACAGTACTTCCAATTCTGATTGAGTTTTTACCTCTTTCATTTAACCCACTATAGCTCTCACTGTAGGATTCGAAAATAGCTAGCCATTTATTTTCAACTGTCAACAGCACCCTCTTTTGGCGACTAAAATAATTTAGATGTTATTATGACAGGCGTGTGGACAGGGCAGTGTTTTAAGTAATCAATGTTTCAAGGTAATTTATTAAGAGTACAGATAAAACAATAGAAAATAAACAAACAACAGTCAAACATATACATTTCACAAACTGACACCTAATAAGTTACCACACTAAGCATTAAAATCTTCTAAAATTCTGAATAAATTTAATCTTATCCAAATTATATATATGTATAAAAAATGTCCATTAAAATACCTCTGTCATAGTGTCTGTTCTCAAATACAATATATATCCTTTTTTTTTTTTTTTTTAGAATGGTCCATACTCCATACAGGTGCTCCTTCTAAAACAGCATCTTCATTACTGACACATAACAATGGCACTGTAACTGGGTAGGGGTTGGATTACATCCCAGTAAAATCTTTGAAGTTTATGATCTAGGCACGATTCACTGACATCTGTGTCATTACCAAAAGTGATAAGAAAGGACAGACACACCATTGTTTCTGTAATCACCCTCACAAAATGCTTCATTATCTATATTACTTATGAAACATATGCAGAATGAATTTGTGTACATGAAATGAATTTTCATAAACCATTCTTGTGTACATTTTCCAAATGAAACAAATGAAATGGTTTACTAAGGCCCTAGGTACACTTAAATAAACTTATTATCACCTGTTCCTTAATGAAGGACTGACATGATTTATTACAAGTAATGTAGTAGCATCAAGTAGCTTTCTCATATTTCAAATCGAAAAATCTGTGAAAGCATAAAACTATTTAAAAAGCAGTGTTTTTTGTAGCTCGGATGAGTATTAAATCATGTCTGCAACGTGTATGCTGTGACTGTCTGCCATTGTAATTAACAATGATAAGTATACAGCTGGTTTCCAGTTACTTGGCAGTTTATGATAAATAGCTACATTTCAGTCTTAGTTATTTCAGAGTGCTTAAAACACAATCAAACATATCAAAAACCTTTAAACATTTGAATTTATGTGCGCTCACTCTGTTGTCTTTAAATTACACCTATTAAGAGAGAGCATGTTTCTGTTTGGCCTGCAGGAAGGCCTGCTTCTCCATCAGTTTGCGGAAGAGCCCCTGGTCGTTGGCAAGGAGCTTGGTGTGGCTGCCGATCTCCATCACACGGTGCTGGTCCAGCACAGCCACGGCATCAGCGCTCTGGATGGTAGAGAGTCGGTGAGCGATGATCAACACGGTGCGACCTTGCATCAGCCTCTCTAATGCCTCCTGTACCAGAAACTCATTCTCTGCATCCAGAGCACTGAAACAGAGACCAGGGCACGTCTTATTATAAAGTTATTCTCATCGTGACATAAGACATTACTCTAGAAACAGACGCATTTTGTGGTTTCTATTTTTAAAGATTTCAAACATGAAGCGATGTTAATGTTAAAGTAAAAAAAAGAACATAAACTGCATTGTACATCTCAGGATAAATTAATGAAGGAGTTAATAGGTTGATAGTCTGACCAGTTTGAGAATTCGACAAGTTTGATCAATTCTTTTGTACAAAATCATGGCAAGAAGGTTGAATTGTAAAGATCGTACAGTACTATTCTTAATGAAATATGATAAAGTGATGATAAAGTCGAGTCTTTGACGTCTTTCTACAACCCTGAAATGATGATGTCAAGAAGACACTTTTTTTTTTGGAGTCATTAATTTTTTTAGAAATGGAAAAAGACTACCGGTATATAAAATATAAGATTTAGGATTTAGTTAAATATATGAGATTTTAGTAAAAGTATTAAAAGATATATATAAGAATAAGAGTAAAGACTAAAAATCTAGCTTTTACTTTGTAAAATGTATTTGCTAATACTATATAAAAAGTGAGAGGAATTTAGAAAGTTATTTGAGAAGATCTCAAAGACTCCTAATCTATTAGCTTTTTTTTTTTTAAGTATAAGTTAATTTGTAAGTTGAAATATTCAAACAACATCTCACCTTGTGGCTTCATCCAATAGCAGTATCTTTGGATTCTATGAAATGCACAAGAAGATAGATTTAGTGTTCCTTTGGTAAACAACAAATATTTAAAATTCAGTAAAGTACTATAGAGGACAGATTACCTTGAGCATGGCTCGTGCTATAGCAACTCTTTGTTTTTGTCCACCTGTCCCACAAATCAATGTAGTAATGCATAAATTGTCGGGTGAATTACAAACAGACAAATTTGTCCTGTTACAGACATACATTTTACAAAAGGACCAGAGGTTATTCATACCTGACAGCAATACCCCCTTCTCTCCAACCACTGTATCATAGCCCTTAGGGAATTCCTGGATGAAGTCATGAGCATTGGCTATCTGTGCTGCCCTGTAGATGTCTTCTACTGTGACCCGACTTGGGTCTGTCGCCCCATAAGCGATGTTCTCAGCAATAGAGCAGGAGAAAAGAACTGGCTCCTACAACAAACACATTCACACACAGAATTAAGTTAAATGGAGGCAGGAGATTGTCTGAATTTCTTTTTGCTTTTGGGCGTTTCTTACCTGGCTTACAGTACCGATGTGACTCCTCAGCCAGTAAGGATTCAAGTCTCGTATATCATGGCCATCAACAGTGACCACACCTACGTTTAAATCGAAACTACATATTTATTTATACATTTTCACTGCTGTTATATCTTACCTATCAACATACAAGGTATCAACATTTTACATTATGTTCTTACGTTCAGTTCTCACCTGAAGCAGGATCATAGAGCCGTAGCAACAGTGACACAAGTGTGGATTTGCCTGAACCACTGGATCCCACTACTGCCATTACTGACCCCGCTGGCACATACAGATTCAGATTTTGAAAGATGGGTGAATCCTTCCTCGTCGGGTATGCAAAACACACATTACAAAACTCCAGTTCTCCTTTTAACTGCTCTGGTTTTAACACAAGCCCCTCTAAAGAAGAAAAAGACATTTACGGCACTGCTGTTCACATGAAAAGTTAAATAATTTTTCATAGGAACTAATGTGCATTTTAGGCATTATTTTAGGAAATTCTTTTTACCACTGAGAGGAAATTCAGGTTTTCTGTCCATGAGTTCCCACAGACGAGTACCAGCACCAAGCCCCTTCATCAACTCTGAGTAGAATGAGCTGAAACCTTAAATTAATCCACAGAAAAATTACAAGTTGTACTTTTAAAAACTTCTACACAGGGCAAAAATTACAGCTATTACAGCAACTGGTTTCTACCTACGAATAAGACCCAGTGTGAGATGCTCAACCCCCACAAGAGTGGTTTCGTTGGGAAATCCCAGAACTGTGTTGAAAGAAACCTATTCTTTGTCTACTCTCATGTTGCACACAGACTACAAAAATTATAAAGCATGCCTTGGGACCACAGACTGTAAAAAAAGATTGACGAGGCAGCTCCAATTTCTTCCACTATAGAAAAGTGTCATCAACTGTGATCTTGCGAAAATAACGTCTTTTGGAGGCAGAGGCTGTGCAGCAGTGATCGTGAGGTGGAGCCGCCATATCAAAGTCCCGCCCAAGCTCCCGCAGACCCCATAGTAAGATCACAATCGTGACACCACACCCCACTTAAGAGATGATAAGAACTACCTAAAAATATGGAAACCATCTTTGGAAAAAGGCTTTTTTTACTTGTTTATTTATTTATTTAGTTCTACATTGTTTGCTCATTTAAAACTTTGTGTAATTTATTAGTCATTATAAAAATAAAGCATGCAATAAGCAAGTTTATATAATGGTATGACACGTGAAAATTTTAGGATTCTTTGATAAATAGAAAGTTTAAAAAACAGCATTTATTTGAAAAAGAAACCTTTTTTAACAGTATAAATGTGTTTGGTGTAGTGCTGTCAAATGATTAATCGCAATTAATTGCATCCCCAAAAATTTTTTGTTACATAATATATGTGTGTGTATTGTGTATATATTAAGACAGACATATACAGTATATATTTTGAAAATATTTACATGTATATATTTATTTTCATATATTAAATAAATATATTTAATATATAAAAACTTTTCTGAAATATATAAATGCAAGTGTGTGTATTTATATATACATAATAAGTATGCACAACACACACACATATATTATGTAACAAAAACTTTTATTTTAGATGCGATTAATCGCGATATATAGTGTATATTCAGTTTCTCTTTGTTAACATCCTCACCTGCGATGCTGATGCCCACCCAGAAGGCATACATGAGGAAAGAGGAGAGCTGCCCAATGGTCATAGCCTCACTGGCCATTAGCAGACCTCCCTTATACAACACACTCAGGATGATGACATTTCCACTCAGTCCTGTCTGTGAAAGAAATGAAAACATCAGAGCATACGGTACTAGACAAATAATCTTAAACTGACTTTCTGATTCTGAAAATGATTACCTATAATCATGCATACAAATTTTTTTTTCATATTTGTACAACAGTTAAGTATCTCACCACTCCATAGAATCCAGCAGAAAGCACAGCCTCTTTCTTAGCCAGTTCAAAAATATAGTCAACCTTTTCCGAGTACTTCTGCACCTCCGTCAGCTCTTTTCCAAAAGCCCGGACTGTCCGTATGTTGCTGATCCTCTCTTCTGCCAACTAGGAGATGCAGAGTAGCTACACAGTAAAATGATCCCTTGGCTACTTGATGTCTTTATGCTTACAATAGAGCAATGAATTCAGCAATCAAATGATAACTGTCGAAGGCTTACTTCCATAATCTATGTTTTTTATTGCACATCAATAAAACGTCCAATAAAGCCCCAACATAAGGAAACAAGACCTCTTACCTGTGTAGCCTCTGCCAACGCATCCTGTGTGCGCCTTGATATGGATCGTAAAAATTTACCAAAAATTACAGCCAGGCAGGCAATAGGAGGAACAACCATCAGCACAAAAGCTGCCAGGCTAGGTGACACATACAACTGAGGAAGAGAAAGATAAAGTTCAAGAATTGAATTAGTGAGTGATTAATGTAGATGCATTCTGACGTTCAAACATGAGACATATACTGTAATGTTCCATGAGGAAACATTAAAAGAAATCAAAGTGCATCAACATAAGAATCACTGTATTGCTGTTTATTCTGTTTTTAGAAACACATCAGGAAGTAATAAGAGGTAAGAAGGTCAAATGGTTGTAAAATGGTTAAAATGTGATATTCGAGGGAATTAGCTGCTGAAAAGTGAAGTGAATGTCAAACTAACATAAGCATCTCACCATCATGCCAACTCCGGCCCCTGCCTGGGCAAGGGAACGCAGCCCATCAGAAAGGTTGTCAGTGAGGCAGCGGCCGACTATGGTGGTGTCTGCCGAAAGACGGTTAATGAGCTCACCAGTTCGGGTCTTATCAAAGAATCCCACCTCCTGCTTCAGAATTGAGGAGAAAAGGGATTCGCGCAACTTTCGCACGATCTCTTGCCCTGTGAAAGTCGAGAAAGGCTTTTTAGACAGCGAGCATAGAAATGCATGCTGGTCAACACAATCAATCTGATGAAATTATTCTAATTTATCGATTTAATAAGACTGAACTAGACCCAAGCTTTACAAAACAAATAAATTCAATCAGTAAATACATATGTCCCTACTGCATTACAAATATTTTATTGGTTCACATGCATTGAGATTTCACCTGAGATTTGCATGAGGTAAACACGAGCAGCATTTGCAGCGCCCCCGCAGAGGAAGACCCCTGTTAGCATGATACAGAGGGAGGTAAGGGAGGAGGTGAAGTCCTCTGGGGGGCTTGTGTAGATAGTGTCGATCACTTTTCCCAGAAAAAATGGTGCAGACATAGTGACAGAGCTGGAGATCACCAGAAACCCCACGGCAGCTATGAGGACAATCAGAAGGTCATTTGCAAAATACTGTACATTAACAAAAGTGGATATTTCATTTACATTTTTTCTTTTTTATATTAATTTAAATAATATATATATATATATATATATATATATTTACAGAGTAGCTCTAATAACTAATATTTTGACACTAATATTAAGTTAACAGTAATATTGCAGCATATTTTGCTGTAAAGTGCTACCATTTGATATGATATTCAATATATATATATATATGCTTGTACATTTTTGTAAGGGATGTTAAACTCTACATTTGGATTAATCTCGGAAAACAGTCAGAACCAACCAAGTGCATTCAATAATACTAAATAACAGTTTGACTTGCCCGTTAGTCTCCATCGCTGAGGATACGCCAGCTCCATCAACTTCTTGACATCTTTTGAGGGAACATGTAACGAGTTTTCGGAGGTTTTAACTTTACTCTCCTGATTTACCACAGACTTTGCGGTTTGTTTGGAGTCCGTGGATGTGCTATAGAGAGAAACCGTGTGTCTGGAGTGTGTAGACACACTCTTGGGAGCAAACAATCCTCTGGTTCTGAGACAAGAGAGCCAGGACATGTTCCTTCCCTTATAGATGGGTGACACAAGGACATCAAACGATTGCCTTGAGGTCCGGTTAGGCAAATTATACAATGTATCATACCGACAGCAGGCGATGTTACACTGTTGCAGTTTCTGTACAGTAACTCGTGTCATTCGCAACATTGTCCCATACATTTGGAGAAGACGCCGACCAAAACAAAGTTTACGTCTCTTACCTAATCATTATCTGCTGAAACTTACTGAATAAAGTCAGATGACCAATGTATCGAGCGGTGCTGTAAACACTAGAGTATCTGGACTCACTCTTGACTGCATGACAGTAGGTTCACGTTAAAAAGACCGACTTGTTGCAGCCCGGGGTCGACGGTTACGGAGCATTATCTGTTCCTGACAGTCTACACATCCAGCCCTTGGTTGCGTTATCTTCACACACGCCCCGCGCGTTCACCGACAGCGCCCTGTCACAAAAACCTGCTGCACGACATCTGTCGGGCTTCACTCAATACAAAGTCAACAGTTGTTCCAGTGACAGAAAAGTGGCATTTAGAGTGTTATAAAACAGGAATAAAACGGTGACCCTGGTGATTTCCTTGACTTTCGAGGAAGCGAAGTGCTTCTACAGTGATGGACGATCTCTGTCATAGATGTTAACACGAAGGTGTCGCAGTGGGTTGTTCAATAGCACCGCCATCTTGGAAAGGTCACACGTTTTGAAGTAAATAATCCGTTTTCGTGTTTTAATACATTATTTATATATTCTGAAAGAAATAACTTTTAAATAATAATTTTATTTATTATGATTTAGTAACAAATATATTGTAGCCTAATTGTTTACAGGTTGCTGTATTGTAATTTATGACCTTTCTCGATTGCTTTAAATCTGAAGATTTAAAAAAAATCGGACCGTACGTTTATGATCATCTGTATTATTTACAGATAGCGTTTACCTAATACTCAGTTTTATGTTGACATTTATATCTATTGCAATATGCATAGCTGATCAACGTTTATGATAAACCTAAGAAATGCTGAATGTAGAAAATGCTGCCTGTTGCACATCTTACGGGTTGATATTGACCTTTCCAATATGGCGGACCTGCAAACGCCTCAACTAGGCTAATGCGAAATCTACTTATGCAGATCTATGATCTCCAACGAAACCTTTCTCAGACACGATAAGTCAAAAAAGTTTAATCGACCGACTTGGGAACGAGTGTTGCATCGGTTGAATTTATATCTCCACTTTACTCATTCTCTATTAATGGTGACCGAGATTTAGACTTTTAGTCATGATTTCATTATCATGTGTAGTTTGCTGTAATTTAATGGATTCTTTGGTCACAAGGTAATTTATACCTACATGTTAGCAAGATGACGTTTTAGATATTACTTGCTCCTGAAGCAATCCGCAGCGACAACACGTGTGTGATGAGATTGTAGCTATATACTGAAAGATTATCTCATTATATTAGAAAATGGCCTACTATAGCTCTTGTTATATTACGGTCCTTTTTATTAAATAAAATCTAACGTTCGAACGCTTTCTGAGATTGTGTCGATGTGATTCGCTAGGAACTGCCAGACATCTGCAAGTGTGCTTTAAATAATTTACATACAGAGGTTACTTTAATTTGTTTTTATGTGACTTTTGACGTGAAAAGTTAATGTTTATGAAAGACTAGTGTTCTCTGTAATAGCCATGTAGAAGAAAATAAATTATTATTATTATGCAATTGTTGATATTTATAGCATTATCAGTTTGGAGAATATCAACAGCAGTTCAGACTATGAAAAGACAATGCAGAAAAGCCGAGCGGATGTGGCGGAAGACAAAATTTAAAATTCACTATTGCATCTATAAAGATAGCCTTCATGCTTTTAATGTGAAACTAGTCACAGCTAGACAGAATTTCTTCTCAAACCTTATAAACAGTAATTTAAATAACACTCATACTCTTTTTGCCACTGTTGAGAGACTGACAAACCCCCCAAGTCAGATTCACAGTGAAATGCTCTCAGACAGCAAATGCAATGAGTTTGCATCCTTCTTTTCTGAGAAGATCATCAATATCAGGAAGCGATTAGCACATCCTCAAGTAATGCAGATCAGACAGATTAGGCCACAATATCAAAAAGATACTATGTCTATTTTTGTAGCAATTGATAGCAAAATTCTGGAAGACATAGTGCAGCACCTAAAATCGTCAACCTGCTATCTTGACACACTTCCCACATCTTTTTTCAAAAGTGTGCTTAACTGCTTAGTAGCAGATCTTTTAGAAGTGGTGAACGCTGCAGTTGTTAAGTCCCTCCTGAAAAGAGCAATCTTGATAACACCATTTTGAGCAATTTTAGACCAATATCTAATCTTCCTTTTATAGGCAAAATTATAGAAAAGGTAGTTTTTAATCAGCTGAACAAATACTTAAACTCAAATGGATACCTGGACAATTTTCAATCTGGTTTTCGAACGCATCACAGCACAGAGACAGCACTCATTAAGATAATAAATGATATTCGCTTAAATTGTGACTCTGGCAAAATATTGCTGGTATTGCTAGATCTCAGTGCTGCGTTTGACACTGTCTATCATAACATACTACTAGAGAGACTGGAAAACTGGGTCGGGCTTTCTGGGATGGTACTCAAATGGTTCAGGTCATACTTAAAAGGGAGAGGCTATTATGTAAGTCTAGGAGAGCATAAGTCTAAGTGGACGTCCATGACATGCGGAGTCCCACAAGGGTCAATTCTTGCACCGCTCTTGTTTAGCCTGTATATGCTCCCACTAAGTCTAATAATGAGAAAGAACCAAATAGCCTATCACAGCTATGCTGGTGATACACAGATTTACTTAGCCTTATCTCCAATGACTACAGCCCCATTGACTACAGCCCCATGAACATGTTCATGTTCATGCCTTTATCACCAGCAGGGTGGACTATTGTAATGGGCTCCTCACCGGCCTTCCCAAAAAGACGATTAGACAGCTGCAGCTCATCCAGAACACTGCTGCCAGTATTCTGACTAGGACCAGAAAATCTGAGCATATCACATCAGTCCTCAGGTCCTTACACTGGCTTCCAGTTACATTTAGGATTGATTTTAAAGTACTGTTATTCGTATATAAGTCACTAAATGACCTAGGACTGAAATATATTGCAGATATGCTCACTGAATATAACAGACCACTCAGATCATTAGGATTGTGTCAGTTAGAAATACCAAGGGTTCACACAAAACAGTTACTATGCCAGCCGCAGCTGGAATCAGCTTCCAGAAGAGATCAGATGTGCTAAAACACTAGTCACATTTAAATCTAGACTTAAAACTCATCTGTTTAGCTATGCATTTATTGAATGAGCACTGTGCAATGTCCGAACTGATAGCACTTTATTTTCACTGTTTATTTTTTTTTTATGTAAAATCATTTTCTAACTGTTTTAAATTCATTTTAAATAAGTAATTTTTTTAATAATTTCTAAAGTTTTAAAATTGCTTGTTTTATTCTTGTTATTATTTTTCTTCATTATTATTTTACTTTTTTTATGTAAAGCACTTTGAATTACCATTGTGTACGAAATGTGCTATATAAATAAACTTGCCTTGCCTTGCCTTACAGTATAATAATGCTTGATAGTTTTGTGGTCGAGATGGACGATAATGTATTTTCATCATCAAAACTAGAGATTTCTCACCTAAAGAACCTCATGGCTTTTATTTCAAAATGTTAGTAATTTATTCAAACTATATGTAAAGTAAGTTGTAAATACTGTTGTTGGGTTCTGTTCTTCATAGGCTACCAAATAGTGCCCTTTATTGGATGACCGATTAAGTTGTAAGGTGTGAATTATATTGGTCAAACTGCTTGTCTGTCTACCTCTAATTTCTATTAACATTTAATTGGTCTAAATATGTCTAAATATTGTTCCTTTAGACACATAGATATTTAGATATGGCTGGCATTTATACTGGCATCCATCTGAAACTGAAAAGCCCTAGTACACCTGGGCCAGACCAACTGAAACTTGCTCGATTTGAATGGATTTCAACACAGTGCCTTCTTCCTAATAAAGAGATGGTAAAGTATCTGATTGAAATATATACTCAGTCTACATGTTTTCGAGAGTATAAAAATAAAATTTTTAACCTGATATATCTAGCAAATTTATTTTAATATTTTTAAATTATTCTCTTTCCTTAACAAAGGTTCTGTTTGACTGGACAAGTCATGCCCTCACTTGTTTTTACAATAAGAAAGTGGACGTACCCTCGGAGGTGGTGGAGGGTTTATGGGCCTACCTTGATGATATCCTTCACAGCAGGAAACTTCAGAATGTGCTGAGTCAGAGAAAAACCATCAGCCTTCGCCTCACACGAGCACAGGTATTTACCAGTACTTCAGTTTTGCAAGAATTTCACTCAGACTCAAACTTGAAATTTCACTTCTCCTGAATATGTATAATAAAAGCATCACTATTTTTTTCACTTTTTTTTTTAATAATTCATTTAAATTCAAATTCAATTGAGTTTTATTCTCATTTGTAAGTCTTTTTAATTTAGTAGATTATGTTATGTTTTGTTTCATCAAAATTATTTGCATATTAGTAAAGTTTTTTTTGTCAGTGTTAACAAAGATAATCCATATCCTGATGATAGTTAATAAAGACTTTATCTAAAATGGGATGAAAAAAATTGATCAAAAATGAGAAGAAATACTACCATAAGAATGTGGTAACTTTTTTTTTTAAAGGAAAGAATATGGTTGTTTCAAATAACCTGAATATAGTCAAAATGAAGGTCAAGTTGTTAAAGGGATAGTTCAAAATGTGATGTTTATCTGCTTACCCCCATTTTTGTTGGCTAAAATTGGATGTCATTTTAGTCAGAGTAAAACTGACTAAAATGAATGAATATGACATGAAGGAAAATTGACTGAAGTTTTATAATTTTCACGTAGTTGTTTAAAAAAATGTCAAAATTAACACTGGATTCATCATTTGTTTTAATTTATTCTAGATTATCAATGACAGGATTTCGAACTGTTCTTCAGGACTCGAATCTGTCAGTTTCCACACAATTCTGTTGGCATCTTGACCTCCCCAGTGCTTTCTGTGACCTACACTGCTAAGTATGTGCTGTGAGTGGAGCTCGTGAGTCGACTCTGTGGTTTGTCCAGCATACAGCTCAGGCAGCAGAAATGTCTTTGAGGTTCTCCTTCTTGTTCTCAGCACCTACCTAACAGCAGGCAAATTCCAACTGAGTGCTCACCCAAGTAATCTTCTTCATCCTCTCCTCCTGCTCAGACACTTACTGAACGCTAGAGTATGGACTGAGAAGGATGACTTCAAGATTCGTCAGCATCTGAGCCAGTAAATCCGGAGCAAAGTGGAAGCTTTTCTTCAGTCAGCATTCTTCATCCCTGAACATCCCTCCCAGAGCTCTACTCACACTGAATCACCATATCCTGGAGCCATATTTAGATTAGCTCCTTTCAGCTGTGTGGGTTGATGCAGACAATATGGAAGTACGTGTTAGGAAAGCCAGAGAAGCACTTGTGTCTGCCGTCTTGCAGACTTATACCAAACTCCGACAGCTGCCTAAACTTATAGAAGATCTGCTTGATGTAGTGTGTCTGCCTGCAGCATATGAATTGAGTCCGCCATTGTTGCCCGAAATGATACAGAAGACCCTGAGTCAGTGTTTGCTAGACAATCCTTCAAACCGAAATCTTGAGATCTGTTGGCTTATTTAAAAAAAAAGATGCAGTGCTATCTTCTTCTTGAGTTTGCTTCTCTATGCTGTACTCTTCAGCTTTAAAACCCTGGATAACAGCATCCAATCATGAAGAAGACTCAGAATTTTATGATGGAGATGTTGAAGATAGTTGAAGACCTGTTGAAGCAGAACCTTGTCACCAAAAGTCCTTGGATGGAGAAGGTCCAAGAGATGACCCTTCTACTTACTCATACTTGTGTTGAGGTGGATACGCACTTCCAGATACACTGTTCTAAGTACACATCACCAGCTGCCTCACAGAGTTGCACTTTAGTGGACAAAGCCCTGACATTAAGGGACATGGACAGTCCACTTAGTAACTTTTTACAGAATCTCCTTGTGCTCCAAAAACTGAAGATACACTTGCTCAAACCATCTACTGAAACATCAGATGCATCAAAGATACAGAAAATGGCTCAGTTTATTCTAAAAAGGCAAGAACTTTCAATGATGCTTGACACCAGCCAGATCTGAGACTTTCAATTTTGTACGGTTAATGCCAACACTTATTTGACAGGCCACTGGTTTCTTGTTACCTCCAACCTTCCATTAATTGGCCCTCATCTCGAACCAAATGACACATCTGTTTTTGCACAATGCATATTGAAGTCTTTACTTCAGAGTTTGGATGCCTCTGGAAGCAATTTGGAGAACACTGGGATCTCTGTATCCTTAATATCCAGGTAATTACTCAAGAGTCTTGTTCTTTGTGAGCTCCCTGATATGTTCTCTGCTGTGATAAAGTGCATCATCAAGGAATATTTGGACTGCTTGGCTCATCACACGTTCAGTTAATCAGTCCTTCGTTATTGAAGCATGCTTTGCAAAGAAATGATCACAAGTTTCGGCAAGAACAAACAGCTGGATCAGACTCTGACTATTTTGTTAGAGAAGGCCACTTCTGTCATGGAGCCAGCCATACAGGCTGTGCTGATGCACAAGGGAAGTAGCTTGAGAAAGTCTATTTCTGTTGAAATGGTAACAGTCATGATCATGAGTGAACTAGCAAGAGCCTCAATCTCTGAAAATGATGGGCAGGGGAAAATATCCCACAAGCTTTTGCCAGCAGATCTTAAAGCAACTCATCCCAGCACCTCACCCTCTGGACTTTCTCATTTCATCAGTTCACTATCTCTCTGCATTCTACATGGCAGCGGAAAGCTCGATGCAACAGATCTCGAAGAACTCCATATTAAGATTTTCAGAGTATCCATGCGCTGCTGTCAGGTACAGCATCCTAAAACATTTTCAAAACATTGCCTTGACTTGAGTAAATTGATGCCCCACATTTTTCGGAACCCTCTGCCTGCTCTGTAAACAGTCTGTCAATCATTGCAGCAGGAATGTGGATGTCGTTGTCAGACGTGAAAGAGCTGGAGGGGCCAGTAAAGGAGCTGCTAAATTAGCTTTGTCCAGCTGTTCTCAAGAGCTGTTCCATCTATTACTGCGGATGCCCAGAGAGGGGCTTGTGCCAACAAAGATTGAAGGAGGCCACTGCACTGTAAGATTCGTGTAGTGTCATAGTGTAATAGTAACTACATGCAATAAATAACTTAATGCCATTCATTTGTTTACAGGCCTAAGACATTTATTATTATACAGTTTTATTTTGTTCAGTGTCATTTTTAAAAATCTACAGAACAAAGTCCCTAGCAGAGCTCCCATTATCAGTAAATGACACTATTTGCAATTTATTAGGAATTAAAGGCACAATATGTTAGATTTTTGTATTAAAATAATTGCATCGACTGTGGTGATGAAAACCCATGAACTCCCATGATTCCACACTCAGTCACAGCGTCATCAAACTTGTTTGTAAAACCCAGACAGGACACATAATAAAGTGAAGTAATTTGCATTCTTTATATCATGAAATTTAAATATAATTGAAATTAACCTGAAGTGCAATATCACCCATGAGTAACACACCATCTTTCATAGAAATGCAAACACAACAGCATCTTAATGCATGTACAATTAGATCCATAATGAGCTGGGAAAGTTGTTTTATTATTGAATTATTTCGGAGAATAGTTCAGCATTTGCATTTTCAGAGGGTTTTGATGCAATCTGAGAAATAGAATCTGTCTTTGTTTTTGCATAAATTAAGATATGAATGTCATTCAAACTAATTACTGAAACTAATAATCACATACAAGTATATTACTTAGTTTTCTTAGCTTATAAATCAACTAGTAATGATTAACCATCATTATTTAATTAAATGACAACCTTAGGTCTTATATTTAAAAGTCTACCACTTGTTTTGATATGCATTGTGTGTGTCTTCATTCTGTGAAGTAAAATGGATAATTGAAGTTGACATGAAAAGATTAAGTAAAGAAAAGTCCATAATTTTTTTTCTTTTTCAAAGCATAAGAGTTTCTAAGCATATTTGTAGTGTGTACTGATGATATGTTGTTTTTCTCTTTCACAAGAGGTTCTGTCTGCGGTAACATTTATAAAGCTACTTGCCTGTTGTCTGTTTCCAGAGCATTGCTCAAAGGCTTTTTGGCTCATCACCCCACAAATCATATCTACTCTCACTGTACGTAATTCAGTACCTGTTTTCAATTTGTGTCCCATTTGATGTTTTTCCCTGAATAAGATCAATCACATTTTGGTCGTACTAGTTTATTTTTAATGTGATTGTCTTCTCAAGATTAAAGTATCATGATTTCCTATTTTTTTATGTGTAAACTTCTGCATAATCTTTGGACATTGATTGATTAGGATTTAACAATTGAAAGGCAAATTGAGGGAAGTATTATCTCACAAAAACGCAAACAATATTACATGACCATTTAAAGCCAGTAAAGCCAGGAACAAGATTGCAGAACAAAGAAAAACAGTATTCAATTTAGACAACTTTACAGTTTAATTATCACACAAGGAAGAAGTGCTTTAACAAAAAAAATTAAACCCACCAGGTACATGGCACTGATTACTTCTTTATAGATGATTTCCTGGACTTGCTTAAATAAAAACCGAGGGACATTATGCAATAAATGCTGTAAAACTTTGCTTCTATAGAGCCTGTAACGTTCCTTTAAGGGCTCCTAGAGAGTTAGCTGGCAGTGAAAAAGCATGCAATAGCTTTGTAAAACATATCACATACCTCACCCACTGGCCCTGACTCTCTCTCTTGTCTTGATTTAGCATTAAAATTCATCTGCCTGGAAAAGTCAGGTTTCAAAGTCTTGTCTATGCCACTGAGTTCACTCAGAGAAGGACTGTGTGCCTGTCAGGTTACTTTCATCACTGTACTTTTCTTATCACTGTCAGAACTTGACATACTAGTGTCGGCGCTAGCAGAGTCAGAAGCTTTGTTAACCTTATGCTGTACACACATCTATACTAGTACACAAATAGAGAACAGGCTCTGTAATCGTCACACTTGTGATTCATATTTTATAGCACTGATCGTTTGCTCTGCAGTTGAAAAGTATTCTGTTAGAAAGTGATCTGATATTGTGCTACGGCTGAAGGTGTCTGCAGGATTTCTGGTAAATGTCAGCCTGGTTTGTAAGAGCTCTTGCATAAGATTTCTATTTCAAATCAATGCTTTCCTTTGAACTATCTGTTTATCAAAGCATCCTGGATCTTTTTTTTTATCATGATTTATACAAAAATATTAAGCACCACAACTGTTTTCAACATTGATATAGAAAGAAATGTTTCTGGAGTATGTAGTTTTAGAATACATTTTAGAATGATTTCTGAAGGATCATGTGACACTGGAGACTGAGTAATGGTGCTGAGAATTCAGCTTTGACATCACAGGATTAAATTACATTTGAAAATATATTAAAATTTAAAAAGGTTTTTATACTGTAATTGTATATCACAGTAAAAAAAAACATTGTTTCAAATATTTTGTATTGAAATATTTTGATCAAATAAATGCAGCCTTCTTTCAAAAACACTTTTTTTAACCAACCCCAAACTAACTAACCAACAAATTTATGACTATGATATTTCATGTTAATTTGTTTTATTTATTTTTTTCATATGACAATTCCTTCACCTTAACTGGCACTAATAACACAAAGGTTGTAGGTTTTTTTGTAGGAAAGTGTCTGCTAAATGCATACTGTAAATGAAATATCCCATTTCACGAGTTCACGCTTACATTTAATTCGCTGAGGTATGGTATGCATATTTGGCGTGCTGTCCGGGGAAGGGCTCCGAGCTCGGGAATGGCCCGAACCTAGAGTACCCCCTCTTACCCGTCTAGTTGTAAAGTGAACTCGAAGTGAGGAGATGGGGTGGAGGAGGGATGCGGATAAACAGTCAATGGATAGAGGTTAGTCAGCTGTATTTATACCATGGTATTGATTACTTGATTGTTGTTCACCGGTGTCGATTAGGCTAAGTATCTGACGCGCTTCTCCCGAACCTTGTTACTAAAACATCATTTCATGCTGCTGTTATTGTAGTCAACAAATTATTTCAAAAGTTTTTTGTCTACTTCAACTCATGACTGATCACCAGGTGTAAGATAAGCAGTACCTTTTGAGGAACATTACTATTGAATTTCACAGATTTCTTTTGCATTCTCCCTTGTTTTTAGTTTGTTATAAAGGAGTCCAGCAAGATCCCTTCTCTGACCCGTGTAGTGACGTTACCAGCTCTCGAGACCTTGACCGTCCTGCTCCAGCAGGGTGAAGCAAAGATCTCCGACCCACACCATGTCATTCTGGTTTTGGGCACACTACAGTTTTGCCTCTTGACAGTCATTCCAAGGAGGACTACATGCTGCTTTTGAGGCCATCCATGAAGCCCTGTTTGCAGTTATCCACTGCTACCCTCAGGTGAGTGTCCTGGGACTAGAGGGAGAGACAGATAAGAGCTTAAACTTGATAAAAGACATTTTAGTTTTGTATTATTTCAAGTTGAATTATATCCTTATATGTTTTAAATTGACTTAACAAATCAGCCAGAGGCTATTGAGGTTGAAACTGTTCGAGATATTATCAGTTTTTAAAGACGGTTCTCTGACATCTGTTTATCTACACTTGCTTTGGGAAATGTTCTTATTAATGTGGCTTTAAGGTTTTTTTTGTTTCATGAACACACCCAACATACTATGCAACAGAAGAAAAATAAATCCGTTAGCAAACACATTATATATCTGTTAGGAAATACAGTATGACATGCATTGTTACTCATACTGACTGTTTTTATTAAGTACAAAAGTAATTTGCTCTTATTGTGTACTTTAAAAATGGTGGATGTCATGGTAAATATGTACCATTAATCTGAATTGGTAAATTTGTTCCTTGAGATGCTTTTGAATAATGCTGATACTTCCATAGGTTTATGCAAAAAGGGGTATTACAGGCGAAAGCTGTTTGATGTTAGGAGTGAATGTTACAGTGCCCTGGAAAGGTGTTTAATTTGCACTTAATATGAGTGAAAATTAGAAAGTATTTTGGGAATTTGCCATGAATCCTGAGTGGAAGGAGCTCATGGTGTCCGGTAGGTAAGGAATGCTGGGACTGCACAAGATTTCAAAGTGTACAGGTTACTTTACCAGTGAAAGTAGAGGACTTGGTATAATCTCAACATGACCTCATGTTTGATATAGGCTCTCTTAAACTAAATGAGAGTGCACATTAGGAGTAAAATACAGTAAAAGTCTATTTTTAAATGATCAAGACATGCATGCTGAATAAATTGAAATCAGTTCTTTGAAACATCCACATAACTGAGTTTGATTTGAAATTGAATCAAACTTATCAGCTCTTATTTGTTTTTGCCACTAAAGTGTAAATCAGATTAATTCTGTCTTAAAGGGATAGCCCCCCCCCCAAAAAAAAAAAAAAATTCTGTCATCATTTACACACCGTCATGTTGTTCCAAAGCTGTTTGAGTTTCTATCTTTTATTGAACACAAAAGAAGATATTTTGAGAATTGTTGGGGTTCAGAAAGTTGCTGGTAGCAATTGACTTCCATAGTTTGGAAAAAAAAAAAATACTATGGACGTCTATAGCTACAGCAGCTGTTTGGTTAGACAGGATTTTCAATTTCCCCTTAAAGGCAGAGATCGACTGATTTTGGGAAAAAAACATCCCTTTGATACTCTCATAATTGAAACTTTACATGGTCGTGTCAAAACAACCTGATATTTAGGAAAGTTACTGGCCAAATAAAAAGCAATAAATCACTCATCACTTGTATCTTGCCTACATTTTTGCAAGAATTCAACTAATACGTCTTCTATTAAAATGTGGGGGGACTCTGACAGAGGTAAGCACACCTATAAAACCCAAGTTCAGAAGTGTTTATACGTATTTAAACATGATATACAGTTAAATCTCTTAAGCTCACCAAGTCTGCATTTACTTGCTTGTGCAGTAAAACAGTAATATTATAATTTAAAATAAATTATCTATTTGAATATATTTTAGTCCTGTGATGCAAAGCTGAATTTTCAGCATCATTTCTCCAGTCTTCAGTGTTACATGATCCTTCAGAAATCATTCTAATATAATGATTTGCTGCTCAAGAAACATTTCCTATCAATGTGGAAAGCATTGTGCTGCCTAATTTTTTTTTTTTGTTGTTGTGGAAACTGTGATTTAAAAAAAAAGAAATTATTTGAATAGAAAATTCAAAAGAACAGCATTTAATTGAAATAAAATTATTTTCTAACTGTATAAATTTCTTTACTGTCACTAATTGATCAATTAAATGCATTCTTGAATAAAATATTAACTTCTTTCTAAATGTCTTATTGACCCCAAACATTTGAACAGTAGTCTGTGTGTGTACAAAATTATATTGAGAGATTTATTCACCCTCTTTTTCTTAAATCCTGTTTATCTGACCTTTCTCCCTAATGAGGGTGTTATAGTAGATGAATGCCAGGGCTGAGTTTCTCCTGGCTGTTAATATTCTATTCATCACCTTTTACATAAGGCTTCTGTGCAAGGAAACAAATTTAACAGCAATTAATTCAAATGCCCTTTCTTGTCATCATGTCTGTTCTTATTGTTAGCTGTAGTGGATGAAAGAAAGTGGAAAGCACTTGATGCTGGCAAGTAATTATATTTGAAACTTGATAGGAAAAGTGTCCTATTCTCAAACAAAGATTCATTTATTGAGTATTAGTAGAGCCATATATCTCCTGATACTTTTCCATCTACACTAAATTCATTAATTGTGCAGAAAGATGTTGTTTGAGGTATGATTCTCCTAATGAGACAAGCACCTCGTGAGCTGTGTTCAGAGACAGACTCTTGTAGACTGTGGCTACGTGGGTTGAATTTCAGAGTGATGTGAAGGAGAAAGAATTCCATGAATTTGATCCCGAAGCTCGAGGCTCAGCACATTTTAACACTGAAGGCGTATCCTTTTTTTAATTGAGCACTCTTTTTATGACTTAAGATTTAAAACCTTTTTTTCAGTAGCATCGGTACATTCAGTCTTTCATTTCTCAGACTTTCATGTGACATCAAAGTTCAGTCAGAACTGGAATGTACAATTCAGATGTGAGGCAGTGTCAGTCTTATGGTGCTTTCTTAAAACATGAATTTGATGCTCACTCTTATTTATCTGGCAGATAATATGGCTTTGAAAAGACTTAACAAGGATTCTTATTTATAATATTTGAACGAACATAAAACGTATGTAAAATTAATGAAGAGCGAACAGAATATGTAATTAATGTGTTTGGCAATACTTGCATATACACCAGACAACAGTAAAATGTTAATAAATGTATTTCAAATAAATGTTTTTTTTTTTTTTTTTACTTCATATTCAACATAGAATCCTGAAAAAAATAGTGATGTTTCCACAAAAATATAT
Source organism: Carassius carassius (assembly GCF_963082965.1). Classification (NCBI taxonomy): domain Eukaryota; kingdom Metazoa; phylum Chordata; class Actinopteri; order Cypriniformes; family Cyprinidae; genus Carassius; species Carassius carassius. The sequence goes on from NC_081784.1 coordinate 14,884,160, forward strand.
TGCAGGACAACCATTTTTAACCTAAAACATAATAGATACTGAAATATGTGTCGTGACAAATTACACCCGTCTAAAGGCTTACAGATTTGACTTCTGGAGGTCATGCTAAGTTTTTTGAATTAGAGTTAATTATACGATTTTAATGAAATGCACCTATGGCATTAAGCATAATTAATCGCATACATTAACAGTTCTAATTAAAATATTACAATTACTTTGTGATGCCAATATTTGCTAGAATATTTTAGAAGAATCCTCTCTGTCATGAATCTTAAACCACACAATTATAGCTTGAGAGTTCATGCACTGGGACTTATCCGATGTCCTGCACTTTTGGCAGTAATGCTATTCTAACAGAGGTTATGTTAACTTTAAATTGAAGGTGAAACACACTGTCCAGTGTGATTTGAAGGCTAATTGTTTTTGTCAGCTTGAAGTGTGAAATCCGATTGACCTCTAACTGGCCTGAGACTCATGTTACTGCACTGAACAATCACATTGCAGATAAATGTTGTCATTGTATACTTTCATGCAGTTTCTTTCTTATTTCCTAGGTGACGCTTTAGCCAGAAATTAAGCCACATCTAACAGAGGGAATATACTGTGTCCTGGACCAATGTGTTGAACAAGACATTAAGTTTTTGAACACCACCCTTCAAATGGGTGTCAAGGAAGTGTTCAATTAACTGTACAATAGTTATACATGCTATCACAAATCTCAAAGGCAAGGGGAAGAAAAGTACACTGTCTAAAGTTTGCTTCTAATTTTTCTGTTACAATTAAGAATGTTTTTAGAAATGTTTAAATACATTACATTTATTCATTTAGCTGACGCTTTTATCCAAAGCGACTTACAATTGCTATATATGTCAGAGGTCGCACGCCTCTGGAGCAACTAGGGGTTAAGTGACTTGCTCAGAAATACATTGGTGTCTCACAGTGGATTCAAAACCGGGGTTTCTCACACCAAAGGCATGTGTCTTATCCACTGCGCCAACACCACCCATGTGAGACAAAAAAAATGAGACAATTTGAAATGTCATGCCAAATATTGTCTCATTTTGGATTTCATGAGAGCTACACATTCCAAAAAAGTTGGGACAAGTAGCAATAAGAGGCCGCAAAAAAGTTAAATGTACATATAAGGAACAGCTGGAGGACCAGTTTGCTACTTATTAGATCAATTGGCAACATGATTGCGTATAAAAAGAGCCTCTCAGAGTGGCAGTGTCTTTCAGAAGTCAAGATGGGCAGAGGATCACCAATTCCCCCAATGCTGTAGCGAAAAATAGTGGAGCAATTTCAGAAAGGAGTTTCTCAGAGAAAAATTGCAGAGTTTGAAGTTATCATCATCTACAGTACATAATATCATCCAAAGATTCAGAGAATCTGGAACAATCTCTGTGCGTAAGGGTCAGGATGCCTGTGATCTTCGGGCCCTTAAATGGCACTGCATCACAAACAGGAATGCTACTGTAATGGAAATCACAACATGGGCTCAGGAATACTTCCAGAAAACATTGTCGGTGAATACAATCCACCGTGCCATTCGCCATTACTGGCTAAAACTCTATAGGTCAAAAAAAGAAGCCATATCTAAATATGATCCATAAGCACAGGCGTTTTCTCTGGGCCAAGGCTCATTTAAAATTAACTGTGGCAAAGTGGAAAACTGTTCTGTGGTCAGACGAATCAAAATTTGAATTCTTTTAGGAAAACTGGGACGCCATGTCATCTGAACTAAAGAGGACAAGGACAACCCAAGATGTAATCAGCGCTCAGTTCAGAAACCTGCATCTCTGATGGTATGGGGTTGCATGAGTGCGTGCGGCATGGGCAGCTTACACATTTGGAAAGGCACCATCAATGCTGAAAGGTATATCCAAGTTCTAGAACAACATATGCCCCCATACAGACGTTGTCTCTTTCAGGGAAGACCTTGCATTTTCCAACATGACAATGCCAGACCACATGCTTCATCAATTACAAAATCATGGTTGCGTAGAAGAAGGATCCGGGTACTGAAATGGCCAGCCTACAGTCCAGATCTTTCACCCATAGAAAACATGTGGCGCATCATAAAGAGGAAGATGCGACAAAGAAGACCTAAGACAGTTGAGCAACTAGAAGCCTGTATTAGACAAGAATGGGACAATATTCCTATTCCTAAACTTGAACAACTTGTCTCCTCAGTCCCCAGACGTTTTCAGACTGTTATATAAAAAAAAAAAACGTGATGTACAGCCAAGTATGGTGACCCATACTCAGAATTTGTGTTCTGCATTTAACCCATCCAAAGTGCACACACACAGCAGTGAACACACACACACCCGGAGCAGTGGGCAGCCATTTATGCTGCAGCGCCTGGGGAGCAGTTGGGGGTTCGATGCCTTGCTCAAGGGGACCTACATTAAGTCGTGGTATTGCTGGCCAGAAACTCGAACCCACAACCTTAGGGTTAGGAGTTAAACTCTCTAACCACTGGGCCACGACTTCCCCCAAAAAAGAAGAGGGGATGCCACACAGTGGTAAACATGGCCTTGTCCCAACTTTTTTGAGATGTGTTGATGCCATGAAATTAAAAATCAACTTCTAAGGTTAAACATTTGATATGTAATCTTTGTTGTATTCTGAATAAAATATTGAAATTTATGTATATATGTGTGTGTGTTAGGAAATTGTGTTATTATTTACTCTCCCTCTTGACATTCTAAACTTGTACACAACATTATTTTGAAGAACACTGTGAATCAAATGGCAATGGAGACTACCGACTTCCACTGTATGGAGAAAATAAAAAGATAAAAATATCTTTGTGTTTCACACAAGAAAGTAATACAGTTTTGGAACAACACAAGGGTGAGTAAATTACATCGCTGCTGGTTTCACATCTTCCAGGACGTGGGACAAAACTCCCAATTTCAGGAATGGTGGTCACCCTACTAGAAAGTGATTACAAAAATTCCTAATAGCCGTTTTTAGACCTAGATGTTGTGTCTGGTGGGCAAACTGATAGTGGTGCTGTTTTACAATTAGTACACAGTCCTATAGGGCAGTCGTTTCCAACCTTGTTCCTGGAGCCCATCCAACACTCAGGTCATCAGCACATTAGTAGAGACTCCAAGATCTGAAACAAAGCCACTGGAAGGCAACCCTGCAAACTTAAGCCAAAAAAGCGTTATTGCTAATGCTATTTCTGCAGCTTTGATGATATGCAGACAAGAAGACCAGAGTTACTGTATGATTGGCTGAGGTGCTTCACATGATCCAGGTTAGCCATTTTTTTTTCCAATGGTGAGTACTACAGACTAGGGATGGGATGGTATGAAAATTTTATATCACGATTATAGTGACTAAAATTATCACGATTATCAATATTATCACGTTTTGTTGAAACGAGATGAAAGTGTTCAAAAATAGTTGATGCTCACACTGAAAACATTTCAGCAAGTTTTATATTTAATAATCAACAAACAACTAATAAAACAAGCAACTCTATGCACTTAATTTAAAGAAAGATTAAATTCTGTGGCATTTCCTTCCTTACAATGAAAAGTGTAGAAGCATAGAAAAGCATAGAAAAGTCACTGACTTTCGCCATTCCTTCTCGAAAAAAAACAAAAAAACATTGTGCGCTGCGCTTGCGTCAGACTGTTGCTGGCTGGACATGATTTAATAGCGAGTTATTAAAACCGCGATAATCAAACACGGTTTTAATGATAATTCATTTTTAAACGATATTACTAACCTTCAGCACATTTTATCACGGTTATCGATAAAACCGGTTATCGTCCCATCCCTACTACAGACCATCGCATCTCCTAATAAGACAATCTCTGCCTGAAATGAGTGTGTCAGACACTGGGGAAATGGAACCAGGGACATGGTTGGGAATTGGTGCTTTTGGGGACCTTGTTTGTATCATTGCTTGTTCACACTCATCAGATTCACAGAAGCTCTGCAGCAATCCCTGTATGAAGTTTCCCTAGCTTTCATTTCTTTTGTTCAGCAGGGTCAGGTAGAAATGGTGTCAGTAGGGGGTCTTGTATTAAAGGACTATAACAGGGTAGAAAGCATCCCAGGAGCTGGCAGGGATGATCAGTCCAGTGGCTGAGGGCCAAGTCTGTTGAAAAACAGATTTGCCTCATTAGCCCTAATGAATGCACAAATGTAGGACCTTAGATACAACAGACCACTGAATGTAGAGGGAAAAAGACATTTGCCCACAGTACATATATACAGACAGGTCATAAAACTAAACGATACAAGATGAAAATTTTCCTGTTCACAGTAAAAGTATGGATTTCCGTCTGAACTTTTGGATTACAATTAGATATGCACATATATCAAAGGTAATAATAACATGCATTGATGTGTATTTTATTATAGAGCTTGAATGTTATTTCTTAAGTTCTACCATATTTCATGTAAGGCTGTAAGTTTATTATCATAATAGTAAGCTAGCTTTATATTTGAGGTAGACTCGCTCCGTGAGAGTTGCTCAGTGTTGACACGTTTGGAAATGTGCAGCGATATAAATATGACCATTTGTCTTTTGAATCAAATTGTTTTCCAATGTTATTTTATTTTATTTTTTTCAGTCAAGGTTAAGAGTGGTCATTGACTTCATGTTGTTATAAAGTACAACAGCCAATTTTGAGAATACTGTTATTTCCCCATGGAGATGGAGTGTTCATAAAAACATGTTGACCTTTTATAGACACTAGATCTTTATTTTCCATAAACACCCTGTACGTTTTTGAAATTCACTCCAGGCTGTATCTCAGAATGGAAAACATCTTATTTGTAGGTGTTTTGTTCTTGACATATTTGTACAATGAAAATATGTCACCAGAATTAAAATTTTCTGCCTAAATGTCTAGTGAGGTTTATACTGAGGGATATTCGTGTGACATGAGAGAATAAAACATTTTTGTCGCCACCAACATGACAAAAGGGTAGGTCAGAATTATAATCATACAGCCTCACCTTCCATTTGTGTTTTTACTAGCTCTCTCAAGGGATCATGACTTCTAGAGAAAACCCTTACATCTGAAAATAGTGGAAGGGTGGGAGAGCAATAAAGCATTACAGACCTTTTGCAAAATATGGATGCCATAGGAAATTACATGCATTCTCCTGTTGTAAGCTACGAGCCAAATGTTCTCATGGTAAAGAGGTTGCCAAGTTTATGAGCAGGAAATGCACAACCACACAGTTACAGAATAATAATGTGATGTTAAATGATGTTATTGAGGCTTGTGTTATAGCTTTAGCCTAACCATTTTTATTAAGCACCAAATTTGCTAAATTAAAGACTTTTCTGTACAGGTCATTTGAGGTAGTTTTTTTCTGTTATGGAGGGAGACTGAGAGAATTATATTGTGATGTAAAATCATGGCAATTCAGTTCACTGTGATACAGAAAATGGTTCAAAACTTAAACTAAGGAAATTCTTTAACTTTGTGTCTGGGGACGATTTAGTCTACTGCCATTAAAAGATGACATTTGAAAGTCTTGATATTTAAAGCTACAGGTTATTTCATGTTTTTAGTAGATATATTTTACACATTCTTTCAGACATCATTTCAAATTTTCATATTCTTATAACCTATATATTGGTGTCATTTGTAAATAAATAAATAACCTGAACCATTTACCTTATTATGTTTAGGTGGTGTGAGTCTTGCGGAATAATGATTGAATCATCTATTTGTTATTTCATAAACTCAATCCCGCTCAACATACTCAATCCTAATCAATTTAAAGCATACTTACCACATCAACAGCTGTCCTGGAGGAATCTGAGGATAAGTGCTTTGTTCACGTTCAAAAAAGGGATTGAATGAGGAGCCAATTTGCCACTTGCCAACCCAAATCTTTAACTGTAGCACTGTGTGCACATAAGATCCAGTTTACAGTGTTTGTCACCATATGAAAGTAGGTCATTCAAGTGTTTCCTTGGAAGTGCAGCAGTGTTTCTAAATCAGCATCGTCCTTTATTAAAATTATCAGATGGCTCAAAAACATTTTGGATTTTAGGTCAAATTTTAATGAGTAATAAACTGAATAACCTAGTTTGTCTGTAGCTTACATTATTTATTACAGTATAGGCTATTGATAAAGTAAAGCATTTATCTATGCATTAGTTGACTTTTTTCTACAGGTTTTAAAAGACAAATCCCATTATGATGAATAAATAAATGTCATTATCAACCACCTAAAATCAGACAACAGACCAGTGTAGCTCATCTTGAAATCTCTGAAGGCCTCTCTCAACATTGAGATTCCAGCAGACATCCAGCATCAAAGTGTAAAACCGCTTTCATTCCAGTAGGAAAAAAAAATCTGAACCTTTTACTAAGCATCACACTTGGGCTGAGCAGTGGTGCTGACACACAGGACAGTAACTAAAGGGGTGAAGGGGAATGATTCAGGAGCAGTAGTTCTCAACCAGGGGCCCTCTGCAAACTTCTAGTGTGCCCAAATAAGTCTTAAAATGTTTTAAATTTAGTTACATTAACATAATCTTAGAGGAATAGTTCATCCCAAAATGAAAATTAGCTTAAAATATACTCACCATCAGAAGAGATTGTTTGTTCATTGGAACAGATTTAGAGAACTTTTAGTGTTATATTACTTGCTCACTTCTGGATCCTCTGCAGTGAATTGGTTCAATGAAAGATTGAATGAAAGAATCATTTTAATGAAAGAAAAATTCACCCAAAAATGTATATTTACTGATATTTTTCTTGTTGTTTTACTACTATTGCGATTCTATTACTTTTTTATTAATATTATATTTGTAAACATTTATTATTAATTATTTTATATTTAATAATTGTTGTGTTATTCTTATTTGTATTTTTTATATGTCTGTATAGTTTTTGCATTTTATTTGAGTTCTTTTAGTAGTATTTTTTTTTTTTTCATTTAACATGTTTCAATTTAATGTAATTAATCTGTATGGTTTTGGTTTTACTTCTAGTTAACTATAATGGTCCTCAAATATACTTTTGTGATTTAATCTACACTTTTTTTTTTACAGTTAAAATATAGGCCTACAAAAGATTGTATTCCAAGGTTTAGCTGTTTACCTGCACAAGTAGCAGGCACCATAAGTGTCATGTCATGAGCCTGGAATTATATCAATGCTGACACATTAACTTTTCATTACATCTTTTTCACCCATCAAACTCTTCAAATTTTCATTAAATACATTTTTGGTTGTTAATGACTTAATAAATTCTCATAAATACCCAGTTCAAAAGCATCTGCTAAAATTAATAAATGAATCATTAGTGAACAGCCTGGCAAATGACACGGTGCAGTGTGCACAATACAAGGAAGTCACACAAGGTTACACAAATGAGTACATCAGCGAAAAGTAAGCATGTTTTCATGTGACTTCCGTGAGGAGACCGAAACACTACAACAAAATGTATTTGTCAGAAATCCAGAATAAACCAAACAATGACTCCTCTGCGCATCTTGAGGTACAGGCTAACGATGGATGTCTCCACCACCACCCCTCCTCCGTCCACGTCTCCGCGGAACGTGATTGGATTAAAGTCGGTTACCCTTTCCCCTCTAACCCGGTGATGCTGGCTGTTTCCTGCTTCTTCGTCTATCCAACCGCTGCTGCTGGTGATTTCGTATTAGTTGAGGGCTGAAGCCACAGCGAGACGCAGAACGAGGACGTCCGTGGCTTAACACGGCAGAAACCCCGAGTCTACCCCACTGTATTATCCCATCCAAAATCACAGCAATGCGCAGGAAATCTAGGATATTATTATGTTTCGCTGTGCTTTGGGTTCTAGGCATAGCATATTACTTCTATTCGGGGACAACGCTGAGTCGAAAGGTAGGTTTTTCTGTTTGATTCATGTTGCATGCTGCTGGATCGGTGATATCATAAGTTTTTATTTGAGTCACTTTGTCGAAATATTTCGTTTGCAGATGAATGAGGATCATCAGTCATCACGGCGAGGCGAGAGAAGCTCGCACGTTTAAATAACCAAAGTGTTTTGCGTAGACTCACAAAGATAGTGCTGTGATTCAGTGCGAGACTATCAAATATCTGCGTTAGTCAAAGCCCATTATCTTATGCTTGATTCTAAAGGGATATTTGTTTCGAAGTCGTTTTAAAAAGCTTTGATACGCCGATTTTCTTAAGAGTGAGAGGGACCTGCTTGTACAAATACGAGCAGTTTCTCTTGCGAATGTTACAGGGAGTGATAACGCTACGATTAATACACCTTTTTTTGAAGATTAATATTTAGACTGGGACTTTTTACTGGTGGTAGGGACTATGATTTGAATGCGTTCACTGGATGACTCGTTCACAATGTGTCAGTGATTTTTTTCTGCAGTTTAACGTTACGTCGTTACGCCAGTAGGTGGCGACACAATAGAGTGTGTTTATGTTAGTCCTTGAATCATTCACGATCAAAACTTTTCTCATTTATTACAATTTATTTCATATTTCTATTGAATAATGAGATCTATAGGCATCTTAATAATGAGTTTACTTGTCATTAAACATATCTAAAGTGGAGTGATCAGTATGATTAGCGAATGCGCAAAATTTCCAGTGTCAGTTACTTCCAGCTATTTTAGCTGCGCAATAACAGTCTAGTCTAGTGTAGTTTTACTGTTTACTGTACTTTGTTTTTCTTCCATTTATCTATTGTAATGCCACCAACATTTGTGAGCTGCAACTGACTGTCATATAAAGAACCATAATAACCATAAAAAAACATAATAACCATAAAGACAAATACAATGAATTTTCATGTACAGTGATCTCTAGAAGCTGTATCATTCTCATTAATCATCACTTGACAGTGTGTAGCCTAGATATTGCACTCAGTTTTGAGTGAGGGTGATGTACCATGAAGCCACACATTTTTAGTAGCATACCGTACCATGTCTTGAAGGAAGTTTGCTGAAATTCTTTAACTCACAGCAAAATATTCAGCTCATGAACTTCTTTTTATATTAAATGACATGTATTGTCTTGAGGTTTTGTTGTGCTCTGTGCTTTGTTTCCATAGCTGTGCATCACCCACAGTCAGCCAACTCATTTTCTATTGTGAGTGCATTTGATATTGTGATCAAGGCACAATGAGGTGAATGGACCACTGCACATTTGGAAATTGCTCCTTTATGGCATTCTGAATGTGCATTACTGAATGTAATGCTATTGTTTTATAGTCTTGCACTGATCACAGTTTGTTGCGCACAAGTCGTTATTGTACTGTAATGTCTGTGGCACGAAACATGAAACATTGTGTTCTGTGTGCATGGCTACAGTAGAAATATACTGGACATCAAAGACTTTGCTGCTTAAGTCGTTTCTATACTATTGCTGCTTTTATCATAACCTAATAATGTATGAAGACGGCTGCTTCTGGATCCGTTTTTTAAAGCTTCATGTAGAGTAGCGTAAGCAAGTGGCTGAACAGCTGGTTTGCGCCCCGTCATCTGACTCGGGGCGCTTCATGTTGAATCTCTCTACATTGAACGAGACATCTATGCTGCTGTTTGGTGCAGCTTGTGTTTCTTTATATCCTTAAAATTACAAAATGAATTCATTTTAAATTGAAGTGACCTTTGCCTAGAGCTTTTGCATTTATTTTTGTGAGAACTATGTTAGTTACGCAATAGATTTAAACAGATGTCAAAGATAGTGTCTCAACAAGGAAATGAGTTTCTGAAACCAGTGAGGGTGGATGACAGCCCCGGGATGATGGTGGTGGTGGTGCACAGATGCTCATCATTACTGATTCTTGTACCTCAGTTATGCAAGGGTCAGATTCATGTTTTTCAGATTATTATCAGATTATTTTTTGGAGCTATTGCTGGCCTCAGATGCAGACGGGATAGGAAAACAGGAGGCTTTTATCTCCACAGAGAAATGCGTTTGATCTGAACACATTATTGACATGCTGATTGCTCTGCCCCTGTTGGCAGGATTACAGTGGCGGTGCTGGGATGGAGCCGAACTGCTTTCAGTCACTTGTTCAAATCAAAGCTTGTTAACATCAGGATGAACCAAAGTGCATGATGATTCGGTCAGCTCTCACAAAGCTGTGTGTGTCTTCGTTTTTTCTTTGTTTCGCCCTTTGATAACAGAGGAAAGTAAGTAATCAGTTGGTCTGATGAGTGTCTTACAGAAGGGGCCCTCATTTTTTGGTGACTGGAGACTGTGGGTTTCTCATTTTCTGATATGGTGGAGATGTTCAGCTAAATGAATCTGTGCAGTTAATTTTGAGTAGTGGTTGAACGATATTGAATAGTTTTTTTTATTTTAGTTTTGTTGCTGATACAGATTATTTAGAGAACAGGTGACTGATGACCGATATGAAGCAGATCTATATGATATCACACTATTTATTTTAAATTATTTATTAGACAGAACTGTTAATCGGAGTGTGTAAACTAATGAGGATGGAGAATCTGCCACACTCAGGCATTGGTGTTCCAAAAATAAACATTCCAACACATTGGCCAAACAGAAAAAACTTAACGGCCAACGTGATGACTCAAAAATGCCACATATTGGCAGATATAATAATAAATAATAATAATTCATTACATTTATATAGCACTTTTCTAGGCACTCGAAGCGATTTAAATGGACAGGGGGTATCTCCTCATCCACCACCAGGCTGCAGCATCCACCTGGATGATGCGACTGCAGCCATATTGCCCACCACACACCAGCTTTACTGGTGGAGAGGAGACAGAGTGATGAAGCCAATCAGCAGATATGGGGATTGTTAGGAGGCCATGATGGTCAGAGGCCAATCGCCGAATTTAGCCAGGATGCCGAGGTCACACCTCTACTCTTTTCGAAAGACATCCTGGAATTTTTAATGACCACAGAGAGTCAGGACCTCGGTTTAACGTCTCATCCGAAGGACGGTGCTTGTTGACAGTATAGTGTCACCATCACTACACTGGGGCGCTAGGACCCACACAGACCACAGGGTGAGCACCCCCTGCTGGCCTCACTAGCACCTCTTCCAGCAGCAACCTAGTTTTTTCGGGAGGTCTCCCATCCAGGTACTGACCAGGCTCAGCCCTGCTTAGCAGGATATATCGACTTTAGCGATATTTCAATTGACCACTACTTTTGTGGAAGATCAGTGTTAAAGTAAATGCCAAAGAGCCTTAATGTGACCCTGGACCACAAAACCAGTCTTAAGTTTCAATTTCTTCTGAATAAATAAGCTTTCCATTGATGTATGGTTTGTTAGGACAGGACAATATTTGGCAGCGATTCTGAGGAATCTAAGGGTGCAAAAAAATCTAAAAACTGAGAAAATTGCCTTTAAATTTGTCCAAATGAAGTTCTTAGCAATGCATATTACTAATCAAAAATTAAGTTTTTATATACAGTACAGACCAAAAGTTTGGACACACCTTCTCATTCAAAGAGTTTTCTTTATTTTCATGACTGTGAAAATTGTAGAGTCACACTGAAGGCATCAAGGGCTATTTGACCAAGAAGGAGAGTGAAGGCAAAAGGGCCAACAAGTGCTAAGCATCTCTCGGGGAACTCCTTCAAGACTGTTGGAAGACCATTTCAGGTGACTACCTCTTGAAGCTCATCAAGAGAATGCCAAGAGTGTGCAAAGCAGTAATCAAAGCAAAAAGTGGCTACTTTGAAGAACCTAGAATATGACATATTTTCAGTTGTTTCACACTTTTTTGTTATGTATATAATTCCACATGTGTTAATTCATAGTTTTGATGCCTTCAGTGTGACTCTACAATTTTCATAGTCATGAAAATAAAGAAAACTCTTTGAATGAGAAGGTGTGTCCAAACTTTTGGTCTGTACTGTATATATGGTAGGAAATTTTCAAAATATCTTCATGTAACATGATCTTTACTTAATATCCTAATGATTTTTGGCATAAAAGAAAAAACAACGATAATTCTGACTCATACAGTGTTTTTTTGGCTGTTGCTAAAAATATATCCTAGTGACTTAAGACTGGTTTTGTGGTCCAGGGTCACAAATGAAGTGCTTTGGTATCCCTGTCAGTTTCGTGTGGAAGAAGGTCCTGGACGTTGATAAATGAGGTTATATTTTACTCAACAGAGGGTGAATTGGTTTTTAAATTTGAAGGGCAATGTTAGAAGAGGCTTCTATCTCTTCCCTGAGATACTGTCTGCAAAAAACTCTTGAAAATCTGATGCTTTTGGAGCTCTTTGCCATGGGATGTTTTTCTTCCTCTTATCTACCAATTGAGCTTCAAAAGACCTCAATATTTTTTGGCAACTTTTAAGTTGGCAACCGGATTTCATGAGATTATGTTTTGTCTTCTTGTTGAATCAGCAGAGTTTATTTCCTGAGACTGAATCAGTGCCTTGTTTTAAACAGAGCTATGAACTAGTTATAAACTGACTGTGTAAGAGTTATAATGTTTTCACCTTTGATATGAGCTGACAAATCATATACTGTATGTGAGCTTTGCTTTTTTACGACCTGACCTTTGACAGGAACATGGTTGAATGTATCCATAAAGGTTTTTTAAAGACACTTCTCCTGAAAAGAGTCTTCTCTCTCTCTCTCTCTCTCGTGCTGTAACTTTGGATACAATGAATAACTGAGTGACCTCAATGGTCAGAGGTCATTGGTCAAGGTTTATGACCATGGAATTCCTCTTTCTCAGTTCACAGATGGAGACAAGGGCTTTAGCTGAAATAGTCATAGTGAATAGGCAAGTCATTAGTAAAAAAACAAAATGTGACAACTACCTGACTAACTATTAATAGGCAGTAATTAGGAGATTAAGGCAAAAGTTAATAGTTAATTAATAGCAAGAATCGGACCTTAAAATAAAGTGTGACCCCATTTTTTGATGTGCATTTAACATTATATATTATATTTACATTTATATAACATTATACTTATATTTATATAAAGTCCTGCTTTAAAATGCAAAATGTGATCTTTTACACCAGAACAATTATTGTCATGAATCATAGTTTTTTCCCAATTGTTAAAGTGATAACTCTTGACACGCAGTGATTACCTTTGAAGAATTGTCTTGTCCAAAGATTCAACATTTTTTACTGAGGTCTCTGTCAGTAGAGATTAATTTTCTGTAATATTTGGTAAGATAAAGGTCTCTGTGGGGATTTGCAGAAATCCTTTTCAATTCCAACAAATGCCTGTTCAGTTAGGGAGTGCGATATGAAAAAAATTATTATATCCCTGCTTACCACTTTAGTCTGTAACCACATTGTCAGAGACGATTTCTCATAATCTCTCTCCTTAGAATAGTTCTTTATCCCATCGTGCTTCCTTGTGAAATAAAGGTTCTGTTCATGTTCTCATTAAACGGCATATCCTGGTTGTTTTTAGATTATGATTGAGTCTGTTTGAGTGAACAGTGGAAGAAGCAGCACTATTTGGGTTTCAGTTCAGACTCACACAAAGGCTTGTCAGCACATGAAGTGAAATGTGAATGGCAAAATCCATAAAAAGATAGGATGAAATATGCACTAGCATAAGAAAATGAAGTTTAAAAACCTGGAACTTGCATCTTTGGACACCTTGACTAGCAAAGGCTCTGTAAATATAACATGTAGAGGTGAAGAGCGGCAAGCCTGTTTACCAAAAGGGCCAATGTCTAGAGAAATGCATCTCCAGCTGAATGTGTGATTAGAGAAAATCAATTATCCTCTGCAGGGTAGTCATCTTTCTGTGTTTTTCATGTTTGGTTTAGTCATCAGTCTCTCATGTCTCTGTGAAATATGTATAAGCCACTGCGAGATGTATATTAGTGCAATGCAAATGAGAGGAAATTAGCTTTTAATGTTAAGGGTCATTCATTCTTCAGCGGGCTTTAGATACTGGATATTTCCCTTGTGGCAACTTGGTGACATCATTCTATGTTATCTTTTATGATTAACACAGTCATCTGCCTTATATTGGTGCATGCTTAGATACCATAAAGAAAGTGTTTTCACGTGTTCTAGGGATCTTTACAGGAAACATATTTTGTTAAAGCACACAGTTCAGTGTTAGTTAGCCAGCTAAACTGTATTTATTTTCGTATTTTTTTGTTGGTAAATGATTGTTAAGCTTGTTTAACAGAGCAAGTTTTTGTTAGATGGGTGCATTTGTTTGACCATTGCACTTTTATTAACAGTGCCTTGCACATGACAGTGTTTTACAAACACTGCACTTGAGGTAAAACTAGGAAGTAAAATCAGCATTTCTAGACATTGCTTTTTTTTTTTTTAATCCACTCTCCTGTGTATCACGTTTTTAAAACCAAAAGATACACACTTTTATATTCATATGTATTTTAACTAGGGCTGTGAGATTAATCGAAATCGTCATAAAATCACGATTTGAGCGTACACAATTTCTAAATTGCTTTATAGCACGATTTTCCGCGGTACCGAGCTCCCACAGTATGCTCTCCGATCCAATCAGAATGCAATGCACCTAGCACAAGAACAGAACAGACTGGGCATATGCCTACGTAACTCCAGGTTCACACACTGTCTGTGATGCGCCTTTTTTCGGAGCCCATGTTAACGGATCAGAGCGTTCACACTTCACGTGGTAAAAGGTTAGAAATAGAAACGTGCTAAAATAATTAATATCAAGCTCATGAGCATAGAGAGAGTTGTGAGAGTTGTGCACAGGACACCATTTGAGTGAGAGGAGACACGTTTTAAGTGCTCACACTCTCTCCGGGCGAGAACAGCATGTATCTGAGCAAGCATGTCCGGTTTTGTGACAAAGCAAAGGAAATCTGTGTGCAACCGAGAGATTTGAGATTATTTTAATGTGCTTTCACGTTACAATAACGTGCTCTCGGTGCTGCTTCTGCACCACAAACACATACTGTATATGCACTGCAAACGGAGTACATGTGAACCTGTATAATGTATAACAAATCGATTTCAACACCCGAGGCACCGCTACAATGAGCTCTATGACCAATGCATGACAAAAAAGAAAAAAAAAATCACTGAACACGTGATTTTTTTTTTTTTTTTTTTTGCCATGTGTTTAGACATTTTGTCACACCTTTACTATAATGATTACTTTGACTTATGTCTGTTCTAGAGACATGTTACAACTTTTTGATAAAGCTCTAATTGGTTTTCTTTTGGATATGTTTCAAATTTATACTGAATGCATTTATGACTGTAAAGCATGTCTGTGTGTGTCAAAATCGTGATTTTAAAATCAAAATCGCAAAACTGATCAAAGAAATCGCAATAGTTTTTTTTTTTTTTTCATATTGCACAGCCCTAATTTTAACCTAAAATCTGATTCAATGTATACATTATGCATCAACTACCACGTTACATAAATGATTGCTTTTAGTACTGTTGGCAAACTGAACATTTTTGTGTCGTGATGATAACACATCTCTCTGTATCAGCTGCAGTTTTATCACTCTTCTGCTCCATCATGTCCAAGACAAAACAAAAACTGATTACTTGTTGTTGACAAGTGCTTTTTTTTAAGCCTACCCTTTCCCACCAGGCAATCTTAGTATGGAAAGTATGGAGCCTATAAAGGCAATATCTGTATTCTCTGAGGACATGTCTTGTGGTGCCAGGTGGGCCATATTTGTTGGGTGCATTCTCAAATGATTGGAGTAGAATGTAACATAAAAAAATACAGTAGCATTCTAAAGATATATTTGGCTGTGACTATTTAGAAGATTTGGCCACAAGAGCAACATAATCCTCTTCCATGCTTTGTAATAAAGATGAATATGCAGTCAAATGCAGTGAAGTGTGTCTCATTGTTCCTCATTGTTCCCAAGTTAATTGTTCAATTTAATATCAGGGAAAGATTCCTGATTTCATGTGTTCTTAGTGGTGCTGTGATTGTTTTTAACGATGATGTGTCTCTTAGAGAGTCATTTAGTGACATCGTATTCAGATTCAGTTTCTTGCGCTGTCACTGTTTGTGGAAACCAGTAACACATCTTGAGAATGAACATCTGCTTCATGTCTATGGCAGACACGTCTGCTCTGTCAGCTTGTGTTTGAAATATTGTAGCATGTTTCCCACATAGATTAAACAAAAATCGTCTGTGAGCGCTGAGCAGTCGGAGTTGTTTAGATGATATGTAGGGCCGGGTTATTCGTGTATCGAGATGTATACGCTAATGGGAAAACACTGTGAATATTGTCAGAGGGCATGAACGTGTTGAAGATGAGGATTTCTTAGCCAAGTGCTCTCCGGCTGTTTGCCACCTCAGCGTTTCAGAGAGACCAACAGACCAATCAAATTCTAGCCATATAATTTTAATGAGCTTGGGTTTTTGAATTGCCTCCAGTGATGTATCATCATATCAGCGAAAGACTTTACAATGCTGCTGATTAAAAGCTACGTTCATGCCATGGGAATGAGAAGATACGTGCACACCTTGCACTCAGAATGCATTTAGCTACATTAAAGTAAAAATCTCTTTATTTCCCATCACAAGAAGCGAGGCTTTATTGTGACTTAAAGTAAAAGTTCACACAAAAATACTCGGGCCATTCAAGATGTAGATGTGTTCGTTTCTTCACTGGAATAGATTTGGAGAAATGTAGCATTGCATCAGTTGCTCACCAATGAATCAATGAATCTTCTGCAGTGAATGGGTGCCGTCAGATTGAGAGTTCAAACAGCTGATAAAAACATCACAGTAATCCTCAAGACTCCAGTCCGTCTGTTAATGTCTTTTGAAATAAAAAGCTGGGTGTTTGTAAGAAAAAAAAAATCTAGCTTTAAAACATTGTTCATTTCACACCACTGGTTCCAGCAAAAATACAAGTTATCTGTCTATTATTCATAAAATTGCTATGCTAAGTATGTGACTGATGAGCTGGTAGATTATTCTCACCAGACGTTAGTCTGTTTAACATTGTAAGTGCCAGCTGACGTTCACTTTATTTGCTCCACAGCTTAAATTCGGCCTACAGGGCATGTAGTAAAAGAGCACCAGAGTCACCAGAAACAAGATTGAGCCATAGGAAGCCACCATCCACTCTGACTGACAGAAATCGATGGCAGCGGTGGACCTGAGTCACTGAAGCTGAGCTAGTTTTGTCAGCTTGTACGTTGCTCTTGTAGCCTGATTGAAAGAGTTTATTGAAAATGGCTTTCCATTTTTCAGAGCGATCATGTGCCTGCTCAGACATGCTGTATAGTTGATGTGATGCTTGAACTGAATTGCTTTTATTGATGCCACACTGTATAATTGAACTCTAACAACTTAGTCTATCATTTATCGGTACCACATTTCAAACTAAATTAAGAATACAACATGGTAATCATTCATTTGGCTTTGTAAAGCTCAGAAGCATTAATTACGTGCTAATTAACATGCAGTGGAGGGCAGACGGTGCTCAGAAACTGCTGACTGCAGTCCCTTGTCTTTCAGCCTAATGTTACCTTTCATGCATATGCAACCACGGACTCCTCTGAGAATTTTACCCCTTTCATTTCAAAGACTGAAGATAAAAACTTTTTGACTCTCGAGGGTAATTTAATTATTGTAATCTTTCCATTTTATCCATGAAAGAAAGGCGTTTAAGTACATTTACATGCAGTCAGACTAAATTCTGTTCATTAAGCAACCAAGCCAGCTTTTGTTTTTTTTTTTAAACTGGGCAATATGCACTAAACGACTGAGGGTCATACATTACCAGACTTTCAAGTCATTTTGAAAACCACAAACCTATGCGCACATGCCTTACTGTTAGGATATGCATGACAAATGACAACAACGTTCTAAAATCGGTTTGATATCCTATGACTGGATGGAATCATAGTCTCAAACTAAAAAAAGTAACCGTAAATTAGGCCAAAATCTGTATAAAATCATGTGGTGTATCCCAGCCTTGAAACAGTAATTTGTTTTGTAAACACTTGTGTCCAACTGAAATCATATTAGTCTTTGTGCCCGAATGTTCCAAAGGATGATAGAATTTTCATTTTTAGGCGAATTGTCACTTGCAAAAGTGTGATGTAACAAGTGGTTGATTGAATGAAGGCAGATCTAAATGTGAGCTTGCAGTCGATTGCAAGAGATTAGTAGGGTTTTTGAGGATGAAATTGTTCATTAAGTATTACAAGGTCAAAAGGAAAAAAAGCATGGTTACAAAGTAAAACCTGTATGGATATATTGTTCACAATAAGATTAATAACATGCTTTTATAAAAAATAAGATAAACTACCATCTCATGCTGACTGTAGCTTTATTTTAACTAAATGTCCTCTGTGTGTCTTTTCACTAATAAATCTTTTCCCATGCATGTTTTGACTTTGTAAATTAGAATAACTTGGTTAGACCTGTTTATGTGTCTGATTTAAATGAGCAGGCTCTTATTTGGATATCTTGTTCAGGGCCACGCCAGCTTTGCTTTTAGGGAGGTGCTGTATCCGGTTCACTGCTTATCTAATTATTAGCAGGCACATCCTGAGTCTTTGCTAGGTCTTTGGCTTCTATGAGTGCTCCACATGCATCTTCAATAACATTACAGACCAACCAATAAACCACTTGGCTTGGTCGAGCTGATCTCTGTCTGTTTTTTACCCTGACTGTGCCTGAGGGCTCTGGCTGTGTCTCATACCTGGCCTGTTTATTTACATGCCTTTTTAATGAAAGGTGAACATCTGTGCCATGAGTCTTCCCACCAGGCACAGATCAGTGAAGGACACAAGCTGAGATGAAAAGAAAAAGTTGTTCAGTTTGTTTTCTGTGTTGAAAACGGTTTGCAGGTTAATGTCAGTCGACAGCATTAGTTGTATAATGTTGATTTGCTAGAAAGAATATTTATATTGTTTCTTGAATTCTAATAATTATATAAAAAATACAATAAAAAAAAGCCAAAATGACAGTTTGACTAAGCCACTTACAATTGTAAATGTAAATGGTGGCAGCATCTAGAGAGTTTTAGACTAAATCGCAATACTTATTATTTTTTTTAAATGATCTGACTAAAATAATTAGAAAAGTCAGGAAAGCATGAAAATGCATTGGTCAGAGCTAAATGTTTGGGAATCTATCATCTGATGTAATCTATCACTGTTGTATCACTGATCTGTGAGTGTTGCCAGTGCATTAAAAGAGGGATGTTGGTGTCCGTAAAGGTGTACAAAACCTATATTTCTGGATGTTGTGTGTTTTTTTTTTTTGTCAGACATTATGAATGGATCCAGACAACAAAGTTTATGTTGTTCTTCTGATTCAAGACAAACAATCTATTTCATCAGTTGGCTTCACCACCCTTCTTGGTAATCTTGCATTAAAGCTGTGTCAGTGTTACTGGTTTTACAAGCTTTACCAACAGCAATTCAGTCATACTGTAATGTTGAAGTTTTATGACATTGCTATACTTGTAGTGGCTATAAACTATGTGCCTTTTGAATGATTGACTAGCGTTGTTTAGTTCTTGTTGTAAGTGCTTCACTGAAATAGCAGCTTTTACTTTAGTCACAAAATATATTTCAATTATAATCTACATGACACCACAATACTGTCTATAGAGCATTAAGAACATTCCTTTAAATATCAGCTAATGGATGCTTTGCATGATGGTGTATCTTAGTGGTGTAGTTTCATGGTTTTTGCATTATCATTCTTGCATTAAGCAATATAAATGAATGAAACTCAAAAGGCAATTGTGTAACTGGCTCAGTGTACTCTTTCTGTCAGGGTTGTGATTAATATTTTTGAGAGCTCCCCAGCTCTGCTAAGTAAGTTTTAGCATTGGGATGAGACAGATGGGTGAAGGACGACGGTGATGGTGAACTGATCTCAGCAGCCTTTAGATTGACACCCGGGCCTGCAGGGCAGCCAATTTGCACTTGTCTCCATATAAAAGTGACGGCCTTCTGGACGCCCAGTGCAGATTCACAGTCGACAGCTTCTCACCTTTTGCCGGAGCAGTTCACTGGCATGTCAGTGAGAGGTAGTCAAATTTTCTGACATGATGCCTCATTTTGTATGGCATAATTTTTTTTCCTGCATAACAGGTTTCATTCGTCTTGATAAGAGGATACATTGCTGAAAAATAGTTCAAGTGTCACTGCATTCACCAAGAGATTAGCAAGAGCTCTCGGTCGCATTATTATTTACTCACCCACATGTCATTCCAAACCTGTATGATTTTCTTTCTTTTACAGAGAAGATATTTTTTGTACATTGATAGAAAGTCGATGGGGTCCAAAATAACTTCATTAAAAATCCCCACTATATATATATAGTTTATTTATTTATTTATTTTTTTAAAAATCTTTTTGAGGTGAACTGTCTCTTTAAGATCTTCTAACCTTAGACTTTGCAGGGCCAGTCTCACACAAAACACCAGATTCCATACAACAGCACTGAAGTTAATAAACTGTACAAACACTATGATGAATGACATTACTACAAAATCTATAACGGAGAGTTCAACGTACTTCTTTTATTGACTGTGTCCAGCAAGGAAAATGTAGGTGACAGGTCAGGCAAAACGTAGATTTCTTAGTTGATACAGTAAATTGATTTTTTTTTTGACATTTTTTTTTCCAGTTGTTTATGCAATGTGACTTTAGTGATCTTACTACACAAAATAGCTAAAGCTACCAGCAGAAATTTGTCATGTCACTTCTCTGCTAAAATGAAGTCTCTTGGGTGAAATGCATAACATAACCTCAATGTCAGAGCGCTAACTGCCTTGCAAATTCGATCACGCTCAAACACCATCAGGCCAAGGACAACATTCAGCCTTGCAGTTTAAACTGTTGTTGTCACAAATCAGAATGAATGAAAACCCTTGAGACAAAAACACATTTTAAACTTTCTGTTCTAGTCATGACTTTTTCCATTTTAACCAAATTCGATTATTTACCATTGAAAAACCTCATATCTACAGTATAATTACTTTCCCTGATTAGACATGCAACACTTTCATTTCGCTTTTTTGTGCTTTTATGGAAATCCCAACTAATTGTTTAAGAATGGACAAATAGTTCAGTAATTATTTGTGGATGTTATTTCAAACTGAATTACTTTGCATGCATTTTTGGAAATTGAACGGATAAGCCAATAATTGACAACAGATTCACTGAGCATATAAATTGTCTAGAATGTGTTTAACTGCTTGCTTTTTAAGCGTTTCTTTTAGACCGGTTATGGCAACAGACTTTTGGAAGTTTACAAAATTTCTTATAGGTGTCCTTTACACGACTATAGGGCAGTAATCATCATAGTAAAGTCTATTCCCACAGAGTCATGTAACCTGTCACAAGTGTGTTGATTTAACTCTTTTTTTTTTTTTTTTTTTTTTTTTTTTTTTAATGAAATGTTTTAAATCACAGAAGTTAAATGTAGGTGTATTTTAAATATGCTTCTATTTCTTTAAAATCTAAACTGTTTCATTTAGCCTCATATTTTGTAAAATATTTTTTATTTAAAATATACATTATTTGTTATTATATAGGCTATTGTCCCATCTGATCTTTAGGTACCATCAGGAATCAAACCCTGCAAAACAGGAACTACTCTTGAAAGTTTCTGTAGTGCCTCAGGGATCCACAATGGACTTATCCTGATAATGTCACTGAGATTTTATTTGTTTACCCATTGTCATTGGACATTTGAAAATACTTTTAAAGTGGGGAAACACATAATGTACTAAAGCAATCACTAAGCAAAACCAAATTTCTTTCAAACAGTACTTTTAAGAAATATTATCTACAGACAAATGAATGAAACCGTAAGCCTTGGACTATATTTTGGTGTGAATGTTTTCTTCCACAGAAGCTCATTATAAAGAAAACCGCTTAACATTGCTTAATGTACCAAAGCAACAACCATGAAACTTGCTTCCAAACCTGAGTTGTCATAAACACCATCTGCATGCTTAAAATATCAGTTTAACCCTTGAAATCTGCCGTGAAGACAATGTGCTATGTTTGGAGATGGCGTGTGGTTGAAGTTGAAAACTGCAGCTTTTGACGTAAAATAAATGTATTTTAGCACTAGATAAAAATATATTGTAAAGTGTTTGAGATAGATTTTGGTTTTAGCAGGCTTTAGCAGTTTTAAAAATGATTTTAACTTTGAGATTTAACATTTTGGTTTATATATGCATTAGTTTGTCCTTTAACACCGTTTATGTTAATCAGATATAAAAATGTGTGGTCTTTCTATCTCGGTACATTTAGGCACAGTCAAGCTCATTTTTCTTATAACCAATTTTTATAGGTGGCAAGAATCTTAAAAAAAAAATTGTCTTTATGCTTTTTTTATGGGACATAATTTTCTTGGCAGGGAGTCCCTGGTCATTTATGCACTACATCAATATTTATCATTTTTCATGTTAAAAATCCAGTTTTTCGTGCTTTTTTTGAAGCTTTGATTGTGTTTACAGTGTGCAATATAACATGTGTTCATGTTTCGCGTGTAAAAAAAAACAGTATTTTTCACACAATTCACCTATCTGTATACCGCTGTTTTCACTGACATAATAACGGGCTGATGACTTCCTCGTTCTATGAAGTCCCTCCTTCAGAAATACGTAGCGAGTTCTGATTGTGCCAGCGGTTCCTGTGTTGTGATTCAACACCAGCTGAGCGCGTGCTGCCCTCCTGGAAACGCGCTATTGGGCTAGTTTTGAGAAGCAAGTGGGCAGGAGCATGTGCTGGAGATGTACTTATAATCACTGGAGCGTTTTTACTGACGAGATGTGCATGAAAATTGCAATGGTTTTTTTGCACAGCCTTAACATCTAGTTAACAAAGCTAAACAGCGTTGCCCTTTGTGTAATAAGTTACAGAAACTGTTAAACGCACCAACTTAAATAATAAAATACACTTACCGGTTGTGGTCCATAAACAACGCCTTCTCCAGACAAAGAGGGAACCGCTCCATCTTTCAAGAATAATCTTTGTGCGAATCCGGCATTAAACTCATTGAGATTGAGGAAGTTGAACTAACTAAAGTTTAAAACATGGGATCACGAAGAAGGGGACCTTTAAACGTTTGAATGTCCAATAGGGACTTTATATTTTTAAATCTCGATGACTGACACTGCTTATTCTGATTACCAAGCTAAATAAAGCCCAAACTGAAGGAGAAATTCAGTATATTTGACCAGATAATAAGGTGTGTGTGTTGAGTTTTGGGTCAAGATGATTGCAGCAAGTGTTGTGTGTTTTCTTGCAATCTCATTATGTTCTCCAGATTCACGTGATATCGGTCTTGGAAACTGGGCTTTAACTCAATCTGATTAAGTGAAATGAGATATTTAGGCAGAATGAGGAAAAGATAAGCTTCCATTTTAGTTGTTGAATTATTGAGGTATTGTACCACATTACACTGCTGCTGTGGTACTTTTAATGGCAGGTTTAGTCCTCAAGATATTCCTTCCCAAACCATTCCCACGTCAGGCCATAAAAAGTGCATGGAGATCATCATTCGGCATCTGCTGTGCAGAAATGTACTTTGTATTCATTTGTCTGACACTAAACTTCTGTTCCATATTAACCCATTTGTTCGCTGGCAAGATTTACATGCAGCACCACCTGCGTCCATGCGTAAAACTCGCCGCATTCTTCCTCATGTTTCAACTTGTTGTACAATTTTCTTCCTTTAAGTCATAGATTTTTAAATGTCTGTCCAGAAATGGTAAATGTTGAAGTTAGACGAAGGCTTTAAACAGATAGAGGGAGGGTTGTTGGTATTTTTGGCTTTTTATTTCACTATCACAAGAACCATTGGTCGTTTGCAATATGAAACCTTAGGAAGAGTTTTTTCTTCATAAAATTGAGAAACTCTGCTCAGAACCCCTCAGAAGTTTTTCCATGTATGGGAAGAATGTATTTTTAGCCTACAGTTTCCCCATCCCAAAGGCTTGGAGAGTGGGTGCCCCACTCCTGTCGAATGAGGTAATCATCCTTTAACAGTTAATGAGAATAAAACATAGCAAGCAACATGTTTTAACCCTTCATGTCTTGATGCCATTTCATTCCACATTATTTACATATTCTGTTCTGTAATGTCGCAAACACTGACAAGTGAAATGATCTAAAGGTTGAAATCTCCCTGTGCTGTTATACTAAATATCATCAGTCTTTGAACGCAGCTCGGCCAATAAGAATAGAGAACAGGAACTAAATATTGTATAAATTACAATATATCTGGAGCTGGAAGAGATGTTAATAGAACATGCCCTTGGTCTCAAGGCTATTATGCAGAACTATTACGCAGAAACGTAGTGTTTTTGTCAGGCTGGGACTGGGTCGTGCCCTTGCCCACAGCATGACAGAGGCAAGTTTGGAGGTTACTCCACCCTTCAGTGTCGTGATCCTTAGAAATGTTTTTTTTGATGAATAGTTCAAATTTTTTTCAATTAAAAAAAAATTCTTACCCATATGTGTGTGTGCTTCATATGGTTAAATGACAAAGCACTGAGCACAGTTTGCTGATTATGTGGTGAAACTCACTTGACCCATCTTACCCCGCTCTCCCCTACTTGAGAGATGTTTCTAATGTAAGACTGTTTCTGTCCCTCATAGGTGAGAAAGTTGAAGTGTGACATTAAATTTCTGCACAAGCGACTCTTCAGCCTGAAGTGCATTCGCGCTCTGCCGTCAGGATTTCTTTTTCCCCTGAGGACCTGTTTGGCATTCAAGGCAAAGGGAGACTAATTAAACATGACTGCCTTTTTTATTGTATGAGCGGACATATCATATCACGCTGTTTGAATGATCTAGTCTAAAGGAATCTCAGTATTTCTGCCTGCTCCTGTCCACTCGTGTAGCAGTTTTTGTTCGAGTAAAGTCTCTGAAGACGAAAGCCATTCAGATTCAAGACATGCTTTGTGTTCTTAATGTTTTGTTACTTGTTGTCATGATAGTGACTGGTAGGATTTACCCAGCTAACATTCGTTGTGCCCTGTTTATGATGAAATGTTTGGGAACAAAACAATGTTTAATGTTGTATATTGTTATGTATGTTTTATTCTCATTATTTTTTACCGTTTTTTATAACTACCAACCAAAATAACCACTGGATAAAGTCGAGATAATTTTGTTTTTAAGTACCCAGATAGCACACGTACGTCTGCAAGATGTCAGTTAAAGATCTCTTGATCTGGAAAGCATCTGCTGTCTACAAACGTCTGACAAACGTCTTTCAGATGTCAGTTTTACATACATTCTAAATCACAAACATCTTAAAGACATCTAATAGACATCTATTTGACATCTAAAAGGAAACTTCCTATAGACGTATTGCAGATGAGCAAACACGCTAAAAAATAGGTCTTGTAAATGCAGACGTCTCCAAGATGATTTTTTGTAGAACATCACAGTACTATGATATGTCAGATATGAGAATAGTAAGGTCTGTAGATTGGGAGTATGCGTTCAGAAAAAAAAATATATATATCCTAAACCTAATCTGCGGGGTAAAATTCCCCCAAATTAACCCATTTTGTGGACTAGGTTTGTACCCCTTTCTACAAATGTCATTTTTGTTAAAAATTGAATAACATGAAAACTTTTGTAAGTTCTTGGTCTGAGTTGAAGTGCTCAGGAGGGCTGAATTACAGTTTTGGTCAAACAGAATTATTGCAGACTCTTACAGGTCATATGAAATTAAACGTCTACTCAACAACAAAAATATTTCTTGACAATTTTTTATTGTTGATGTTATCGATAATGTCGACTAATCATTTCAGCCCTAATATAAACTGACAAACACATGCAAAATTATGTCAAGTGTCTTTCTTGGTTAGTATTTATGTAAACACAGTCGCTTTATATTAAACAAAGACCGTATATAGGCTATTAAGTGAATGTAAACAGTCGAGACAAACTCGTGTGTAATAGTAGGCCAGTGGTTTTCAACCTGAAAATGGTATTGCAGGTGGGCAGCAAATTAATATTAAAAGAAATAATAATATTGTTAATATATGTAAAAATTTCTGAGTCATAACATAATAACATCATTTCATATATATATATATATATATATATATATATATATATATATATATATATATATATATATATATATATATATATATATAAAATTAAATAACAAAAAAAATATTAAACTGTAACTATGCTTCCACTATCCGAGCTCGCTGATTGGTTTAAGAATGAGTCGCCAATTTATCTTAGATATTTTTGCTGCATATGCTACAGAACAACAGCAGTTGTGCCAAGCAGTGCCAGCCCGAGTTATTCATCCAAGTTATATGTTCATTGCTAGTTCATTCAATTAAGACAGTTAACAATCTAGCTTCTGAGTACTAAGTTATTAACCCAACAATAGCGGGGTCAGTTAGATTCAGAAGCACTCTGGGAACTTTGGAGTGGCTAATTTGTGGCGTGGCCTGTCTGTTATTACATGTCCTTGGATTTCATTTCAAGAACTGTAATTAATTATGATCAGCTGGTCTCTGAGTTTTCAGTCAGCAGTTGAGGCTTGAGTTGCGAACTGGTCCAATGAGTGCTTATACCTAGTCCCTCAGTTTCTCTGAATTCTCCATGGGATGAGAGTGAGCTACATGTAATTTTCTCTGTGTGTGCACCCAGCTTCTTTTATGAATACAAAACTCCAACATCAACTCCCTGGCATAGGGATGAGAGAATTCGGTTAGGGAGTTTTGGAAGTAGGTAAGTTTTCATGTGTACAAGACATGCACTCATTGCCAGAACACTGGTAAAAGAAAGATATTTACATATAGAGAAAAATTTGCATAATGAGCAAACGTCTCGGTGTAGTTTGCTTAAATAGCTTGTGAGCACCATATAAACACTTATCATTTTTGCCAATCTATTAAACTCATTAGAAAATAAATGTACAATAAATCATAAGCTACAACAACGTCAAAGAAAACTTGTATAAATATAAGGGAGACTGATATTGCACATCTACAAAGTCTGGAGTTTCACATAATTCCCAGTATTTTTCAGACCTGCCTGGTGTGTGTGTGTGTGTGTGTGTGTGTTGTTTATTTTTCTTTGCCAGTGACCTGATTGTGCCAGTTTGGGGCAGTGCATGTCAGACCTCCAGTTCCTCTCACACCTCAGAGACCTGGACAGTGGACAAACACAGTGGAGGACTCAAGGCTACACAATTGTCTCATTGAATGTCTTTCGCTCTGCTTGCAATCGAGCGTGACTTCTCACAGTTTGTTCTGCACAGGTTTTGCCCTCAAACCGTCAGCTGTGCCTGTTAGTCAGTCCTAAGCTGGATGCATACTGCATGATTTTTGATGAAATTAGTTGAGATTTCTTTCATTGTAGGGAGAAATCTGCTGTCTTTGAACGATTAGTGTGACATCATAATCAAATCAAAAGACCCTTTTTTTCTTTTCTTTTTTTCTCTCTCTAAATGTTTTGGTAAATTTTGAGCTTTGGCCTCCTTTGCTTCCATAATGAAAACATCCAAAATACACATTTAAGTGTTTGTTTTATTACACGTTATCAGTTTTGGCTGTGGATTTAGATTACAGTACATATCTTTCAAAGGCGGTTTTCTTAAATGTAGTTTTTTTTTCTACATGTACTAAGCCAAGAATCTCCACTTCAGTTGCATTCACACCAAACTTTCCCGTTTAATCTAAATTCAGAAGGCTTTTTTCAGAGGGGTTTGTATATGTATCATGCACCTTATTTGTACAACACTATTGCTAAAAACATGGTAATTTTTTTTGTCTCATGGCTGTTAACAGTATTTTTGATTTAAGTGATAAAAAGAAATAGTCAAAATCCCCACTGCAACCCCCCCCCCCCTTTAATATGTAAACGCAAAGCAAGAATTTTGAACCTGGCTTTATCCAAAGTTTAGATTTCCGTTCTGGACATGTATGCAAACTAGTGCATATCTGATTAGATCATTTGCATATTTAAGCAGCATATAATTTCAGAAAATCAAAATACAAAACTTTGCACCTGTTAGCATTACCTACTAGTTAAGTTTAAATAATAAAATTGCTTTAGATCCCTCTTTCACTCAGCCATGACAACTCTATAGAGTTTTTTTTTATTTCTTTCAAGAGTTTGCTTGGGATTATGTGGTGCTATTTCAATTTCGTGAGTCAGTGAAGATGTCAGAATGTGATACAATTGATGAAAAAAAATAAAAATGCTGTTAGTCTTGACCAAAGTCTGATATGTGATACAGTCTGATTATAATAGACTGTTGATATTGGACAGTTTGAGATCTCACTGGTGTTATCGTACCGTCTGACAAGGAACAAACATAAAGGGCAGGGGAAAAAGTAGCACGGCATATTTCTCCCGCGTCCTCCCCCACAATTCAGAACAGAGCAGGAGAGAATATCAAAACAGACTCCAGAACATTTGTATTCTCAGTTTGTGCAGTTTTGGTTCTTGTCAACACTACAGTGGGAACATCTGCTGAAAAACAGCGGCTCTCGTTTCACTGCCGAAGGTCTTTTTGAGGGCAAAGCACATTCCATGTTACAGGCACAATATAAAACGTGCTATTAAGGAATTTGTCATAGCTGTTGTTTGACATGGCCTGCTATTTTGCTCACAATATAGAGTTATGTTCATGAAAAGCGAACCACCTGCCCTGAACAGCAAGATAAGTGTTGGAAAAGAATCATGAGGGGTTTAAGGCCTCTTTTCTCATTAAAAATCTCCTCATGTTCCACTGAAACTATTAAACTGAAACTGTTGTGTCAATGTTTATATCATCATCTTTAAGCAATACCTGGCCTACTTCCTCAAGCTAACCATAACCGGGTTAGAATCTCAAAACGTAGACATTTACATAAAATATTATATATAATATTTTTCTTTCTTTATCTGTTAGTTTTTAATCTGTTTATTTATAAATTATTGTATTGAAAATGTAATTCCGTGGTGTTATTGAGTCAGACTTTCCAGTGTTTTCAGTCAATTTCCCAGACATTCTCTTGTTTGGTCTTCATTTATGGCTTGTGTAACCATGTTTTGCTTGTTTAATCATATCCAGAGCTGAATCATATTACAGAAGGTGAAATTGGTGCTGGGCTTTCTTTGAAATGAAGCCATTTGGTTTAGAAATTATAATAAACTACTGCTTTCTTGTTTTTTTATTATTTTACTTCAGCCTTCTGGTACAGTATGCGAAGTTAAAACACTGAGATCACTGGCTTTGAAGCAAGCGTCATCTGACTCTAGGACTGGAGGAAAGCCTGTATATTACCTCACACAAAGTACCATGGCAAACTTGTGTTTGCTTAAAATACCTAACATGTCCTTCAACATATTTTCATTCCAACCAAAAGGAGAATAGCTCAGCGAGTTGAAATTTTAAATAGATCGTTTTTTCCTTTAAGGCAAATGGAAAGTGTCCGGTTATTGTATCCCTGTAAACTATGGATCTGTTCACACAGGACACGTTCTGTGTCCTTTTATCCGTCTGCCCTGTTTTTCTTTGTAAACTTGCAACTGGAACAGGCGTCTTTGAATGTTTTGACTCGTTTTGTGCCATTAGTGCTACAATTTTCAGACTCATTGTCAGGTGAAAAAAACACATCACAGTATTTTTGGTTTACACAATAACACTTCCTTTGGAAAATTAACCTTATGTTACTATATTGTGTGTTCTAGAACAACTGGAGCACTTTTTTATTGACCAATCAACATCCAGGACCAGAATGATCGGTTTTATAATTTAGATTTGAAGCTTTTAGTATATTCTTAAACATTATCCAGTAGACCGAGAGCATGGAGTCTAACGTGTCTTCTCTTAATGTCCCTTTCTCTCCTGCTCTCCTGGTCTTGTATTTCCTTCAGCTTGCAGTTAAAGATGAGTGGGCTGGCTTGAGCGACAGTGAGGTTGGCCATTAATGCTCCTGCAACATTCAGCCGATTCCAGCACCTCGCTCGGACTTTTTATTGAGAAATTGGAAACAGTGGGTAGTCTGGTGGAATAACGCTGTGTAGACGCTTTCGTGGAGAATGTCTTTAGTCCAGGCCTTGGTAACCATGGTTACAGCCTCCTCTGCTTGCAGTAGACCCTGAGGAGTCATGGCTGTTTGATTCACCATTAGAAGAGCCGCCTGAAACGTAAATGCTGTAATGAATATCTGATTGGATTTCATTACATTTACGTGCACCGGACGTGGCTTTCAATAATCTCTAGTGTTTTGCTAGAGGTAATAAGATTTGCCATTGTTAGGGCTGATCATAACTGTTTGGTCGTATTGTGATTATTCACGATAACTGCGCATTAATGCACACTTTAACATAATGATGTTCTAATAAGTTATTTTAACCAAATTATTTTGTTAATAATTATTACTGTGGGAAAACAGTAATAAATAATTATGTTTTCAAATAAAAATGCCTCACACTAACATGCATTGTTTGTGAATTTACAAAATTCTGACAATCTCCACTTGTCCTGTCGATGACAGAATGTTCACTTTTGGGTAAACTATTACTTTTTATAGCAGATATTGTTGGTCAGCCCTTGTGAAAGTGTGTTTATATGATGTGTGAAAGTGAAAGTTGGCTTCCAAAAACAGTGTATGTAGAAAGTGGGCTAAAGTGAGCCCAAAAGAGAAATGCGGTTGGTATAGAAAAGAATCATCCCCCTTTTAAAATAATTACATTTGTTGCTTTGCAGCCTGAAATGAGGACTGACACAGTATTTGATTTATCCAGCTGTTTTCACTCAGTGCAACTTACAACATCCAAGTTACAGCCTTTAGTCTGTCGGGATATGCCTCTACTAACTTTGCACATCAATATTTGCCCGCTCTTCTTTGCAGAACTGTTCAAGTTCAGTTAAATTTGGTGAGTGTTTGTGGACTACAGTCTTCAAGTCATTCCACAGATTTTCAGTGGGGTTATTATTTTAAAAGGGGTCATTCTTTTCCATACCCACTGAATTTGTAAATTTATTCATATATTATTCATGAAATTCTATCCCTGTGCAATGTTTTCACAAACCCTCAAGGGAAACAAACATTTTTTGGTACTATTCCAAGTTCTATGTATATTAATGAATTCCGAATTTACATTACCATTGACAATTTCATTGTCAGCCTAAGTCATTGATTAGAAAGAACAAAAATAGACACTTCTAAGAATTGGAGTATGAAGAAATTAAGTAATGAAGCATTTGCAAAACCAGGATTATGCTTCCTCCAGAAGACATATGTAATGAATTAAACCTTTGTTATCGTCGGGAAGAAGGAGGCGGGAACCGGCGGACAATCAAATGAAACTTTAATTATTCAAAATAAACACAAAACAGCACACCAGCCCCTCACGGACGACTGGTGCGCACAAAATAAAACCAAAACACAACTAAAATCCCAGGCCTGGTCCTCTCTCGTCCTTCACTGTCGTCGCTCCAGTTTTATATCCTTCCATCTCCTACGTGGGACTCGAGACCGGCGGTGGGCCGCAGGTGCCACTGATTTGCCCAATCACTGCCGGCCTCACTCGTGTTCCCACGTCCCTCGGCCCCGCCCCACTCGCCACAACATAGCAGTAGCAAAAGTAGCAAATATCTCTATTGCCTGTTTCAGTTTCATAACACATGCTATTTAAGTTTCTTTTTACGTTTTTACTATTTGTCTGTATTTGGTATCAATAATTATTTAATTGCTAGAAGATAAATCATTTTCTGATAAAGGTATCAAAGGGTAATTTGTAGTGAATTTAAAGATCTCTGTAAATGGGACAGGATTTGTTATTAGAAGTGATTCTGTGTGAATTAGTACGTTTAATACTTTGATTATTGTTAAAAAAGTGAGCAAATTATTTTTATTTTTTTCTAAAAGAGAGATTTTTCTTCTGAGTTGCTTTTCACTGTAAATCGTGATCTTTTTGCTCCATTCTCGTGTGTTTGCTGGCGGCAATGGTTCAGTTAATGGTTGCAGTCCAGTATGGCAAAATGCGACTATGTCTGACTGCAGGGCTTTGTGGGGGATGTAGCCAGCAATTACATTTTAATGATTCTGAACTACTTCAGCAGTGACTATAATAACAGTTTGGCCAAAACTCTTTTAAGTACATCACCTTCACCCACATTCAGCTAAAGTTAAAGGCCTATCATGTGTCGTCTTCAATTTGTCATAAAATGTTTCATTTAGTATGTGTGTGTATATTATGCCACTTTCCTTTGTGTTTGAAATGTATGATTTATTTTGTCCAAAGAAAACCGACTTCTAGATGATTGTTTCTCTCATTTTTTTGTCATTTTGAGGTTTCTGTTTTCATTAGAGAGAGATTCCTTGTGTTTTTGTTCTATGCATGCATGCATCTGTTTTGTGTCGGCTAAATGTATGAAAGCACTGTGTTTTAAAGCATGCCCATTTTTACAGCATTATAATCAGTGTTGGGGAGTAACTAGTTACATGTAACGGCGTTACGTAATTTAATTACAAAATAAATGTAACAGTAATCAGTTACAGTTACTAAGAAAAAAATGAGTAATTAAATTAGTTACTTATGAAAATTGTAACGATTACAAAGAGGATTACATTTGAATATTTACACACATCCACATACAGCTTATACTTTCCCAAATTGCACTAAGACATATGGCCCATAATCTCCGAGACGCGGAAAACACATTCGTAGAATCGAGTCATAAAAATGGAATTCAGCCTATAACGCGGACGCAGTATGCCACATTTTGGACGAATAAATCAAAAGCAGGTCAGTACACTTGAATCAAAACCCGATATGGACTGATGTCTGTGAATATTAAGCCGCAAAAAGACTGAATATGAATCCTGCACATTCTGCGTGTCTGTGGAAATCAGGCGCTGACTGGACATCGGGAGAACCGGGACTATTCCCGGTGGCCTGGCAGACGATTTGGCCTTCTACTTTAATATTGTTATTGTGTAATTGCAGGGCGAATATACTAAAGCGATTATTTCCGAATCCGCCATTCGATAATTAAATTTCTAATAAATCATGAATCGGTTAGTCGTGACTGGCAATGGTTGGGCTCGCGCGCTCTCCGCGCCTCCATCGAACGGTTTGGATCAGACTCCGAGTAATCGATGCGAGAGAGAGAGACCGGAGTGACCTGTGTAAGCGCACAGCTGGAGAAGAGAAGCGACACTTCTGTTCAGGGTTTCAGGTGCAGGTCAGTTTCATCTGTAAAGATGCTAATGTAGTTTTGTCTTTGTTTACTTAGTCAAGCAGCAGCAGCACATTGCTCGCAATCACTCAAAATACTGTATAAACGACGTCATTATTATCTTTTGTAATGTTACAGTAGTAAGTTAGCAGACAAATCATCATATTTTATCATAGGTTTAGGGGGAGCTAGTGGATACAAAAACACAACCCTTAGGAAAATTAATATAGCCTATGGTATGGCACTAACCGTGGTTTAATTATGGAATTTGTAGTAAAAATAAATACAAGTGGTAATTAATTTGCCAAGGTTAAACCTGCATGGTGTAAAATGGTTGAAGATGATTAACAGTTGCAAATTAACATTCATTAGAAATTTATAAAAGTAATCAAAATGTACTCAAAAGTAATTAGTTACATTACTTTATTAAAGTAATTAAAAAAGTTACACTACTATTACATTTTAAATAGGGTAACTTGTAATCTGTAACCTATTACATTTCCAAAGTAACCTTCCCTACACTGATTATAATAGAGAGGCGCTGCTGTCAGTGGCTTTTCACTGAGCTCTGTATAATGCTGATGCATCAGAAATAAATTCAGGCTGACAGTCACTGGCAGTTTGATATGTAGCATGTTTTTGTAATTCAAGTGTATCAGAACAGAAGTGATTGTTTCTTTAATAGAAAATATCATGTTGGCATTTCACTTATTCTGTAATGATGCTTTGATGGGTTTTTTTAGTGGTGACACTTTGATTAGCATTTGTGTTTTCATTTAGCTTCTACTGTACAACTACTAAATCATATTCAGTGCCACAGTGTAACTTTATTCATTAATACATTGTTTAGCTGCATGCTTTCTTGGATTGCAGAGATGCCCTTTACCAAGACCTAAACCAATGCTATAAATGTGCAGGATGTTGCCATTTAGCAGTTTCTTTTCATCCAAAGCAATTTAGAGCAGACCTCTTGCTGAGACCCCTCAGGAACCTGAAGTTAACAGCTTTGTTCAGTGGCACAACTGTGGGAAGAACTCAGCACTGAACAATAACTGTGATCCAGAGCCAGTCGACAGAAATTTAACTAATTTGAAATGCATAGACGTTATTGTGCATTCTATTATTGTAAATATTGTAAAAAAAAAAAATTGTTCTTTGTTAAATATGGCAGCAGAGACACTAGTAATCTACTGTAATTATATGGTATGAATACTGTGAAATTGCTTTACAGTGTACGTATTACCATAAAAACAAAATACAGTATATTCCTTTTTTTCAGTAAAATACTGGCAGCAGAGATGCCAGCAATAAACTGTTATTCTGCGGTATTAATACTGTGACATTAATAAACAGCCATTTACTCTAAATAAATAAAAATACACACATGTACATGTTTCTGTGATTTATTTTATTTACTGTACACTCTTAAAAAAGTCAAAAAGGAACCCTAAAATTAAAAGTTCCTCGCATATATTCCTGTAATGAGCGCCAACAACAAGGACAAGCAAAGACTTACTTGTACCCAAACTCCTGTGGAACGTTCAGAACCTTTGGCCTTTAAATGAACATTGCATTGCATACTACTGTACAAAACCATAATACATAAATACAGTAGATTAGTGTTGAAAATGGGCTGTAAATTAACAGCAGTTGCTTACCTTAAATTATTTCCCAGAATGGATTGTTTTCTACATTATATTACGGTTGTAATTGAAAACACACAATGCTGTCAGAATTTTTTTTTTTTTACAATGCATTTTTGTATAAAACCTGTATTTTTCATAAAATAAACCTTTTTTTTCTGGCACATAAAAATACATTTTACAAATATTTTTTCTTTATATTAAATGTGTCGTCTCATGTTTTTTGTTTTGGGACAAGTCAAATTTGTAACTCTTTGACCTGACCTCTTCAGCGCCCTTATTATTAAACCAGTAGTGTTTGTTTTAGCAGCCACATCTTTATTCATTGGCTTGCACTGGCACGCATGCAACTTTGAATATTGTAATGCTGTGAGTCTTGTCGAATTCTTGCTTGAGTTAAATATTCTGGAAGGACACCTTAATTGTACCACCGTGGAGATGATTTTCTCTCTTGAGTAAGATTTGACGATGCTCTCCCTGTTCAGCTCTTTAATTTCTCTTCACAGTCTTCAAACGGAGAGGCTCTGAATTTTAAGCAAATAGAGTTGTCTGGATTTCTCTGTGCAAACCCTTATCAGCACTGGCATTTTAGCTACTTGATTGGGGTTTTGTGTACTTGGAGACTCTGAGTGTGTAAAATTAGCCTTCATTCAGCCACACTAACCTGACGGGTCTTGGTCAAATCCACTCACAGGTTCTAAGCGGCTCTCCTGCAGTGGGATGATGGGAATGAGGCTGTGGCCATGGGCTGTCAGTGCAAACAGGGTGCCGTGGTTGATCTCTTGGCAGGTAATTGCAGTAATTCTGTGATGCTGGGCTTGATTAGCAAGCTCTTTGTGGGTGGGAGAACAGAAGTTTTGGCTCTTCAAAGCATCTGTGCTCTGGCCAGGTGCTCTTCATTAGTTATCAGCCCTGGGCAGCATGCTAATGGTTTTTCCTCATTCCGTCAGAGTTACCAAGCATTGCTAATTAGGAATGGGTTCTCGATGGTTGACTAGTCATCCAACAACCAACTAGTAGATTAGTGAAGTGGTGTAATTTAATTTATTTTTCTGAAGCGAGCTGGGATTCTTTTTATTAGTATACCTACATTTTTAATATCTAATATATATTAATTCATATATACACTGTAAAAAAAATCCGTAAAATTAAGAAAAAAAAAAAGCCCAGCAGCTTTGGTTGCCAGAATTCTACTGTAAAAAAAATCTGGTAGGTTTTAGGTTTTACAGTTTTACATTAAATTTACAGTTAAATACCGTAATTTCATTAACTGATATAATGTTAATATACCAACCTATTGAAGTACTGAAATCTGTTTTGTACCTTTTGTAATACACTGATAACTACCAAAAGCAGGTGGTGATGAGAAAGTCACGTGATGAACCAAAGTCCATCACAAGCAGCAGTTATTTAAAAGAAAAAACATCAAATTCAAACAAAATTTTAAATGCAATGCAAAGAATTCTGGGAACATAAGTTTACGGTTAAAGTTTACAAAATTTAAATTAAATTTTACTGGAAAAATTACTGTTAACCATTTAAAGGTACAGGTTGTATGACCTGCCACGAGAGGGCGCACTACCAAAACAATAAAAATTGGGTTGTGTGATGACGCTAAGGAGGAGCTTGGAATGATGGGATTTGTTGTCTTCTACCCAACCGCTGACAGCCATCAATCAGACGGAAAGATAAATCATGGATTTAACGCGAGTTCAACGATTTGTGCGAGTAGATTACATAAAAGGAAATGCAAAGACACGATCAGACGCGTCCTCGTGTGGGTCTATAGGCGCGATGACCCGCTTTTAGCGTGTATGCCCCATGATACTTACTTGTTGATCGTTATAATAGCTTACATTATTTGTAAAGATACGAATCAAAACAAGTCACCTGTCGAGTAAAACACAAGCGAGATCGGCATCTCTTTCTAGTTGAAGTTTGTCGCATAACTCTCTCCATCTAGAAAATTCAATACCGATATTGATCCTCGCTCTTTCTCTCCTGTCCCAAACTCTTCTTTGGTCGTTTGGTTTGCCTGTACGTTTGTTTACGGGAGCTGTCCTTGTCGACAGAACCAGCAGCAGACGGTAAACAGTAATTATGTTCCATAAATAAGTAACACAATCCACCATAAAACGTGCAAGAAGAAGTAAATAAGGAACTGGCTGAAGCAATCTAGTGGTTTGTTGGAAGCTATATACTACTACTATATTTGTCCACGACGCTGTTGTCATGTGGTTTCTACATCAGTTAAGGCGGTAACAAAGGGGAACTAACGTCATTGACAGGCGACTAGGCCTACACTGCCCCGTGTAACTGTTTAGAATGGGAATTTTCTCATGATTTACAAGTAGTTGAAAACATTAGCGATATTGTTAGTAATCAGCTGGACAAAATATATAATACTAGTGGTTTTTGTATCTTATAATATCTTACAAATTGTACCTTCAACAGGTTTCTACTGTAGCATTTTCACATTTGCAGCAGTCTTGCTGTTTGATTAGTGTTTTTTTTCTCTAATAAATAATAACAAACGATAATGATATACTGTAAACAAACTCTTTCTTTAATTCTTTTTCTAGAAAATTCTATTTTTTTACTTTATGCCCCCCCCCCCACACACACACAAAATGATCACAAAGAACAAATGAAAAAAAAAAAGAAAGTTATTGTATAAAAAAAAAAAAAAAAAAGTGTTTTAAGTAAACAAATATATCTGGATAGATAGTGTCACATCATTGACGTAAACAAAAAAAGTTTATTTTTTTCGTATCTATAGAAATAACTATAAATCTAATTACACTTTCTCCTCTAGCAGAGAGCAGTTGTTGAACTAAGTTTTCAGCATGCTTGACTGTTTCAGTTGCCTTTGTTCCATCTAGTGTCTCAGCTTGTGTGTTATTGCATATTTCAGAGTGTAAGCTGGAGGAGTTGCACTGCCTTCTTAGGACTTTTATTTTAATATTTTTATAATATATATATATATATATATATATATATATATATATATATATATATATATATATATATATATATATATATATATATATATGTGTGTATATATATATATATATATATATATATATATATATATATATATATATATATATGTGTGTGTGTGTGTGTGTTTTAAGTTCGCCACACCTAGTCTAATGTTGTAAATCCAGCACAATGTAATTATAAGAGCTCCCAGCCAACTTTTTAGCCAGCATGCAAAGAGTATGGGTTGGCTTCAGCAAACACGAAAGTATGTCTCATGCCAATGATGCAAATTTTGGGAGCTAGAGTTTCAAATTCAGATCCAAAGATCTAGCATAATACATTACAGTCTACGCAGACGATGCAGCCCAAGCCTTATTACCTGAAAAGGAGAGAAAAGAAGTCTGTTTTTTACTTTATAAACCACCACCATACGCCCCATCACTGTGTCTGTCTTGGCATGATGCAAAACTCTGCGACTGAGGCTTAGTCATTAATAAACATCTGTTGAACTATTATTATCTTTTGT
The DNA here is from genome assembly GCF_963082965.1 of Carassius carassius. Lineage (NCBI taxonomy): Eukaryota > Metazoa > Chordata > Actinopteri > Cypriniformes > Cyprinidae > Carassius > Carassius carassius. The sequence continues at coordinate 14,922,424 of NC_081784.1, forward strand.
AATAGCAATTTCCAAATTCTGTTATTGGTTTCAAGATAAAAAATTGAGAGCTTTTTTAGGAGCTAGTACAAACATTATGTAATCGGCCAAGTAAGAGCAGTGTACAAACAATGGACCAGCTGTCCCACCATTATGCTTAATGCAGTTATAACCGTATGACATTAGTACAATGGAAAATTCTTGTGAAATTCTTCGAAAGTGTCATGAAGGAAACTGTTGATTTAAGCATAAGTCATATTGAAAAGGAACAGCTTCTGGTCTTCTTTGAAGGTCCACCTAGAGATAAAAGAAACATTTGGTTAGAAACTGATGAGACATGCATGCTTCATAAAGCAGTGATGCAATTCACCGAGTCATCAATGAGTCAATGGCATAGTTTGTATTTAAAGGTACAGTAACACACCTTAGGTACCAGATTTAGTTGGAGCCAGAGTGCTTGTGTGGTCTGACATATAATACTGTTATGTTTAAAAGTTAGGGGTCAGTAAGACATTCAATAATATTTCTATATAAAATAATCTTTTGAACTTTCTATTAATCAAAGAAAAAGAATCTATCTTGGTTTCAACAAAAGCTTTGTAAACCGTTTCCCGCTAGAAATGTTTCTTGAGCACCAAATAAGTGTTTTAGAATCATTTCTGAAGGATCATGTGACACTGAAGACTGGAGTAATACTGCTGAAAATTCACAGAAATAAATTAAATTTTAAAATATATTCAAATAGAAAACGGTTCTTTTAATTGTAATATTATTTTACACTGTTACTGTTGTTCTGTATTTGTATTAAGTAAATGCAGCCTGGGTCAGCAGAAGAGACTTTTCAAAAACATTAAAAAAAAAAAACCTTTTGAACAGTAGTGTATACCAGATTGTTGTTTTTAGTAAATGGCCCTCTGTGTTTATGTGTCTCTTATATTCAACTCTGGTATAATTGTCATTGGCTCAGAGACTTTATTGCATTTAGTCAAATTAAATATAAAAATATAGTCACTATGAGATGGTACACTACCGATTTGATGATTCAGTTCTTGGGGCACTGTAAGATTCTTAAATACAGTATATTAAATATGGGAAGTAATTTTGTGATGCTTTATGTGATGAGTAGTTCTTTCCCTAATAAAAGACACGGAGTCAGTCCTGTACTTTCTCCCCCACAATATTTCAATTAATTGTGATTTTAATTTAGCATCTGGAATACATATGGAGAAAAGAAGTGAGAAATACTTGTATAACATAGGATTCTGCTTCTGGGCTTGCAGTTTGTCGAAATGAAGCCGACTTGGCTTATACCACAAAACAAGTTAAGTGCGTTTGGTACATGTGCACTAGATTCAGTTATTTTGTATGATTTAATTAGATTAAAATAATTAAAGTAAGCCCAGTTTTCCAAATTGTCCAACTTAACAAATTTTTTTTTGTATATAGATTTTTCTGTACGCATTTATGTACGAATCCAATAATCCTTTCATGTCATGGAAATAAAATGGCTAATTAAATCAGCTTTCATTTTGGTTAATTTTGTAGGCTGACGATTTGAGAATGCCACACAGCTTATAAAAAATGTAAGAAGTTTTGAAATGGTGGACAGATTACAAAACCCTTCCTCAGTTTTAGTCTTTATTAAATTACAACTTACGCCAAACCCCCGCCGTCTTCATCAGAACTTAGAATCAATTTTATTCCTCTGTCAACTCTAAGATGAAGGTTTCCCATCACTGATCAAATTGAATCTTTAATTAAGCTCTGTTTCACCTGCTTGCAGTCAGAGGCCAGATGTGACTCATTTCATTCCCAGTTCACAGTATGACTGCAAGTCATACACACTCAGACACATGATGGAATGACACAGCTGGACAGAAAAAAAGCAGAGCAGAGCAAACCTCTTTGCCACAAAAACAACAGTTTAGGTCTGTCCATTACAGAGCCTTCTTTATAAGGTGAAATCACTTCTAGTTTTAATTTTCTTTGTTAATTTTTAAAGGCACCAGTGGACACTAAACAAAAGGACCAGTTTACCCAAAAATGAAGAAATTTCAATATTTACACAACCTCATGTCGAAGCACTGTAGTATTCCAAGCTTTGTGAAGCCATGTGTGCCATCTGAAATCTTAGTTGTACATTTTGGTTGAGCTGAACTTCAGAAATGTATTAATACTTAATCGAACTGATACATTGAAAACCTTTGCCAAGTTCTCAGATAATGTTGCTTCTATCATGAACATACTATGGAGATCTATTGTATGCCAAATGTAAAGATTTTCAGTGAATAACAATTTAAGGTTTGTTCTGTTCATAATACAGTGCCTACTTTTGTGCTTTTTAAAATACTTTTATGGTGCATTACAATTTTTGGAGCTCGAAATTAATCTAAAGAAACTTTTCCACTGTTTAGAACATTTAGTGCAATGTAAAGATTTGATGGCTATTAAAGGTTCTTACAAATTAAAAAAACTGTTCTCCCTTCCATGACAGCTACATGTCATGGAGTAAAACATTTGCATAATTTCCGACTGTTTTACGTTGGCTGGCAGTGAACAACTTTGGCCCCAACCTCAAACACTGTGGCTTGTTCATGTGGTAAACATCATGTTGAGATGACGCCGTGTCCCACACTGTGAAAGTAAATTTGTTGTATTTTCCCTGCCGAAAGATGAGGCTGCAAAGAATCAGTTGTTAAAATTATTTTTTTCTACTGTACCAAAGCAGTACAAGCCCAATCTTTTTTGTGTGTTTCCATCATTTTACTGACGACCGCTTCTCTAATCTCGGGGAGATCAACACGGGATTCAAAAAATGCTTGCTCTTACCCAGTTTATTTGGACCAGCTGCTCCACTGAATAACAACCTGTAAGTATGATCAATAATAGACCTTTATATTTTGGGCCATCTGACCAATTAGAGCAGAGAAGACTCACGAAAAGAGAGAATGAATCTTAGAACTGCTCCGAACAATTTGTTTGAGAATCATTGAAAAATGAGATATTAAATGCAAAAAATGAGAAAACAAAAGCATTTTTGTAACTTGCATGCATGTAAACCTTTTGTAGGAGGCTCCTAAAACAATATAAGAAAAGTTTAAAAATGGCATAATCGGGGCTCTTTAAGAGTCTACATGATGTCAACCGATACAAACATGCAGAGAAAACCTAGCTGGGCACAGCTGAATGTAGAGATTCAAAGAGCAGCTTGGAGCAGTATGCTAGAATGCATTAAATCTGTCCTCACCTGTGCAGTCAATAAGCTTCCCACCCAACAGTCAGTGGTTAAAGTAATGTGCTGATTCCCTTGCTAAATATGTTACATTTTGAAATAAATGAAAGATGTCTGTTAATTGTTTCAGTCTTCCTGTCTTGGCAGCACAGAGTAGACTTAACAAGATTATATTAGGAAATGTCAAGCGATATTTGTATTTTGAAGCAGTTTTTACCGCATTTAATATTTTGCCCTCACATATGGGTTTGTCAAAACGTAAGACGTTGTGCATTGAGCTGTGATGAAAAATGTTTTTGATTTGTTTTAACACCCAACCATGGATTGCAAGTGTGTGCCCTGCTCCTGTTGTAAACACAGCACTGTGGAAACCCATTTGTTCCACCCTGTAGCGCACAGTAATGAAGGGATAAAATAGTCATTTTATTTTGTGCTGAGGTGAATTGCATCTTCTACACGTTCCTTCCTGGCAGCTGATGATAACAGCGGTCGCTTGCGTAAAACATGTTACTCACAGAGATGCCATCCTCCCCTAATTTCTGCCTAAAGATTTTTAAATTAAAGGTTTTAATGATTGATGATGCTTCCTGTTCATGAATTTACTTTCTAGCATTGACCTTGTCATCATAACAGATTGGAGTTTAAATATGGCAACCAGTGAATTGACCAAAGAAGTGTTAAGAACTTAAGGAACATCATCATTTTTCTGTAGTTTTGCAATGAATGGGGTTTCTCACATTTGAAGGATGCATGAATTTATCCGTTAAAATTAGGTGCTTTAGGAAATTTTGATTTTGAAATATTTCTTAATATTTGATTTAAAAAATATTGCGAATTTTTTTTTTTGCAACCGTTTCAAAAAAGCACTCTAAATATTGTTTTAATTAGTGATTTAAAGCAATAACCTCAACATGAAAATGGTCAGTCAAATATTTTTTGTTATTGCAGTATCTTATATTGCAGTATCTGGTAACACGGAATGGTTCATCTTGATACCGTATAAACTACAGAAAAAATGGAAAAAACTTGACTTGTCCTCTGCCATACTGTAGAAAAGATCCAAGTTGATGTTACTTCAGGTGTAACAATTTTAGGGAATGTTTACCTTATATTATAATTTTTAACCTCTTTAAACAGACACAATTAAAATACATTTTACTACAATTAACTGACTATCAGCAGAGAATTGAAAATCAGCAGAATGTACATAGATTGCAAATTTTGTTTGTTCTGAGTGCTAAACTTGGTTATCTGGCATGTCATTGGCAGCGGCTCGTAATAGGTGATAAGCTGCAGAAGAAGACCAGCTGCTGAAGGGAAACTCTTGTGAAGCTTGGTTGGATGTTCTTCTGTTCTCAGCATTCTCTCACACCTGCTCCCTCGCCCTGCTGACCCAAGAGCCAGAATTCCCTATATGAAACACAATCTGGGTCAGTGAAAATTCTGGCTTTGCTTGAATATTCACCAAAGGTGTCATGGTGTTATTTTATCAGTGGGAATTCTAACATATTACTTGTTTTATATTAAAATCATTGATCCTTTCAGTGGCTCTAACATATTTGACACTGAATAGTTGATCTTCTTTTGTTTTTATGAGGGTCCTTTTGCTGACATTTTTATTTGAAACACTAACACTTAATATATGTGTATTAAATATTCACAGAGGCACATGGTTTTAATCCTCAGTCATGTTTTCCTAGGCTTGTGGACCAGACACTGGTCCAAGTGGGCTTTGGAAGTGGCTCCGCTAGCCCAGTCTGCCCTGCATGTCCAGACTGCACATTTATTTACTGCTAACCTTGGCAGAGGGTCGGTGTGAATTATTACTAGCTCTGTTTTGTCGTGTGGATGCTTGCTACTTATGGGCTTGGCCTTGACACGATTGACAGAATACCTGTATTTTCCAACATTTGTTATCAAGGAAGCTGAAATGAACTGACTGTTTTGTTGATGCCAGATCCTCCTGTAGACTGGGTTATCTTCACCATCTTTATGTTGGCTCATGTGCCCTGGTTTTGTGGGAATTGTGTCTGCTTAAGATTTCTTCTTGCGTTCATGGTCTGTTTGGTTTTCACAATACACAACTTTCTGTAGTTGGTACCAGTAGCAGTGGAATTTCATGATTTTTGATAGCAATTTAGATGCTGTAGCAATAAAATATGCTGAGGAAGATGAACATACTCCTTGTATAAAAGGTGTATATATATATATACTCACTCCTCCATGTTCGGTTACATACTGCTAATAATAAAATGTGGTGAAGGGAAAGAATAATAATAGCTTTGTGTCTAAAGATTATAGACTAGTCCAAAAGACTCACAGAACTCAAGGAAAAATCATCAGAAAGCACTCAAAATGGACTTTAATGAACATTTTTTTTTTTTTTACAAAACAGGGCCTCGGGTTTCCTGCTTGTCACTGAAATTACCGTAATCTTCATAATAGGCAAACAGTTATTTTCATTCATCTTTCTTGAACGTTGTGACAGCATTTGGGCACTAAATTGTTGTAGCTGGTGTTTGGTACTAATAATACTGTGAAAAGACTTTGTATAATTAAAATTTTACTTTTTAGCATTGATTTTTGACTTCCTTGCTCTGTAGTGAATATTAATTAGGGCCTACTCTTAATGAGGAATGTGTTCATATAAAAAAATACCTGTTATTTCATTTTGTTGAAGCAAACAAAATACAGATGTCCATCACTGGCATCTGTATTTGGCAAGCTTGTTCTTTTAAAAGAAGATTATAGTTGTTTTTAAAATGATTTTTTAAAAAGAGTTTTTTCCCACCTCAGTTGATTATCTGCTACTAGAATTTCCCTTAAAAGAAAATGAGTGGATATGATCAAATTCGCCAGGAGAAGAGATAAACAGCACAAGCTCCTGTTCATGAGATCCGTGGTTACTACAGCAACAGACTGAAATGAACTTTATTCATTATTAAAATGGGATTAATTCAATGTACTGTAAAATAAATTAGATTTGAAGTAATCTCGAGTTTTTAGGTTTGGACTAATTTGGCAAACTATCTTCTGGATGAAGAAAAATGTCAGATCAGGGTACTATGAATGATTTACTGCAGTACCAAAGTCAGCCACAGATTTACTACAACAGCCGTGGCCATTTGCTCTTTGGTTACTCTTTAATTTGTTGTTCAATTACCATTTCAACCCATGCATTATGCCTTTTTGCTCATGATCTGTTCTTCTCTTCTGGCAGGATGACTGGAGTGGCATTAATTCAAACAGAATTCAATCACACAGCAATGCTGATGACAAAGCCCATAGCCTAGAGACCCTTCCTCCAGGTAAGAACCAACCTGACAACCCATGTGCATAATCAGCTCATGTCAGGATTAGTCCGCTCTCATAATTCAAGATTTCTTTTTCCGTCCCAGATGAATAATGGAGCGTTTTGTTCTCAGGGAAATGCTCAAAGACGGACTTTAATGAACAGCTTGAACAAAACAGGGCATCAGGTTTTTCTTCTCCCGTAAACAGAACTAAACCTGAGGTTTGCTGCAGAAGTTGGTGTTGAACATTTCACTTGAGGGCAACTAAAAATGCAAGAGAGTGACTTTATGACTGGCCTGAAGACAAGAACTCAGTGTCTTCACTCTTCATTCCCTTCTGGAAATGTATTCCTTTGTGATCCAACTGAACTGGGCTGCTTAATACATTAAGCCTTAGATATTAACATATGCTTTTTATAGACTTCCTGCATTAAAAGCAGTATTGTAGTAAGGTTGTGAATGCATTATTTATTTAGCTCATTAGATGTCATGTCATGCAATAGCTCTGGAACTGAGGTCCAAGGAGAGCTGTTCTATTAAATTGGTCATAAACATCAGATTACATTTCATGTGTCGTTGCATGCCATACGATATGTTTCCTGTCTGTTGTTGTTCTCCCAGGTGCTGTTTCAGGGAATCATCAGTAGTTTCTTGTCTCCCTGTGTTACTCTTGTAACCTAGGTCACCCAAAAGATTTCCATCAAGTAGAACAGTCACCCAGGAGTACCAGATTTCATCTGTAATAATTAAGAGAACAGATTTAAAGTGATAGTGTGCCTAAAATTGCCATCTGCTCAGTCTTACATTGTTCCTGATTGTTTTTTCCCCCTCCTCCTTTCACAGAACATGGACATAAAAACAGGAGAACTAAATTGGTGTTTCTCAGTGTTCTCAGATGTTTTTCTCAGATGTCTCTGTAATTTTTAGTCTTAAATGTATATTAAATTTTGCAACCCAGCATTGATGTATGTGCTCACTCTGGGCAGGATTGTGGAATGGATCACATTACTGTGTGTAGTATTTCGACCTGGAAATAGGTGATGTTCACATTCTTCCTCCCACTCCCCAGCTAAAAGTGCATGCTGCGTGTCAGAGAGCACTTTGTCTAGAATTTTGCACTGTCAAGTGAAGTGTGGAGGTCGCACCTGAGACACTCTGTTCTCCTTTGAGCAGCTAATTAGTCTGATGACAGCCCCTACAGTTCTCTGCCGTGGGACAAGCTATCGACCATGCACAAGTAGGGTTTGTATTTTGTATGAGTGTTTTAGTGGTGTTGTACGTTATATTGGAAGTGCCAGACTTTGATTCTTTACTCTTGCTTTCTGTGGGCATCGTTTTGGCCTAAATTACAAACCTGAGCTCATGAGATGACATTTTTCAAATTTTTCTGTCCCAGCTATCGCAGAAGGCCAACTTTTACATTGTGGGACAGGGCTGTTATAAATGTGTCTGTCAAACTTTGGTGGATGAGTGCATTTGGTGTATTGCAGTTCAGGAATATTAACCTCAGCTTTCATTAACCTATGCGTCCTATATTACATCACTGTTGTGCACAGTGTGTAACGTTGATCTATTGGCGTCTATGCATTTTGATTTATCGGTCTTGTATTTTACAAAAAGAAAAGTGGCAGTATTTTTTGCTGATGAAAGTTTAACTTTTGAATTGCCCCAAAAGGCTTTAACAGAAACTCTTCATCTGCTTAAATAAATCTTTTATGCTGTCTTTGCATGTTCAACACGATTAGTTGGCAGTATTGAGCACACCATTAAAAGGTATATTTAATACCTTTCATGGACATTTATGGGTTTCATATTGTTGACAAATGATCACTGGTTATTACACTTCAGAGTATTTGGTTTCACTTAAAGAATTCTGGTTTGGAACCATTGGCCAAAATAAATGGACAAGGGTACACATTCTATCACAAAACAGAACTTATATTGTTGATTTCAAAATATATTGCTGGCCTTTATGAATTTCCTCAAGTCTGCATAATGTACCCTTACTTGAAATTCATACTGTAATGATTCTTTTTTTATCCACTAAAACGATTTTAAAATATATATTAAAAATGCATTTTAAAGACAACAACAATAATTAATTTGTTAAAGTCTTTGAAATGTTGTCTTTTGTTCATTAACAATTCCCATGGCTATGGTCTTGGCCTTTGAGTTGAAGTAAGCGTTCTGCTGGATAGCTGGGATCAGTGTCATGAAATTCTAACTCAGGTTGGTCCAATTATAATGCAGAAGACGCTTGCCTTTGCTAAATTAAATGCTTTTAGTCTTTCGTAATGATAGATAACAATCAAATTCTGCCAGAAGTTTCTGAGGTCTAAGTATCTTCCCAGCCATCTCTGCCATTCAATTCAATGAAAACGGCGACTGCTGCCATGTTACTGTAGGAGGTGACTAACATCAAAATGGAAAAACAGCATTTTTTGTTGAGAGGGAAAGCTAAGCTTGTGGTTGGGAAATCATTTAAACGCAGATTGTTATGGAATGGCTCCATTTGGCAGATATCCTGATGTATTATCATTTGGAAAATGTCTTTGACAGATTCACCTGAGTTGTAATCAACTAAAGATGTCTAGACAGCCCTTTCACGTTTTTTTTGGCAACTGTGATTTATATTGTAATAATGGGAAGCAGTGCATTCAGGATTTTTGTCTTTGCTAAAAGATATGCTTCTAAGAAACATGAGTATTTCATTCAAAAACACACAGTACACATTTGTTCTTTGTATTATAGTGTTTAAATTTATCTTTGGAAATGTACTTACTGACTATTATTCAGTTGGAAAGTAGCTAACTCATACAGTATGTTAAAATGATCAATCCACAGCATTTGATTCATTCATTCAGAAATGGCAAGAAAACAATTTATTGTTTTGTTTTTTGTTTCAATGATTTAGATGTCCTGTTTACTCAGACATCCAATGTTTAATCATCCGTTTGTCACATTTTTCAGGTAAGGTTAGGTGGCAGGACTTTGACCAGGACCTGTACGTGGGAGCTACAGCGGTGAGACCAGGGCAGGATCCCTACGCCCGCAACAAGTTCAACCAGGTTGAGAGTGACAAACTCAGAATGGACCGCAGTGTCCCTGACACCAGGCATGACCAGTAAGTCCCAGTCGAGTTTTTAGCTCAACTCATTCATTTAAAGTGCCCCTAATATGCCATTTTTTTTAAGGTTCCTAATATTGTTTAGGAATCTCCTACAATAGGTTTACTGCATGCAAGGTCAATTAATGCTTCAGTTTTCTCAAAATATGCTTTTAATTTCATCTAATATTTCATTAATTTGTTTGAAGCAGTTCTAAGAACTATTGGTCAACCGCGTACAGCATTTGTCGGAAACGATACGCCCATTGCCATAGTTCTGATTTTTGAACTCAAAAGAAAATATAAACATCTATTATTGATCATACTTACAGGTTGTTATTCAGTGGAGCAGCTGGTCCAAATAAACTGGGTAATGAGCCATCTTTGAAGAGCAAGCATTTTGTGAATCCCGTGTTGATCTCCCCGAGATTAGAGAAGCAGTCGTCAGTAAAATGATGGAAACACACAAAAAAGATTGGGCTTGTACTGCTTTGGTACAGTGGAAATTTTAACCACTGATTCTTTGCAGCCTCATCTTTTGGCAGGGAAAATACAACAAATTTACTTTCACAGTGTGGGACACGGCGTCTTCTCAACATGATGTTAACCACATGAACAAGCCACAGTGTTTGAGGGTGGGGTCAAAGTTGTTCACTGACAGCCAACGTAAAACATAGTCGGAGATTATGCAAATGTGTTATTCCGTGACATGTAGCCGTCAGGGAAGTGGGATTCGAATTCTTTCTTTCGGGAGACTATAACTTTATTTGTAGTGCACTTTCAGCTTTACAACTTTGAAGATTGTTTACATTCATTTAAAGTTACATGACACATTGCATGAATGACAGTATTTGAAATGGCATAATCGGAGCACTTTTAAAGGGGTCATGAACTGAGAAATCAAAATTCCCTTGGTCTTTTGACATATGAGATTATTGTACAATGAAAACATCCTGTAAGTTTCAGAATTCAAAACTTTCTTGATAGTCTAAAAACAGCTTATATTGAAGCAGATCTGTCAAAATGACAGGTTGTGGAATGTGCCACTTTATGACGTATAAGTGTGACCAAACACCGCCTCCGCAGAAGCCTCAACGCCTGCTTCTATATCACTGCCTGTTTAGCCCCGCCCACCGATTAATAACTAAATAACAAGATCGGCAAATGCAGGTCTACACAGAAGTCAAACAATAAAGATGACTCTGAAGACAAGAAATGTTGTGCAGTGCCAAGTTTGCAGCGCCTTCCTTCTGATCCCAACATTAGGAAAGAGTGGATGAAGTTTATTTTTCAATGAAGTTCCAGACCACATCAGTAAGAACTTGGTCCTTTGTTCACTTCATTTTACCGTGGATTTGTTTACAAACAAGGCACAATTCGACACGGGATTTTCAGAAAGATTGAAACTATAAGACGATGCTGTGCAACGACTGTATATAGGATCCGACAGTAATGTCGCACCACACAAGTGTGATTAACTGTTTTTATTATGTGATCACTAATGCTTTGTCTGTTATTACAGATCATTTTATATGTTCTGAGTATTTATGTTTTTTTTAACCAAAAACACACCATTTAAGAGGGATATAGGCTGTCAAACATACACAACTGTTATCCAGTTATACCAGTGGGCATTTACTTCCAAGTCTACAATCTGCCACACCATTCAAACAGATTGTAGGGGTCAACACAGGACTGAACACCCGTTGGGGGGGGTCAAAACAGGACAGAGAATAGTCTATTACTTTTAAAATGAATTTTTTTTAATGTAAAAATCTTAACATTATAAGTGTTGCTCAGGGAATGGAAAATAATTTTCTCCTGAGTGGGCATCTGAAGGAATGTCATATTTGCTGACGACACAAATAGGAATATCTGGGCACTCATTTTTTCCTCTCATAAATTGGCCTCTCACCACTCTCTGGATCAAATAATGTGTTGCACATATTTAGCAAAACCGTTCAGTTTGTACAGGTTTAGTGTTAAATGCTGTTAGATATCCACATTGTTTTCCATCACCAGTTTAATGTACTGCACCATTTTTTTCTTTTTTCTTTTTTTAAAAAAAATAAAAGGTCTGTAAAGGTTTTGAGTTCTTGGGCTACTTTTTGATGTTAGAAAAATGCTCGACCACCCACACTTACACCTCAGCAATGCCTTTTTCAGTGCTCACCAACCCGGTAATAAAATTACATTAGTACTGTTATTTTTTATCAATTGAATATATCCTTGCTGAATAAGAGTATTAATTTATTTCAAAACAAAGTAATCGTACTGACTGCAAACTTTTGAATGAAATCACATTCAGTTATGAACGTGATATTGCATAGCTTGTCAGTGTTAGTGTTTTTATTAATGCCTTCTAAATTTTTGTTAATACAGCACATAGCACTTGTCAACTACATGAATGTAACATGGCAAAGATTAATGCACTTTTGAAAGTTGAATGTAAGGGAGTTTAATCTCAGTTTAAAGTTTGACTAGTGCTATGTGCTGTATTGACAAAAATTTAAAAGGCATTTATAAAAACACTAACACTGACAAGCTTTGCAATATCGCATTCATAACTGAATGTGATTTCATCTTATGAACGCGATATAGTGTAGCTTGTCTGTGATATACGGCTCTGTGTATTAAATACATCTGAATAATTTCCATCTGAAACGTGATATAGATTTAGATGCAAAAAGGGAGACTGGCCTTTGTCGCGGTTTGGGAAAAAAAAGAGCAGTTCAAATGTGGCTTAACTCTCAAGTTTCTAAAAGCTTCAAAATCCTAAGAAGTATTATCTGGTCCCCTGAACGTAACTTCATTAGAGGTGCGCTTAGCTCAGACTGTATCGATTGCGTGAGAAAATGAGGTTTCCATCAAACACTCATGTTACTGCGGTGTTATAATGACTAGATGTAACTGTCTTTTATTGTGATTCAGACAGCCTAGATATCTTCACACAAAACATCTTGAGCATCTTCACCGGAAACATATTTCCCTTATCTCAGAGGGCTGATGTAAAAGCTATGGGAGGCTTGGTTGTGCTTGAACATAAATTGGTCCCACAGCCAGTCATTGTCTCAGAATTAGCTGCCATAAAAGCTATGATGAATTAGTGCTCTTTTTTTAACTACCTGATGTTAGGCTGAAACAGATTGCTCTGGATATGTCAAGGATGATATTTACAGGGTCACAGTGTGTCCTTAAAAATGTTTTAAATTCAGTTTTATTAAATGTATGGTCACAAGTTTTAAATTGTATATCAAAAGTCTTAATTATCATTTAAAGAGGTCTTACATTTGGGGACGGAAAAACAGGATTCGTGACGGACTAACGTGAGTATAAAACTTCAAAAGGCTATGATTGAATTTAATAAATGTGAGCGATAAATGTTAAATGTCAAAATACAGTGCTGTTGCACATTCTACAATCTGTGAATAGCAAGCATTTATGCCAAGCAATTACTCATTACTCACATCCCATCATCGGTTCTCTTTTAGCAGTTCAGTCGATGTACATACATTTACATTTATGCATTTAGCAGACGCTTTTATCCAAAGCGACTTACAGTGCATTCAGGCTATACATTTTTTTTTACCAGTATGTGTGTTCCCTGGGAATCCAACCCACAACCTTTTGCACTGCTAACGCAATGCTCTACCACTGAGTAACTGAATGACTCAGGATATTGGTTTATTTAGCATAAGAGGGAGTGTAAGGCACGTTTATAAACCAAATAACTTCAGTAATTTGTGGATTAGTGCGTACTGGAGATGCGAACAATTTCAAATGATTCCGTTCGATTTGGTGAACTTATATGAACTTATAAGATTCCGGTTAAATAGAAAGATTCATTCACGATCTGGACATCACTAGACGAGATGAAACCGATAAAACCCATTACAAACGAGGCATTTGTTGCATCCAGTTGGGACATAATTACTGATTATTATGACTTAAACTGTCTTTTTACGCATTGCGTTGCGTATCACGCTGCATAAACATAAAACCATGTCTGCATTTGTGATCTGAGAAAAAACAAACAATAGGGGTGTAACGGTTAGCAAAAATCACAGTTCGGTGCGTACCTCGGTTTTAAAGTCACAGTTCAGTTCATTTTCGGTACAGTAAGGGAAAGAAATGCAAACATTAAACTGCAGGTTGTTTATTACTATAAAGTTTTTTTTTTTTTAATTTTTTAATACTTTTTGATAAAATTTATATAAAATAAAAAAGAATAAGAAATAAAATACTGCTGAAAAGTTTTCCACTAAATCTCAAACCAATATCATATAATAAAATATAATGAAAAATATAAATAAATATGATTACAGTGCAGCATTACCAATCCCAGCTTGTAGGCCTGCTCATATTTAAAATAAAATATATAACTTTTCCAAAGTGTAAAGTCTGTTTAAATACCGACGGGAGCTGCGTTTGAATTACAATCGTTTTTTCCTAGTGGTAGTGAAGTTCACACACGCGTGATCCCTTTTGAAAACCTTAGGCCGGTGACACACTGGCATATTGCACCTGTCAAACATAGTCTATTTTGCCGTCAATACTGTTGACGGTGTCCTTTATCAGTAGGCTTTATATTTATGCTCAACATGAAGTATAGATATTGTTGTCATGAAGACAAGATCCTGGTCTGTCGGCGGTCTCCCTCAATGTCATCTACAGTAGCAGCAGCGCGCCAGCGCCGCGTCAGGCACGATTCTGGTGTGTAAAGACACAGAAAACGCGAAGCAGCCGTCACGCTCCTTACATGCAGCAGAAACGCCATGCTCACGCCACGCAGTCAGTGTGTTACCGGCCTTAGAATCAGCTGCAGGGCGGGATTTGCGCTGAACACGGAGACTTCCGCCTCTTAATATGTTCGTTTGGAAACACGAAAATGTACCTATGTTCCGCAATCAAAATATTGCATTCTGTCATTTGGTACACACGTGCACCGTACTGAAAGCCCTGTACCGAAACGGTCCGGTACGAATACACGTACCGTTACACCCCTAACAAACAAGCCTACTCTACACTGCTTAAAACTCGTGTTTGAATCATCATTGGCAAATTATTTAAATATAAATAACGTACTTACAGGCTGCGAGTCAGAAGCGCCGGACTGTCCTTTCAACGTTTGAACTGCCCCACTTTATAGAAACAGCTGTTGTGCCACAGATGCATTGCAGGCTACTGGTTTTGGAAACAGTCCTTATCCTCCATAAAATGCACAGCACACATCTGAATATTTGGGTTGGACTGTTCTGGAACAGTGTTGAAATACAACTTAACTACTGATTTCTAGTCCTGTCTTCTTTTGGAAGGCCAAACAAGTAGTTTCGCTTTCACAACGAAACACACAGCGACTCCATAACATGGCAGCGGCAGCAACAGAGAGAATAAAAGTTACGCCTTCTTTCTTTGCGTGAACATTTGGGCGGCGTTATGCAAATCTTCCCACATAGTGAGGAAGTGAAGTAGAGATGTGGGGGCGTGTTAGAATGAGACATTTTAGGGGGGTATGGATGAGTCTTAACTTTTATAAAGAATATCTCTTTGGATTTGAGACCGTAGCCTTTTCAACTTTACAGATCTTTTTTATGCACCAAGAGCTTGTAACACTCCAAAGAGAAAGGAAAAATTTTAATCTCATCATATGACCCCTTAAAAAACATACTATTATTTTTTCAGAAAACTCCAATATCAATTGGTTATTTTTTTATAGTATTGAGTATTTTTATATTTTTCCAGTTTTCCAGTTGACGATGTGCCTCAGTAAATATGTGCATTACTTAAGTAAAATAATCTAATATGCATTATTTTTTTAGAATTTTTAGAGTTTGTTCTTTGTGGACATGTGGTATTAATTTTATTTGTGCATGTTTTTTTTTTTTTAAAGATTGAGTTTTAAAAACTCTGCAGATACCCTGTGTTTTGCAATATATCAAAGGCTTTAGTTCAGAATGAATTTTGAATTTGTTGCTTGGGGGTTTGCCATTTTTAATGCTTTGGTTAAATCTGGTTTAATCGTGTTTTAGTTATATAACCATTGTGGACATGGGATTCATTGGTCTGTTAAAAGCTATATTGCGAAACATTGAGGAGTGTGTTCTCATCCTCTTTTCTTTCAAATATTCACTGCCATCGCCTCTGTCTGTGGTCCTTTTCCCAGCCTGCTTGTGACAGCCCAGTGTGTGGGGTGAAGGTGCAGAAGGTTTAGGTTGGCCATTGATTGCTGTCTTCCTCCACTGTTTCCACTGTAGGCCTGCAATGCAGGGCTGGGCTCCCAGGATTCACTGATTTACTGCTGACATGCAGGAAGACTTTGTCAAAAGATTGTTCTCTTGATGGTTCTCTTCTCAACACAAACAGGCTGTTTGGGAGATGCTGCCCTCTAAGGAAATTACCCTTCCATTGCACAGGGATGAGCTTGGTTGATTTAAAAAATAAAAATTAAAAATAAACCTTTACAAATAGTCCTTTGCTATGTATTGACCCCAAAAATCCCACACACATCTCTAACTTGTGGTGATCTGTGGTTACAGGAAGGAATGTTCATTGCTGGCGTGACTACGGCAGGTCACTTGAACACTTCAAGTTCCTGACTTGAAGGCTTCCATTTCTCACCTTCAGATGAGAATATGCAGTTTAAGAACTGGATGCTTGTTATTATTTCAAAAATCCAGCCCATAATTCCGTAATTCACTGGACAAGTTCTTGCATCCGTCTTGGCTGTTTTTAGATCGTTTTTCTAAATGAACCTGTGCCAGACCAACATATTTGAGTTGTGGCATTATTAAAATTACAATTTCAAATTGAAAACAAAACGCAAACTAAGATTTAAATACCACAGCTGAATTAAGGGCATCACATTATACCAACATTATTACAGTATGCATATATGTACAGCATAAAAAATCGGAGATCATTTTAGGATAGTTTTATTAATTTACTCTTTACCACTTATTCACAACACCATAAACCTTTGTTTGTCATGCTGATTGCTATGAATATTTATTAATATCAAGTGAGTGTTTCTGCCAGAGCTTTTAGAAAGCTGAACCAGCAATAAAAGCAATTATAATTGTTATTACTAATAATTATAAATATTAAGTTTAAGTGAGTTTTAGATTATGGAAAAGGCAATCTGAATGTAAAAAACAGGGAAAGTGAGCAGAAGACTGTCCAGTATTGTACAGTAAAAATCTAGTAACTTTAAATGGCTTATTATATATACTGTTTTGTCCAAATGAATGAATAATTAACACTAAAAACTAAAACCAGTTATTTTGAATTTAGACATCACAACCTTTTTTTTTTTTTGCATTACAATCTGGTAGAAGTTACAATGCATTTCAAGACGCGCCGTGTCATGTGCCATCTAGCGGTTTTAGTTCTCGTGATTGCATCCTGTGTGAACAGCTCCTGAGTCAAGAATATGGATGGAATTGTATATTCTGCTTTCTGGGAACAGAGCTTTAATTCACAATGCCCAGTAGCTGATATTTGCATCAATAAGCCGATAACAGATCTCTGAAATGAGAACCCCCTTTTTTTTTTTTTTGAATTTCTGGAGATGCATCAAGCAGCAAGGACATCTGCTCATCTTTTCTTTCTTCACTCTGTTGAGCATGACCTTTTAAGCCTGCCTGATTTTCAAAATCCCTCTGAACCGTCTGAGCTCTGGCCCTTTCTTGGAGAAAAACTGAGCTCTGGCTCTTTCTTGCTTTGGCTGGTGTCTGCCTGGCTTTTGGAAATATCTCACAGTGCTGCCAACCGCTGCAACTGGCAGAGCAGTCGTGAAGTCATGGACTGATGTCTCCATGAGCCACATAAGCAAACATTTGCCCACTGTTGTATGACTGCCACACAGGCTGTGTAATTAAGATGCGTTTCTCACTCACACTGCCCAGTCCTATTTCCACTCTTTGTGTCAACATTTCATATCGATTTGATCCCTCCAGGTCCAAAGTTTTATTTGTCACATTTGTACAATTGCAGTGAAATGTTTTGTCTGCCCACCTTCCATGAGTGTGCTTGGAAACTAAAAAAAGAAAAGAGAATACAACGCAAGAAAGGGGAAAACACTGGATATATTTGCAAAAGGACAAAGGTGCATTTTGATTACAAATTTGCCTTTCGAATGTTCATTACAGGTTGTGTAAAACCTGATGAACATGTTTTCCGTGTCTTGAGCTCCAGTGAAAGCAAGGGCATATATCCATCTGTTCGAAAAGTCACATCATCAAAGACATAAGCTTATTAGCTGATTTGAATAGAGACTTTAAAATGTAAGAAAATCAGTATTGCATACATATTTTATTTGACAGCATTTCTTTTTCACATTTTTCAAAATCACAGCTATGTCCATATTGAAATGAGTTTCAAATCCTAGATTTTGGAGCGGTCTCAGACATCTGGCTCCAGCTGTATGTGTGAGGGGGGGGGGGAGGTTTGTGTTGAGTACATAATGGTTGACATGTTTATTCTTAGGCATCGTAATCTCACGTCAGATGGATGTCTGTTTTTTAGTCACTTGGCAGGGGATGTTGCTGGCATGGCTTTCAAACGTTGTTGACTACAGTTTGGTTGGACAGAGTTCAAATCGAATTGTATATGGATGTGTGTTAGAGACAATGATGTGTGACCTGACCTGAACGGCGCTGAACTCAAACTATGAGATGTATTTATGTAAACGTAAAAATGTATTTATTAAAACTAGTTATGATAGTGAAATCTGAAATGCATTATGTTCTTTGCAGCAATTGTAGCATATTTGGTTGCAATTTGTTTTTTTTTGCTGGAGCAGAGCACAGTTGAATGATAGAAGAGCCTCTGACCGGGACCTTAATTGACTAGATGGATAGATAATATTTAATATTAGTATTAACTTGAAATTTTTAAACTGCTGCTAAGAGAAGGATTCAGAGAAATAACCTCAGATAGCTTCTTTCAGCAAAAACACAGAGCCTGAAGTATGAAGCTATTGATTAGCTATTCGGTGTTTCATGTTTTTATTACTAACAAAACTAGATGGAAGCAAATAATACAATTTAATCTTATTTATTTATTTGTTTATTATTAGTAAGGCTTATTGAATGATTATTGTATGACTAAATAGACCACCAAGACGAATTTAGTAAAATGCCAGTAAAATGGAAACTGGGAAGAAGAGAATCTAAAGTTAAGCTTTCTGTCATATTAGATAATTTAATGGTTTTTGCAGTGTTACAGGCATTGCACAGAAAATTAAATTGGGATGTGCAAGAGCATATTCATCACAATACATATTCAAAAAGGAATGCTTTAATATCCAAGAATTTGGCTTGCACTTGTTTGGATTAGATATGCAGCAGTTTTAAAATGCATGTGTCTATTCATTCTGATAAGCCGTGGAAGTTGTCTTTGGGTTGGTTGCTGTAAACATTTTTGGCTTGACCTGTGTTTTTCTGTGCAGCTTCATGTTAACGTCTTGTCACTATATGTCAGTCAGTTTCCCTCCTGGAGAGCTGTTGATGCTGCAGATGACATTATCCTTGTTGTAAGTAACTTTCATCATCGCTGAAGTGCGTGAGCTGCATTCCCGATGCAGACGTCACGTTCAGCTCAGAAGACACACAAACCATGCGTTTAAAACGGCTGCAAGACTTTTTAAAGGTCAGCACGTTCTATAGTTTATTTGCTGGAATACCAACCTTTTGTATTTTCTCCCAGAAGTGAGGAGAATTTGCCCTCTATGTTTTTGCACCATTACCTCCTAGTAAATTTACCCCAAACTAAAAGAATGAAGCACACTAGTCCTAAATCCTTCTGTTAAAAGCTTGTAATGAGGAACACATGCTCTTTGTTTACTCTTGAGAGACTCTGCTTCTGTTTTGTTACCCCTGATGGCAGCAGGCCACGTGTCTTATTGGAAATGTTTTTGGCGGGTGTAGTTGTTGTCTCGCTGAAGCCATAGCCTATGTCTAGTGTTCAGACCACACCAAAAAATAAAGGACCGACTTGCCAATGACGTAATGAATGATGTCTTTCTGCACATGATGTATTTCTTGTTTAGAACATTTTTTTTATTAATTATAACTGAGGTGAAGTGTTTTCCTTGCATTAATGCTGCTCATAAATCTACAGCAAGTGTACATTATAGTTTTAAAAATATTAGGGCTGTCATTTTATGAAATGTGTATCTGTGTGTGTTTGATTGTGTTTAAATAAAGCTATAACATTAGCAAGAACTATAGTCAAAATTATAAAAATTAATTTTATGCATTTCGAAGCATTACATAAATTTTCTAGCAATATTAATTTAATTAATATTTTTATTTTGCGATGCCATATTGTTGTCTATTCAATGCTTTTTTCATGCCATGTATTTCAATTATTCTCATTTTACTGCGATCTTCATTTTCCTCACCAAATATTTAAAATTATGGCTGTCAGTTTCACATTTGTGTGTGTGTGTGTGTGTTTTTTTTAAATAACACTATAAAATTAACAAAAATAAATATTTTATGGATAAAGGTTAATAAATATAGATTTTCTAAGTATTACATTTATTTTCTGTATTTATTAGTTTAATATATTTTTTTAATTGCAATGCTATTTGTCTATTCAGTGCTGTTATCATTGTTGTGTATTTGCAGAGAAATATGAAGATTCCAGTAAAAATTAAGATAATTCAAATATTGATGTTTAAAGTGCACATTAATGTTATATAAAATTATACAATGCCAAATTTTTCATGTTTGTGTTTTATATATGAAACTTATACTGTAAAGTTAACAAAAATGATTTTAGATATAAAAAATATAAATATTAATTGTATGCATTTTCTGAAAAATATTTAAAGTATCTATAAATATTTATGTAAATTTATATTTTTAACTTGCCTTTTTGTCGTCTGTTTTATGCTGTTGTCATTATGCAGTGTATTTACATTATCTTTGTTTTACTGCGATCATCACTTTTCAAATGTTGGTGTTTAATTACAGTTACTTAAATTAATTACAAATTTGGATTAGTTAAACAAAATCTTAAAACATAGTAGCTGGTATTCAGCACACTGAGACCAAACATTTATTCTGTTAGCTATTGACTTGAGCTGCAACAGTGGAAGTATTTGAGCGTTTATATGGTGCCATGCTGGGTGGTTGGAGGCCAGCGGAGGGAAGCGTGCCAGTGGGATATGCTCTAAAAAGTGCTTGTCTTCTAGTCAAAGCCTCCATTCTATTAATGGCCTACTGCACAGTAATTCCCTGCGAGACCTCCAGCAAACAGGGCTAGAAATGAGTGAGGAGTCAAGGAGAGTATAATGGTTGAAAGCCCCATACTTTTTCATTGCAAAGATTGATATGAATGTGATTTCTCTGGCTGTAATGGAATTAAATATGATGCCAAGTGTGTAGTATTAATGTCATGGATGACACTAATCTCATCCCTTTGCTGAAGTCAGTTTGGAATCTCTGATGGTGGGCTCTCAACCCTTATCTGTTGTTTAACAGCAGTATAGAAGGAATTGACCCCGATTCCCCTGCCAGTGATCCAGTGGCTACAAAATCGATGGAATCAGTGCAGAGGAAGCATTGTCCACCCTTATCCTCGATGAAAGGTGCTACCGGAGGATTAGCCCCATAGCTGTCAAATTAAAACCTCTGTGATCTAAACCGTGTGGGTGTGTGTTACTGAAACCTTTATCGTGTGCATGTTTGGAGACTCAAGTCCAGACTGTTTAAGCATGCATGACCTCCAGTCAATCTCAGCCTCAGAGAAGCATTAAATAAACGTGTGCTTTGAGCTTCTCTGAGGGCATGAGACTGCATGCAGGTGTAGCACTAGCAGTGTGACAATGGGTTTTCACTGTGTACTAGACTTCTACATTTTCTGAAGAAATACTGGTTTGTCCACATCAAACTTGCTACCATGATACTAAGTGTTGGATGGTTTTAGGTGGTTACTAGGTTATTGCTTACTAGCCCATGTCAAATAAACTCACGTCAAACCCTCTATAATATAGGGTGTGTCCCTCCGTAGGGTTAGTGGTTTTTAATATAAGAGGAAGTGTATTTTTCTTAATATATATTATCTTTTTCTGTCTCTCAGTTGCCGTCACAAACAGTGGAGGACAGATCTTTCTGCATCCAGTGTGATTATCACTTTCCACAACGAGGCCCGTTCAGCCCTGCTGCGCACTGTGGTCAGGTGGGACGCCCCATGTTGAATAACAGTTTTCACTGCATTACCAGTGAATTTTCACTATCTTTGGTGCTAACTTCGATATAGCAAAACTCTTATTGAACACACTCTTCTATTTAAAATATGAATATAACAAATGTGTAGTATTTCTTAATCAAGTAAACACCGTTTAAAGTTTTAAAAAAGTAAGCCAAGTACAACACTTTATTTGTTGTCAATTTTTGTAATTCAGTATTGCTAATGTATATAGTGGTGAATACAGAATACTTTGCCACATATACAGTACACTTAAGTAAAGAACTACACTACTGTAGTTATGCTCACCATGGCTCACCATTTATTTGATCAAAAATAAAGTAAAGTACAGTAAAAACAGTAATATTGTGAAATATCATTACAAGAAACATTAAAAACATAGCTTTACTGTCACTTTTGATTATTCTTGCTGATTAAAAGTGTTGATTTCACATTTTACTAACCCTAAACTTTTGAATGAAAGTGTACCTCTGGCATATCAGCTAAGATCTAGACTAAAATCTCTCTCTCTACACTTCTTAACATACCAATCCATTCAACCCTTCCTCTTTCCCTGTCTTCAGTGTGTTGAAGAAGAGTCCTCCTCATCTGGTCAAAGAGATCATATTGGTGGATGACTACAGTGACAACCGTAAGTGTTTTGAACTTAAAACCCCCAATCAAACTAAATGGTGCAGAACTACTATATATAAATCATCTCACAACCATATATAGTCTGTTTCGTGCGCATCATGTTATTTGGTCAGTTTTTCTTATTTTATCATCGCGCACACATCCTTTCTCAACATGAATCATACATCTGAATAGCAGAACATGACAACATTGCAACTGAGATTTGCATGATTGTATAAAGTGTGTCAGCATGACACCAGCCATGCTCCCGAGTCCTTAACCCATCACACTTCTTGTTTTTTGGATGCCAAACCTCTAGTTAGCCTCTTGTTTTAATCAAATCATCACCTGAAGAAAAGAATTCAAATGCTGGTGCTAAAACTAATGCATTGCCCTGAACACTTGAGATGACACAATGTTTTCTCTGGGCTTTCAGCTGAAGATGGTGCTTTACTTGGGAAAATCGAGAAAGTCAGAGTGCTACGGAACGATCGTCGAGAGGGTGAGTGATTTCTAACCCTCTGAATGACCATAACATTGTGAATCCAAATTATGCCCAAGTTAATATGTGAAGACCAGTGGGTCTTTACTGGCAGCTCTTGTTTGGTCATTAAAATTTTAGCATCTGTTAAAACTAGCAGAAGTTTTACTGTTGTGACTAATTGTGATCAGCCTCAGCATGAAATCATTAAAAGCACTGCATACTTCTTAGGTGCAAATATGGAGACAATAAAAGAAGAGAAAAGCAAATGGTCTGTTATGAGCTGGAGTGTATTTTTGGAAGGAGTTTTATATCTCTTGTCAAGCAAAAAATGCTTGACATAAGCCACTAAATAAGCTTTCACTCATTATATCTTAGATATACTATTTTTTTCTTATTTTGTGCCTTGTGGCCATACAGTATATGAGATCTAAATACATTGGTATGGTGAAAGTCATGTTTTGTTTTGATGTAAGTTTTTTCATTTTTATAATTTTTTGTTTGTTTGTTTGATTTTTATTTGGTGTGTTTGTGCTATTTTTAAGTTGTTTTTTTTTTTTCAAGTAATTATAACATATAGTTATAAAATAAGTAAATTACTAGCAATGTACAAATTTATGGTTATTTTGGGTGTCTAACAATGTTATAAAGTATTCAAATAGACATTCATAAATAAATAAAATAATAATTAAATGTAAAATGAAATGCGCGATTAGATGATGATCCTGTCAGAGGTTCTTCATTTCCCTATTATGGCTTAACTTTGTGTTCATGTTCAAAAGATGGTTTTTGTCTACTTTAACGTGTGTATATATATATATATATATATATATATATATATATTTGCTTCAGACAGAACTGATGTAATACCTCACCAATAATAGACATAATTAACGGGCATCATATCATTACTTTTTCCAAAATGTCATTACCAAATTTGTGAAGTACTCAAAATGCCAAAAAGCCTTTTGACATCTGTATGTTAGACTATCATTATGGTTCCCTGCACACTTGTGTCTAGATCATTAAGTCAAAATACAGGGAGAACAACCTTGTGCGTATTTCAGATTGCATCAGTGCTTTGAGTCTCAATGTTCCCTGTGTTTCAGGTTTGATGCGATCCCGAGTCAGAGGGGCGGATGCGGCCACAGCCAGTGTACTAACCTTCCTTGACAGCCACTGCGAGTGTAACGAACACTGGTTGGAGCCCCTGCTAGAAAGGGTTGCTGAGGTCAGCCATGTTTTTCTTTCTAGCAGCAAAACATTGGGTCTTATGGTTCTTAGATTTGGCAAATTATCCATTGCTTTTGGAGGCTATATTCACACATGCTCATTACAGCCGTGGACATTTAGCAGCTCACTGCAATTGCCAATGTCAGGCCAAGATGATAGAATGCCTATGTAGATGAGTAGATGAAAAGTTGTTTTTTCTCTGGCTGCCTGTCTCGATGCACAAACTTTACTTGCAGTGCTGTATCATTATACCTGTTTGTATCCGATCCTGCTGACGACTGCCAGCAATCCTCAAACAAGCCGTAAAAAACTGTGGAGGGAAACTAGTGTCATTCAACACTGTGTTAGTAAAGAACATAGATAAGACCGCAGTGTGTGTGCACAGGTGTTTTTAAATTGTGGATGTGCAGGTCCGTTCTAGATCAGGATTGGATTGACCTAAAAGAAATACTTGCTTCAGTTGTGTCTGTAGGCACATGTAATTACTCTGAAATTGTCTCAAGGCTTTTGACTTACAAAATAAATAAAAGGGACAAAGTAAAAGACACTTAAAGTATAAATTATAGGCATAAATAGTAGTAAGAAGTTTCATAACCCCATTTATATTGTTACAGTAGGTGTCTTATTTTTCATTTTGATGACCCAGATAAGCACATGATCAATTTTTGGAGTTAGTGACCCCAGAATTTATACAAGTGCAAGTCATTATGATGATTATACAGAGCATGAATTAAATGTTGTCCTACTTCTGGAGAAGTATCTCCACACAGAGCTTACATTGAAGCTACATCCACTTGTAGCTACACTTGTCATTGGTCGTCATTGATGAGTTCTTCCGGCTTTATATCAGTATTCACCCAAACACAAATTACTTTCAGTCAGTACAGTGAATTTCCTTTCTGTATATTGCCAAAAACATCTCAAAAACATATTTTTGAAGACATTGATTTTCTACTAACATATTACTGAACATGTTTTCATTAAACTATTAATTACAAAAACGTTTTAGTTTAGGCAAAAATTGCATCATGCTTAATTTGAAAAAAATTAGCACATTATCAGTGGTGAGCAAAAAACAACCACAAAACAGTACGTGAAAGGTTTTAATTTACAACGCATAAATGTATTTGAAAAAATATATTTCAAACACTGTCATGTTACAGTCTTTACTTTACTGCATAAAGCATATTTTGAATATTAGGAATATTATAGAGTAATTTAAAGACCACTTAATTTATAAAATATATGCAGTATTGTTGTATTAATTAGGCAATAGTGATGAACAGCTCACTTGAAAACAAATTTGAATATTTTTGTTTCATTCATTGAATAGTTTGCATTGTGTGCGAACTGCATTTTTGCTACACTAGAAGAGTGTTCTCAGATTTGTTTTGAGACTGCCGTATCAGTCTTTTCCCAATTTCTAGACGTACAGAAATAAGGTATATACCATTAGATGATGATACATAAATATGTTCCAAAAATGTTAAGAATTGTGTCAGCTGTGAATTGTGGCCCTGTTTTGTAACCAAGCAATTTGTTGCCACCAAAAAAATTGTTGTGATCAATTTTAAAGTATCAGCTATTGTTAAGCATAGTTTTTACCCATATCTAGAGAATGTTAATTATTATTGAGTTGCTTTATACAAACATTGGTATTCTGCTCCGTTGGGCCTCTCTCGGTTAAAAAAAGTTTCACAGGAACCATCATTTTATCCAAATAGTCATTTGCTGTTTCAAAATGTTTAATGCAAGAAGTAAAATACAGTGAAAATGTAGAATTTAGAAATAATTAAGGCATGTTTTTATTCATCAGAACAATTTGTCGTTCACTAAATTAACTGAAGACAGATATTTAATGATTTGAATGTACTAATATAACAAACCATAATTACTGTACCTAGATGCATATAAAATTGCCTTGTGGAAACATTGCAGCACGGTGACAATTGAATTTGTTAATTCAGAGGTGGAGCCACAGTTGGGATGATTTAATTCTTCAGGGTATCCCAGAGTTGTCATGATGAATATTGGAAGATCTCTAAGAAGCAATACATTTATATTTAGTGTTAAATTCTCCACGCCTGCCACGTAGAGTTGATTGTCAGTCTTTTCTGGAGTGTTTAACTCGGCACTCAACTGTAAATACTCCAGTGATGTGTCAGCGAAAGTCACGAGATTAACGGGCTTTTTCTAGGTATTTCTGATGGATTTGCCATGATTCGTAACGGCAGAGCAGTGCACATTTTTTTAATTCTAGTTTAATTTGACTGTTTCTATCACATCCATCTTAAGATTGCATTGTAGCACAGATGCATTGAGAATTCATCTCTTTTCATATGCTTGTACTGTCAGCCCAGCCTCACAACATTTGTTGTTCTCGGCAGGATAAGACTCGGGTCGTGTCACCCATCATAGATGTCATCAACATGGATAATTTCCAGTATGTGGGGGCATCTGCAGATCTTAAAGGAGGTAAAATCTCTTTCATCAGCTCCTATTTTATCATAACATAATTCAGTCACCATCCAGAGCCTATTCCTTTAAATTGTGTGCATGTGTGTGATATGATTGCATCCATTCATGCATGTACAGTATTTGTGTGTGTTTATGGACAATACAGCACATGGCATTTGTTATATTTCATGTGCAGGGCTATATTCTTTGTGTGGTACTGTATGTTAAAATGCATGTTTGGAGTGGAAGCAATACAGAGAGAATTTCTGGAGGCAGTGCAATGTGCAGAAGAGTGAAAGAGCATGATGAATCTCAAAAAGATGAAGTGTCATTTTAGAATGGAAACCATTTGATTTTTGATCTCTGAGTAGAATATCTTTTCCTCTAAGACTTGGGAGGTGTCTGGGTGCAGTGGTAAATAATTTGGAAATGGATATATCCATGTTGGTATCACTGTATTCTATAAAGCAGCATGGGTTATAAATGTCATTTTATTTATATTGGTTTTTCTCAGCATATTTTGGTTGAAGGTGTGCTTGTTAACTTGCATTCAGACTTTGTCTAGCATTTTCTTCTTTCCTTTATAATATGTTCAGAATGGAATAATAGCACAGGGCTGCATACTGTGCACAGTATTCAGTGTGTGCTACTTTAAAAAAAAGTAGTATGTAAATCAGTAGCAAAACATTTTAAATAGTAGGATGCTACATTTTTGTCTCTTTGGTATACTGCATCTTGAATTTGGGGATTAAAATGGTTATTTACAGTTCTCACAACTGTTTTACTTCTATTAATTCAGCAAACAGTTAAAATGCAAACTCCATTTAAACATATTGTAGAATTTTTCTCTATATTTAAGAAAATTTGAAATCAAGTCATCATTTCTATTTTTTTATTCTTTTTTTAATATTTGAATATTTATTTTTTTCTTAATATTCATAATATATTATAATATTTATTTTTGTAATTTTAGTGATAGTTATTTTTATTAGATTTTAAGTAGTTCTGTTTAGCTTTGTTTATATTTAGTGTTTGTAATTGTAGTTTTTCATGTAACGTTTTTAATTTAATTGTAATTTTCTCTCATTCCACATGTTCAGCTTACAAAACATAACCTTCTTATTTGCATAGAGCACTATATTATGATTGTTTTCTTTCTTGTTTGCATTTATTTAACCATCTAAAGCTACCAAGTGTCAGATTTTATGTTGATTCCTGTGTACAGCAGACAGAAAACAAGAGGCATTTGTAAAATAAGACTTGCCAACTGCAGGGTTTAAAGGATACAGCATTAACACAGAACCAAAGCCTAAACCCCACGATTACTTACAACTTTAAGACTATTCTTTTGCTGTCTGGCAAGCTGTGGTATTTCCTACTGGAAATGCAAAATACGGTTTTAATCCAGTTTTGTGTGGAATGTCTTTTGGTGAAAAGAAATGTTACATGAAAACATTTGAATACTGTGCACAGCACACATGCTGCATACTGACAGGGTAGTTTGATTGTATGCTATTCTGAACAAAGCCTCAGTCTTTTTATTAGAGAAATTGCAGTATTAAGTAATATGTCCCCTTATTCCCTTCCCTGACACATGGCTGACAAAGGCATTGAACATGCATTTAAAATCAGATTTCATCTCTAATGTAATGTCTAATCTGTATCCAGGTTTTGATTGGAATCTAGTTTTTAAATGGGACTACATGACCCTGGAACAAAGACGAGCACGGCAAGGAAACCCCATTGCTCCTATCAAGTAAGCATTCGTCTCTCTTCTTAAATATTTGTGTTTCAAATGTTTTGGATCATGAACCAGTGAGTCGGTGATGGATTATTGACAGATGACTACTTTTCATTCTTCTCACACTGTTCTCTAATTAATTCAGTCGACTGTATGATGTATAGACTCTCTCGAAACAGAACTCAAGCTATAGGTGTGCAGTCTGTTTTTTATGTATTACTTTTATTAAAGTTTTTTTCTATATATATTGTGACCTTGGACCACAAAGCCAGTCTTAAGTTGCGGGTATATTTGTAGTAATAGCCAAAAATACATTGTATGGGTCACAATTATGGATTTTTCTTTTATGCCAAAAAATCATTCGGATTTTTAGTAAAGATCATGTTACATGAAGATATTTTATACAATTTCTTCTGTAAATATAACAAAACTTCACTTTGGATTAGTAATATGCATTGCTAAGAACTTAATTTGGACAACTTTAAAGGTGATTTTCTCCTTATTTAGATTTTTTTGCACCCTCAGATTCCAGATTTTCAGACATTTATATTGGCCATATATTTTCCTATCATAGCAACATCAACGGAAAGCTAATTTATGCAGCTTCCAGAATATATATAAATCTCAATTTCGAGAAATTGACCCTTATGACCAGGGTCCAGGTCCAGGGTCACTATTAATATTTATAGCTTTGTTTTAGTTTTTGTAATTTTAGTACTTCATCTTAATCTTATTTCACTTAGTTGCAAAGTCGACATTCAAAATTTTTTGTCCAATATTTATAATGTCTTTTTTTTTTTTTGCTTCATTTCATTGACAATTTTTTTTTTGTTATTTACGTGTTAAGACGTGTTTTTAAGAGTTATTTTTGATGATTTTCTTGTCCAAATTCTATGTTCTCAAACATGACATGTGGTAAACTAATGTGCAGAATCCTATTTAAATGCACATAAGATCTGCCCCCAAATGTTATCTCTGCTGTCAACAAGGAAAAGAATCCCCTAAAGTTCTTTGAATAACGAAATAAGTTACCCCATGTGGTAGCATGCTTGCTTGTTTGTAAAAGGTCTGTCTTCCAGGGAATGACTCGAATCATTAACAGCTAAAGGTGAGAGGGACAGAGAAAGGAAGGTGTGAAGGGACCGAAATGGGGGATTGTATGGAGGGTGTGTTGCTGTGATGTGAAATCTCAATCACCGTGCAGCAAGTGCATTAAAAGCACATTAACATAATAAACACATCACCAGTATCTCAGATAACTGCTTAGTATATGTTTTATAGAAAGTAAGTTCTATGAAGTGTAGAAAGTTCTGAACAAGTCCAAGATTTGGTTTGATTTGATCTCAGTTTTCATATTTTGTGATGCTTGTGTTCTCCAGGACTCCCATGATTGCCGGTGGCCTCTTTGTAATGGATAAGGACTACTTTGAGGAGCTGGGAAAGTACGACATGATGATGGACGTGTGGGGCGGTGAGAATCTTGGTGAGTGGATGCTTTTTTTCTCTAAATGCCCTGCATTTCTTCTGAATGGAGCTAACTGACTTAAGACATAGTGGATCCTTTCAGTGTGACCTTTATTGATTTTGTCGTCGATTTTCCTATTCTAAGTGGCCCCAAAAAAATATTTGGACACATATTACATTATATATATATATATATATATATATATACTGTATACTATATATATATATATATATATATATATATATATACTGTATATATATATACTATATATATATATATACTGTATATATATATATATATATATATATATATATATACTGTATATATATATACTATATATATATATATACTGTATGTATATATATATATATATATATATATACTGTATATATATACTATATATATATATATACTGTATATATATATATATATATATATATATAATATATATATATATATATATATATATATACTGTATATAAGGGAAACAGAATAAGTAAATTTATCTAATGCACCCATTTTATTTTATATCAAAGTAATTTGAATGTACATTTCATTGTAATTGCTATTAACTACTTTAAAGAATTATCTATTTATAAGGGCCTGAAGGCAGAGTGAATTCATACATCCACTACAATTATTGAAAAAATTATTCATAAATCTGCAAATGAGATCATGATACTTCTGTCATTATATTGTATTGATTGTAATGCCTTACTCAGACAAAATGTAATGTGTCCATCTAAGGGGCAATTCAGGTCACCACTGAAGAACTACTGCTGTTTTATAATATTAGCAATGAGACTTGAACAGAAAACTGCAGTGTAAGACTCAGTGAGGTAGATTTTTTCAGGTTTTGTCGTAATGTGTGTGGCGTGATGGGTTCTGAAAGAAAATCCTGACTCATTTCCCAAACACAGCACTTTTCTCAGCTTTGCTGCTTGTGGAAAAGTCTACAACAGTTCCAGAAATTATCCATCAGCCTGGAATAAAGTTGCATTTTGCATGTGAGTGTGTGTCTAAAGTTTGCAAAGACCAAGAAGTTTCACAAAGCAGGGTTTTTGTGTTTTTGTTTTTTTGAATATAACATATGTGCAATTATGAGTTTTGCTTTATTTTCCCATTTACATTTATGAGCTGGTTGCTTGTGTGTTCTGTGATGGATTTTATTCATCTCTGGCTGCTGTTGTGGTCTTCAGAGATCTCGTTCCGGGTCTGGCAGTGTGGAGGGAGTCTGGAGATCATTCCCTGCAGTCGAGTCGGTCATGTCTTCAGGAAACAGCATCCATACACTTTCCCAGGGGGCAGCGGAACTGTTTTTGCCAGGTGTCCACCGAATTATATTATGTAATCATTTGAAAGTTTGGGATTAGTTATTTTTTTTCTTTTTAAGAAATTAATACTTTTATCCAGAAAAGATGCAATAAACTGAACTGTATTTTATTGTAGTGTAGTGTTTTTTATTGCATTACTTTTTATATTATGTTACATGATATGGTGTGGTTCTTCCAGAGTTAGAGTTTGCGCTATCCAGTTTATAATCACCGTTTCAGGATAGATAACTCTAGTCAGGATTGTTGTAACCCTGCTAGATGTTATATTCCTGAGTATCCAGATTGAGAATTGTTAGAGTAGCTAACGAACACAATTCTTATTAATCTTTAATTTTATGATTGCTCAAGCAACATGAGTCCTTATTATTCTGGTTCATGTACTCCATCCAGTGGGTGAATGCAGTACTGCAGTCGCTGATATGTGAGCTGTTGTGAAGTAGTGCAGTTGAAATATAAAGTGGCATTTTCATAGTTATAAAACACCCAGTAATGTGCCGCAGAAGATCTGTTATTATTGAAGTAAGATTAATCAATAATGTTAACATGTTATGGTCATTAGCAGAACATTATATAAAATCTACTTTTATTCTCATCTGCTTGTGTTTGTCTTTGCAGGAACACAAGGCGAGCGGCAGAGGTTTGGATGGACGATTTTAAGAACTTCTACTACGCTGCTGTGCCCTCAGCCCGTAATGTACCCTATGGCAAGTAAGTGTTTATTTGTCTTAATTTAGAAATATTGCTAAGGGAAAGGTTTGGAATATCGAATAGTACATTTGCTTTCTTCAACATGAGAAGAAGTTATTTTCTCACTTCCAAGGCCATGAGAGGCCACGAATTTCAGACTTGGCTAGTTTCTGTTTCTGTTTCGAACCTCCAAATGAACTCCATATGACTAGGTTTCCTCTTCAATTGCAGCATTCAGAGCAGGCTGGAAATGAAGAAGAGGTTGGGCTGCAAACCATTTAAATGGTACCTGGAGAACGTCTATCCTGAGCTACGGTGAGTGTCTGACCTGAGCGTAATCAAAATAGCTGTTGGATCACTTTGGCCCTGTTTACACCTGCTTTTTTATGTTCTGTGATGTTTTGTGCATAAATATGTATGAGCTGTTTGTTTTTCTGTACAAGACTGGCTGTTTAAAACCTTTTGTTTGGAACAATTTTTGATGAAGTGTGAACACAGCCTTTAACTCATTCTTACGAAGTTTAAATGTGCAGGCATTTTTTAAATCTAGACATGTACATTTTAAGTAAATAAGCTTTTATTAAAGCCCACTACCAGTAGTGCAGGTGGCATAGTTGGTACTGAACTTGTTGTTTCTGTCTTGTTTAGGGTCCCTGATCATCAGGACATAGCCTTTGGAGCATTACAACAGGGTCAGAACTGTCTGGACACACTGGGACACTTTGCTGATGGTGTGGTGGGGGTTTACGAGTGCCACAACGCAGGGGGCAATCAGGTACCAATCAGATCTCAGGTACTGAACAGTCTTATGTCAGGTGTGGCAGCAGAGCACTGGGTGATGGACTTGGCAGTGACTTTGGGTCAGTTTAAAGGAACTTGTGAAGGGTGAATGATGTATAGATGAGGGCCACACAGTAGTTTCTAGATTCACTGTAAACCCTAATAAGTTCACAGAACTCAAAAAAAATATTTTGTAACGGATTACACGAAAAAATTTAAGTGATGTTTTTAAATGTTTTAAGTTTACATAAAATTAAAAATTACATTTCCAGTTGCCTTAAATTATCTGTTATCTTATAAATATTGATATTTCTCAACTTATAATTAGAGAGTAATTCACTCAAAATTGTGCAACATTAATATTGTACAGTGTTATTAGATTTTAAATGAATTGTAATATACTTTAAAATGCTATGATGACAGTTGAAATTTTCAGCATCCATCACTTGAGTCTTCAATGTCACATGATCCTTCAGAAATCCATTCATTCTAATATTCAGAATTCTTACATTATTATAAGTAATGTGGATGTTATATTAATTTAGATTTATATAGCATTATATATTAATAAACTACTTATTATTTTCACCATTTTAAACACTTTTGCATCTTAATATGAGCTCACAAAAAAAATGACATAATTATAAAAAAAATTGCAGCATGTTTTTGGGTGTATTATAGCATATCACACCACATAGCAAACTTATCCATGTACATTTCTGAAAATATCTTCCTCTCACCAAGCCGTTTTTGTGTTTAAAGGTACAATTTGTAAGATATTTGCAGTAAAATATCCAAAAACCACTAGGCTAGTGTTATATATTTTGTCCAGCTGATTACTAACAATATCGCTAATGTTTTCAACTACTTGTAAATAATGAGAAAATTCCCATTCTAAACAGTGACACAGGGCAGTGCAGTCGCCTGTCGATGACGTTAGTTACCCTTTGTTACCGCCTTTACTGATGTAGAAAGTCGTGGACAAAAGCGGAAGTAGCTTCGCGACAAACTTCAACTAGAAAGAGATAGCGATCCCGCTTGTGTTTTAGTATTAATGGGTACACACGCCAAACGCAGTACATCGCGTCTCTAGACCCGCGCGAGGATGCGTCTGATCCATAGTCTGATCGCGTCTTTGCATTTACTTTGTATGTAATCTACTCACTCAAATCGTTGAACTCGTGTTAAATCCATGATTTATCTTTCCGTCTGATTGATGGCCATCAGCAGTTGGGTAGAAGACAACAATTCCCATCATTCCAAGCTCCTCCTTAGCGTCATCAAACCACACGATTGTTATTGTTTTGGTAGTGCGCCCTCTAGTGGCAGGTCCTACAACCTGTACCTTTAAGTTCCTGTGTAGATTTATGTTGGTGTATTTTCTGAAAATGCTCCCTGCTTACCTTACCATGTTCTTAATGAACAGGAATGGGCCCTGACTAAAGACAAATCAGTCAAACACATGGACCTGTGCCTGACGGTGGATCGCACCGCTGGCTCACAGATCAAACTGCAGGGCTGCAGGGAGAACGACAGCAGACAGGTGAGCATGCTGTGCTCAAAGCAGGGGTTTAGAGGAGACGCCGCTGCTCAGATTTTCAACATCATCATCATTATGTTTCCTTTGCAGAAATGGGAGCAGATTGACAACAACTCCAAACTGCGGCATGTGGGCAGCAATCTGTGCTTGGACAGCCGGAGCGCGCGGAGTGGCGGCCTGACGGTGGAGGTGTGCAGCCCGTCGCTCACCCAGCAGTGGAAGTTCACTCTCAACCTCCAGCCGTAGCTTGTCACGCCAATCTCAGCCCTCCCATTCTCGCCCTCGGACAGCCCGTGCTGGGCATGCACTCGCCCCTCAGAGATAATTGCTGCCCGGATACAGACTCAGGGCCGCCACGATGCGGTTCAGTGGTCCTTGAGGGCCACGGGGCAATGAAAACACAAACAAGATGATGAATATTTCCATCTAACTATATACCTCACTGTTTCATCTGTTGTCCAGCTCTTGGAAGTGAATCTTAAGTGTCTAAACTGTATCGAAACCGGTTTTTTTCTTCTTCTTGTTTTCCGATGCAAAGGATCTGTTTTTCTTCTTTCCTAATTTTCACCTTTTCATGTCTCATTTTCTTGAAATCCAGGATTTATTTTTTATTTTTTATTTTTTTTTTTTTTACTAAGGACATCTTTTGTTGTTTTATTTTTTTTTGTCACGTTACCAAAATTGTTGAATGTAAATGACATGTTGTATGGAGGCTCCCTTCATGCGCTGTGATTGGACTGGATTCTAGTTTGGGTTTGGTTTAATTTCTGAGCTCATGGGATTGAGGGGAGGGCTCGTTTGTTGTGTGCACCGTCTCAGACGCACTTGGACTGTGGAGGACAGCGGCAGCCTTGTGTTTTTCGGCTTGCGGTGCTCATGCAAAAAGAGCAGGAAAAAAAGAGCGACCTTTTTTGTTGTTTTCTAGATTCTGTTAAATTGTCAATCTGTTTGTTTCTGTTAAAGGTGCAATGTGTAAAGATTCAAGCCGCTTCCCTTAAGGGCCCCTGGTGTGTTCTGAAGGAGAACGAGACATTGTATAGAGCGTGACTGCTTGATTCACATACTGTAGCACTGGCTGCTAACAAATCAGTATCTAAAACATGTCTTCAAACACCAACAACTGTTTCTCAGCCACTTTTGTCACACTATTCATTTATTTCTTAATTCTATGTAGCCTTTTTTTCTTCGCCAAGTGTATTATGTCAAATAATCATGTTAATAACCTGGTAACTCCAAGCAGAGGCTGATCAGAAGCTCTTGTCCTGCTTTCTTGGATTTCGAGCAAAGTTGGATGTGTATTACTCCTCATCTTTGTGCAGTACATGATCTGGATCATATCATGGGCATTAGGAAAGCTTCTTTCCTGCATCCTTTAAGTCCTGGATGTTTTATTCTCAAGATCAGTTATGATCCTCAGCAGCTATGGCCAAACATGGCACATCATATCACTACTTGAGCATCCTCTTTCTATGGTTAAAAGTTGCTGCCTTTGTTATCCATGATACTGTAAGGAAAATGTGTGTGTGTGTGTGTGTGTGTGAATGGGTTTCTAAGCAGCTTTCAAAGAAGTGTGCATTAGAGAAGCATCTGAACTCACAAAGAAGAAACGTAACACTGTTCGTGAGTGTCCTTTTAATTAGCATCTTATTCATGCCCCACAAATACTTTTTCACATCCAAACCTTGTGAATCTTTATGGTACTTCAGTTGATTTTAACAGAACTAGTGTTACTGTAAATCCAACAGACAAAAAAGCCTGTGATATGTGAAACAGATCAGTTAACCCACCTGCATTTCATGTATAATGCCGTAGCAATTCTGACTAACTTATTGTAGGCTAGGGAATCCTGACTAAATGAGTCCCTGACTGGCTTTCAGTCAACTCTCCTCATGTATCAGCAGTAAGTGTTATGTTAATCTTAGACTTGCATATGTTGGGTTTGTCTGCACCACCCTATATTGTCCTATAAATAACAGTTCTCCATCAGTGAGTATGAAGACGGTAAAAGTCTCTACGTTTCAGAGTCTGGGTGGAGATTATGTGGCCTTTAGGAAGAAAATTGTTCCACCTACCTGCATTTTGTTCTCTGCATTCTGTAGCTTCTTGGGGTTCCTGTAGTCAATGATTTTTCTGGACAGGAAAGCAGAGGTAGATGTGGACTGCACTTTTGCCAATGAATCACCTTTCTCCAGTTTAGAAGAAGCCAATGAAATGATGTAAAGTTTGGGCTTTGAATGATGGGCTTTTTAAAGAACTCAACCAGATTCAGAGCAATACATTATGGCTAATTTTGGAATTGGATGAAATGTTTACATAGCACAGTGTGCCAAAGTCATTTGCCGTTTGACTGAAACATGGAAACACTTCTATTCCAGACTAGGACAGTTTCATAGTAAATGAAGGACATGTGACCCCACCTTTTATGTCTCTTTGGTTTCCTTAAAAGCCAGTTTTAGAAAGATCTTGATGTTGCATTAAATGGCAAAGGAAACCGCATGGGGTCAACAGTAATAGTGTATATGTGTGTATATACAGTATGTATGTCCATGCATGTACAGTTACACATTCAGTTGCAATTATAGTGATTTGGTCAACTGTACAGCGCTTGTATTTGTTCAGTGTTTTATAGATATTGCAAAAGTTTCAATGACGAAAAATAATTAACTTAAAAAA
This sequence comes from Carassius carassius, assembly GCF_963082965.1. NCBI lineage: Eukaryota > Metazoa > Chordata > Actinopteri > Cypriniformes > Cyprinidae > Carassius > Carassius carassius. The sequence continues at coordinate 14,959,253 of NC_081784.1, forward strand.
AATAAATATAATATACATATCAAGTGTCCCAAGTGTTTTCACGTATGGTGCATTAACAAAACTAATTAAATATTTTTGCATCAAAATGCAATCTACTACTAGGACCCTCAGAATTTTTGTATTGTTATTTGTATTTAGTGTATTACACTAAAAAAAGTATTTAATAAATGAAAATTAAATGCAGTACAAACTACTGTTTATATATATATATATATATATATATATATATATATATATATATATATATATATATTCTCTGTAATGAGAATTTCAGGACAGAATGTGCATATGTCCTAAAAATGTCACAATGCAAAAAAAGAAAGAAAGAAAAAAAGGAACTAGGGTTCCAATAGTACTTACAGAGAGAGATCTTTTCTTTTTCTATTTGATAAAAAAAATTTGACCTGGACAATTCTTTGTGAGATTCTAGTAATAGTGCAATGAATGTTGCAACCAATTACTGTTAGGGGGAAAAAGTATGTATAAATAACATTTATTAGTGTGCAAATTTGTGTTAACTCACATAGACGCAGAGAGGTGAAGCACGGGTCAGTTTGATGACTGGACATACAGTGAAGGTGAACATTACAGATAACACGTATACTCTTACATTCACCTGAATCATTTCAACATTCACAGTGAGAAGACAAGTGAAGGAACACCAAGCATTAAACGGCAAGACACTGCACATTCACAACATTCATACATGAAAACAGATACATGTCCAACACTGGGTTCTTGTTATGTGGACCAGATATTGAGAAATTTGTTCCAGTCAGTGAGACTGTATAGTTGTCATAGCGGTTTTGTTATTAAAAGAACAGTTTGTTTTTACCTGCTATAATGCCACACAAAGCTGGCCCTAAAATATAGCACAATGTTAGTGGCAGAAACTTTGCTTATTGGAAGGTTTTTATTCTAATGTACTGCACTGGCAAGGGCTTTAATTTAAAGTCTCTGTTCTGGCTTACAGATTATGTTCTTGGCAGAGAGGTTCATAGCACCCGGTCTGTTCTCCTACATTATACTGCACTACAGTAGATGTTGTAGTTACAAAACCCTGAGGTCACCCTAGATAAGGTCAAACATCTCTCTAACGCCATTATACTTCACTGTCTGCCTGATTAAAATAATTAATTAATTCCCACTGAAGTGCAGATCGAACCCAGAAGATGTTCTGGAAAACACGGATATACAATCTCAAAATCATCTGCTGCATTTTATATTAGATAAGCACAGGCGGCAGTTTTCGCCTGAAGGGTATTTGTTAGTATATTGACTACAGTATGTAGATAAGTAGTACAAAAATATTACAATGAAGTGAAATCAAACTTTGCATCATTCATGACCAAAAATAAAAAATTATGTTTATGAGCACACCTTTATAATATATAATGCAACATTGCTTCTGTATTGATTTAAAAGAGATGCAGGTATAAAATATGGCATATATATAGTTAATTACTGCAGCTGACATTTTTTTTTTTGTACAGATTTGTATAGACTGAATGTGAAGCCTTAAAATAATGTTTTAAGTGATGTGCAGTGATAAACATCCTAATTGGTTTGTTAGTGTGCAGCGTTTCACTCAGTGAAAAGAAAAACAGCAGGTGATGGCACAGTAAATAAGAAATGAAGAGCCAAGGAAATAAACATGGCGAGTAAATCATGACAAATTCTCTTACAATAGTACATCTGTTCTTTACAGTGCTCGTTATCTAGTATGAGTAGGGATACAGTGGGAGATGTCAGACTAAAAATATTACCTGAGGGAAATTAATCTGCTTCAGTTCTTTGAAGGAACAAATTATGCCATGGGCTGCGACTGTACCGTCATTACCACAGTTACAACATAGCAACATGGAGAATTGATCTTTGATAGCTTCTGGAACAGTGAAACACCACATAAATCCACCCACTTACAGGTGGAGAGAAATTCTAGTTAAAGTCTTTTATAATTTCATTATTCATAATTTCATTATTTATTCTTTTTTTTTTTTTAGCTGACACTTTTATCCAAAGCAACTTACAATTGCTATATATGTCAGAGGTCACACGCCTCTGGAGCAACTAGGGGTTAAGTGTCTTGCTCAGGGACACATTGGTGTCACACAGTGGATTCGAACCCGGGTCTCTCACACCAAAGGCATGTGTCTTATCCACTGCGCCAATGTCCCTAGATAATAAATTTAATATTACACATAATAAAAATATATAAATGAATTATTAGAAATAATATTTACATTATTTTTGGTATACTACTGTATATTGGGCCCTTTTCCTATTTTCATCATAATTGAACAAAGGATCTGGATATTAATAAAAGACAGGTAAAGGAGTTAATATGTTATATTAAATACAGATTTGATGGGAAATCTATTTTTGGGAACATTATTTGAAATCTGCAAATCCTACTTAGGAGACTTTTATGAATCCTGACCGCTACTTCTGAGTTCAAAAACGACCGAGAAGCATAGTAGTGTTGCCACAATTCACCTCCAGTATCATCTGTGTCACTAATGTTGTTGCCTTAAAAAAAAAAAAACAAGAGTCATAAAGATCATAAATATTAAGTGGTATAAAATAGAAAAAAGCCCAGGTATTTTGGAGAACATATACAAATTTCTGTGATTTAACGTGTGAATTGCATCACATTCTCATTTTGCTGATAAAACACCTCAATCACAGAGTATATACAGTATATTTATCAGTGCTGAATGTTGGATTTGCTGCTCACAAACATTGTACCTCAGGGTTCACAACTATGACCACACTATTAAAGGAACTCTAATGATCAAAATCATTGCACATCTACAAAGGGCACATTTTCGTGTTTCTCATGCAGTAAGTGTTACAGTGACATATGTACATTAGTCCTGTAGTATCAAATGGGGTCTTAAATGTGAGTTTAAATGGCAAATGTCCCTTTTTCAACCAAACTTGGCACATTTAGTGTTATGCAGAGGGTCTGTTCACTCAAAATGACCATGAAGTGTAGAAAGCAAGTGTGTATGAGTATGTTAGTATGAGTGGGTTGTCATGGGTGGGTTTGAGACAGCATGCGGTTTCTTTCACTGAGTGGGTGAGCAGTCATCCATATCCAGGAGCTCCTTAACCAGCCTCTCGCCGAACTGTGCCCGGCTGTAGCGTTTGACGTGGTAGGCGTCTGACATCTTGTAAAGAATATAGGCATTGTTGATGGCGATGCTGATGGTCAGCCAAAACACCTGTTGCCAGGTCTTATTAGGCTTGTGGAAAATGAAGTACCTAGTTGGAAAAACATGAGTTGAGTGTACTATAAAATGCATGTATGTCCTAAAGGTTCATTGTAAAACTGAATTGATTGGTCAAACTCACTTGCTGTACTTGTCATCATATTTGCAGATGTAACTGAGGTGCGCAGCAAAGGCCTCCACAGCAAGGGGGCATGGGATTTCTCCACTCTTCCTCTTAATGATCACCCCTACGACAATCCGGGCAGAAATGTCAATCACAATTAGAAGACAAGAGGATATAACATCTGACATTAAGGAACGACACTTCAGTTTCCTGCTGCATCTTAGCAACGAGATCTTCTGCTTTGTTAGTAGCATGAATCATGCCTTTACTGATCACAAGAATAACTGTAGATTTTAAACAACATTTTTCATTTAAATTCAAATCCAAAACTTGATGTCACTGAAACATAATCAGTAAGAAGTCCCAGTCATTAGAGTCATTAGATCTGTACCATTATGAACCCTCTGATATTGTCAGCATACAATTAGCTGCCATCTGTTGCAATCAGTAGTAATCTACTGCTCATTAGAGCACAAAGTACTGTCTTCCTCAAGAGTGCCTGTGGCATGTAAATTACAATGCAGGCACTTTTTGAGAATTCAAATGGGCTATTTTGAGTCCTAAAGGCTTTGGGGAAATGAACAGAAATATTTTTTTTATAGACTTTGGACTTACAAAGTGTCTAAAAGTTGAGGTTGAATACCAGTAGGATGATAATTTTAGTTCAGGTTATAGAAAACCGGGCAGAGATTTAGCACAGAGTTTTCAATGAAACTGTATAGCCCTATTAATAAAAAGAGACACCTGCTCTCAAAGAGGAGCATGAAAAGCTTTACTATATAAATGTATTATTTCAGTGAATGAAATATAAGTCATAATTTAATCACCCTTCTGCCTGTCATTTGTTTACCATATAGATATACTGTAGCTAGATATACCTTTCGAGAATGTTAAGTGCTTTGAACGCTTAATGCATATATTAAATTTTCGATTGGATTGTAATAAAAAGTAGAAAAAGGAAAATAAGGACTAAATCGATAAAATATATTTTATCAATATTTTACTCAATGCTTTATATCACTCACTAATGAAAATGCCTAGTATCAGCGCTAACATTTCTCATGTGAGGCTGCTGTCAGAATGGAATTAAGGCTTATTGAAGACCAGCGCAATACAATGAGGCTTTGCCTTTTATAATCCTATGATGTGCACAATATCCACTTAATCCACAAACATCAGCGTAAAACCAATCTAAGCTTGCACTGCTATAGTGAAGATGCTCTTGGGAGGTGTTTCTGATGCGGCTTGCGAGTGTCATTTGTAGTTTGCATGTTTCCTTTTTAGTGCTGACAATCAAATACATTTTTAATCTAATTAATTACATGATGTGGCGATTAATTAATCTAATTAATCACAAATTAAATTTTTTTGTGAAAATACCCCCAAAAGGTAAGCCTTTATTGTGTATTGTGTTAAATGAGAACAATAACAAGTAGACATTACAAAAGGTATACCTTTAGAATAAAATAATTTATACAATGGTAAATGTCTTTATGAGTAAGTCATTGCGTCATTCATTCATTCCATTAGTTCAAACGGCTGATTCATTCAGAAGCAAATGACTGCTGTGCTGCTTGCAGACACACAACAGTTCTGCAGTGGCTTCATAGGTAATATTTTCGCTGGCAAAATTTAGCAAAAATTGACAATATTGTGTTTACAATATATCACAATATTCCATTTTTTATTCACTGAACTGTTTTATAAAATCACATTTGCACTCATTGATATCACTTGTGTGATATCACTTATTAAATATGAGACAAAAACTCACACAGGGACCCCAATTTTCCCCAATCTCTTGAATTTTAGGGGCATACAACTACATTTATTGAATGTGTGGGCAGTGAGTTGTTACCCTCCATCATGTGTGTCAGATCAACAGTCGAATGTTAGCAGTGTAAGATGACATACAGGTCTGGGTTGGGGCGGGTGCGTTAACTGCGTAAAAAAACCTTTATCGTTATCTCTTCATAACTAATTATTTAATTAACGCGTTAAATTGGCAGCCCTATTTCTTTTATTATAAACTCAAAAAACTGCTTCATTAAATCTGATTTTCCTGTGTGTTTCTTACCTTCTTTAGTGGGAGGGTAGGCATTTGTGAGGAACCTGAAGTTGCCTTTGTTGTACCAGTTGATTATTGACAAATTTCCTCTCATCTTAATGTGAGACTGGCCACGTTGCTGAGAAGCCTCGGTATTGATCAGCATTGACTGAGGAAGACCTGTGCAATCGCTCTTTCTGGTGCTCAACAACCCGCAGCAGTAGATGCCTGCAGGAGAGGGAATGTATTACAGGAATGTATTATCCAGCAGGCTGAGAATGAATATTTAGCCTGAGCATTCAGTGTATGGCACAACAAGTGTTCACATTTGAATGCTGATCGGATGAATATAGGTCACATGAATAGACCCCAGAATGTGTGATCTGAAGCTTTGAGATGATGTCTTCTCTATAGCACTGCCAGATGCTGCAGCCTCTCTGAAAGTGGCCTAGAAATCTGATTGAGATATAATTCGTCCTGCCCGCATGGGAAAGGGGACAATTGTGTGAATAATCATTCCTTGAAGACTTTCTTCTCCATCCTACATACTTATGCAATGAACAAAAGTCAAATAAATCAAAATAAATTATCTTCGGCCTGCAACCTGGTGCCTACGGCTAAATCACAGCTGTACTGATAAACAGCCATATCGCACTGCTACTCGTGTGAAACTGTTTGTGTGTGTGTGCGTGTGTGTGAAAAGAAAAGCATCTAAATCATACAACTAAAAGGCTGATGGAGATTCCTAAGCACTAGCGGTGCCAGGATTTTTATTGTAGGTGGGCCTCCAGAAAACTGGATGGGCCAGTTAAAATACACCCCCCCCCCCCCCCCCCCCAAAAACAAAAAACAAAAAACAAAACGGGTTTCCCTTCATCTCCGTTCCAGCGCTTTCCTGCAGCACTGAGGACAACAACTTATCGCTGTCTTCAGCTCAGTGCTGAAGGCAAGCGGACAAAGAAATACACCTTAATTGTTGGCAGTAAGCTAACTTCATTTATCTCTTTTGAACGTTCAATACACAAAAGACTGAAACGGAATTATATCTTTGGAGGTTCTGTTTCTCTCCCCATTTATTTACCCAACACGGCGGGCAGGGAACTGTCCAAAATTATTTAACTGTTTCTTATAAATTCAGAATGATAATAAAATAAGCTGCTTTGTTTTGTTTTATGTTTCATATTAGCAAAACTGTCTGTGTCTGTCTTGAATGAATGACGTCCACCAACATCATTCATTTCATTGGATCACTTGCTGGTGACGATGCAGAGTCCACACGTGGGGTAGAAGCCGCTGATTGGCTGAGAAGCTTTCACTCAAAGCTTTCCTCTGGCTGCTTATTGGATGAACCGCTAGAATGAAAATCACTCACTACTCATAGGCCTGGGCCAAAATGGGTGGGCCCGGACCTAAAATGGGTGGGCCTGGGCCCAGTGGTAGCGCCGCGTCTGTTCCTAAGCAATTAAATTGCATCTCACAACACCTTCAACTTGCAAATCTGTGGAACTGGATGAAGTCTGTGGACCCTTATACTGTGTGAACTGAATGGAAGAGCAGCAGTTTTGGGGAAGCTGCTTTAAAACTGTCATGCTACAAGATCCTCTTAATTTAAAGTAGTTAAATAGCCTTTTTAATTAATTTCCTTCACTAAAAGCTACTAGAGAAAAAAAGCTAACTACACTGATGCAATGTAGGAGTAAAGTATATCTTTTAAATATATATTTTTATAAAATAGAATTTATTGTACAAAGAAGTATTTAGCTATGTGTCACTATGTAGCTAAATCATCTCAGCTATGATGATAGCAATAAAATAGATAATTATGCTATATAATGATAAAATTAGAAAACAAGCTATAAACAGCTTAGCTTTTGATGTGCTGGATCATAAATTATTGTTGGAAAAATGTAAATGTTATAAATTTACTTCTCAAACTGTGCATTGGTTTAAAAGTTTCTGACTAATAGGAGGCAATGTGAATTTTATAATGGTAGTTATTTGGAAGTGAAGAGTTGCAATGTGGTGTTCCTCAAGGAAGCTCTCTAGGACCATTGTTATTTTCTATTTTTACCAATGATTTTCCTTTGGTTTTAAAGCATGCAAAGGCATTTATGTATGCAGATGATACAACATTATATCTACCAGTGACATCAATTGATAAATTATCTGTGGATTTAGATGAGGAGATAGTGGTAAAGTGGGTACGGAATAATAAGATGGTCCTAAATTTGACAAAAGCTAAAAGTATTGTGTTTGGATCAAATTCTAAACTTAAACTTAAACCATAATTACATTTGTCTGTAAAGAGTGTGCCTATTGAATAGGTAGAGTTATTCTAGACAGTAGGCTGAAGTGGTTAAAACAGATAGATAATATGGTAATAGTTATGGGAAGAAGTCTATCAAATATTAAGAGATGTGCAAAGATTTTACCACATTATTGCATCTCTCAAGTTGTGCATAAAATGGATCTTACTCATTTAGACTACTGTCTAGTGGTATGGTTGAGTGCATCAAGTAAAGATTTAGAAAAATTAGTCAGATAGTAGATAGTCCACAATAGAGCTGCACAACTTATTCTGAACTGTAAGAGAAGGGTTAATATTATGAAACAAAATTTTAGGTTGGCAACTAGTGAAGGAAAGGGTAATTGTTTTTCTGTTACCTTGGTAGTGGCTAATAGGGATCCAAATAAACAACTTAAACAGTGATAATGTCTAAGTAACCATTTTGCTACAAAAACTAAAAAAAAATTTTTTAAACCATTAAAAGTCACTGATTTACATGAATTCTCTGAACAAACCAATTAATTGAACTGGACATATGTTGTACAGCTGAGTGATATCCTGTTCCCTTTTTGTATGAATAATAGACCATTTGTCAGGAATTTGTTGTACTGTTTTGTTAAAGCATTCAAGCTCGTTTGTTTTTCAGCATTTGTGTTTGTAATGGTGAACAGTTCTGCTGGATTCAGTTCAGTGAAGGATTCATTGGACTTCTTAAAATCAGATAACTTGTCTCTTACAGCATTCATCAAAAGAACTGACTCATAATAGTATTTTTTTTTCTCATAATAGTAATTTATGAATCAGACATTTTTGCTTGCAGCCCACTAGGACAATTCAATAAAAATGTATTTATTTCCATTATGAAAAGAATTCAAAATACATATGATTTATGCAAAAATAAATATGATTTACTTTGCTGTGGCACTTAATTGTAAAGTTGCAATAATAATATAAACAAACACAATGTAGTATTCTACAATGTTACTTTTGAAAAAAAAAAAATCTACGCTGCTTTGAAAACCACTGAGCTACTGTCACGCTATTGAAAAGTCACTACTTTTAGTTAATTACTCCCTAAATACTACAGAACAGTACTGTATGAGGATGAATGAGGCTATGTATGAAACTGATATAATAAAAATTCTATTTCATCCAATTATGACCTAGTTCTCTAATAAATTGGAATGTTTTGATTCAAATGTAGAGAGAGAAAAAAAGAAGCTGGCCACTAGCCTTATCCACTCTAGCTGTTAAAATTCACTCCTTCCAGTCCAGCTGGAGGCTTTCAAATAATCTTTAAGTATAAAACAGACGTGTGCTATGAGAACTCAAGGTCAACTTCCTCTTACTCTCCCCATTTATTCCTTGCCACAGGATGCTGTCACCGTGTAATTAAAAACTGCAGGGGATGAGGAACATCAGATGGAGAGAAGATTAAAGAGACGGGGGAAAAAAAGAAGCAAAGGCAGAAGTAGAGCAGATAAGGATGCAAAGAACTGACAGATGCAGCACTGTTGCACATGAGTTACAGCACCTACCCTGTTTCTCAAACTCCTGAAACAAGTTTAGACTTGTGATGCTTGGGCCAGTGAAGATGATTGCATTACGGCCAGCCAGATTCTGACAGAGCTGCTTGGCCACCAGACTGTGAAGCTGGGGTTTATTTTTCAACTTGTCTAAACCATCTGGACCTGGACTCTCCTTTAGATGGACATTGATCTGGTAAGGAAGAAATAATTTAAAGCTGCTTAAACAATCAATCAGAATTGACATTATTTACTTTCCCTAACGAAAATAATTATTCATTGATTATTTACATTTCACTGGATACTATGGTGAATGATTTGGCATTCTGATATGTGATGCCCTCTTTTTACTATCTAATCGATCTAATCTTTTTCTTAAACTTCAAAATTCAATACGATTTCAAAGGTATGTTTTTTTTTATTGAATGCTTTTATTCAGCAAAGATGCATTAATTTCATCAAAAGTGACAGTAAAAACATTTATAATGTTACTAAATATATCGGTTTCAAATAAATGCTGTTTTTTTGAAATTTTTATTCAAAGTATCCTGAAAAACGATAACAGTTTCCACAAAAATGTTCTCACAATTGATAGTAATAAAGAAATGTTTCTTAAGCAGAAAATCAGCTTATCAGAATGACTTATGAAGGATTGTGTGACACTGAAGACTTCAGAAATGGCTGCTGAAAATTCAGTTTTGTCATTACAGGAATTAATTACTTTAAACTGTAATACTACTTCACAATATTACTGTTTTACTGTATTTTGACCACATAAATGCAGCCTTAGTGAGCATAAGAGATGTATTTCAAAAACATAAAAAAAATTTTTACAGACCCTAAACTTTTGAACTGAAGTGTACAATACATAAAAAATATAATAAGTATAAATATAGGCAGCGCATAGCAGTTATTTTCTCTAACAGGCACAGACCAAGAGAAGAGTGCAATTATGTTAAGTGGTCTGGGCTTTCGTTTTCTTTGTTGACTCTATAAATTATATTTTATTCCATCTGGTAATGTGCTTCTCATTAGTCATTTATTTCAAATTGTAATTAATTTGCATCAAAAAATATCACAGAATTGTGTAAAATTGATATGTGTCAACAGAGTATAGCAAAATATTTTCAATAAATTAATATTTTTGGTATGTTTCTCGTTAGAAACAACGTGACGTAACATCTTGGGGCAATTGATGCATTTTTTGTCCTCCTGTGTTTTCCCTGTGGGAGTGCGTGTGCATTCACCTGACAGATGAAACCAGTGGAGCTGCACTGTCGCACCCACAGGCTGAACTTTCTCTTCTTCCTCTTGCGCAGCTCCCTCTCTGTACATGTGGTAATGAACACGGGGTCCTCATCAATCAAGGGCTCATGGAGGACCTGAGGGAAAGCAGCATGTCTCATATGAAAATTCCACCATGATAACACTTCGAACACATAATTTGTCAATGCAAAGTTGCTTTTCAAACTTTTTATGTTCCCTGCAGGAGGTGCATACTGAAATTTTGATAAAGATCCTGGGAAAAGATGCTGGCTTGTCAAGTCAAGTATGATAGATCCGTTAAACCTAACCAACTATGTTCCCTATAGATATCATAATATGTTTATTTTGTGTTTGACTGAATAAACCCTCTGTCAGAGCTATAGCAGTTAAACAGGGCATGTGTGGCTCTGCTGAATGCATTACTATTTGCCATTAGGGGATAAGAACCAAACCCACACAGTGGCAGTCAAAGTAGGCTGGTTGGCACACATTGTCAAGGTGATATAACCATGGCACTGGGAGATGTGAGAGACGCAGATGGTGTTTGGTTTCCTCATGGCAGGCGAGTAATTGAAGGTGTCTTGAGATGGGTCACATAAAGGCCTCATGAAATGCAAATATCAAGCTAAAATGCAGGTTAATGACAACCATAAAAGGATAGTTCACCAGCATTGAGGGTTTCATGCTGGTTAATAAATATAAATTTAAATTCTGAAGTAAACTATCACTTTAATATGAATAAGTTGTACTGTAAATGTCGAACCTGACAACCTATTCTACCATGACAGATTATTAATTTTACTTAAAGTACAAAAATATTATGATTAATGGGGTTTTCAAAGGGCAGGAGTTCAAATGACCTTAATTAGAATCAGAAAAAGCTTTATTGCAGCTGTGTTTACACAAACGAGCAATTTGTTTTGGTGACAGAAGCTTCCACTGCACAAACAGAATGACAGTGACAAGACAAGAAACAGATGATAAAAGAATAAAAATAGGATAAGTAAATAGTAAATAACAAACAAAATATAAAAAAAAAATACAATATACAAAGTAGACAACAAATTGTATTCATGTGTACAGGTGTGATATGTTCAAATGCAAGGACATGTAAAAAGAGGTATGTGTGTTAAATAAATAAATGTATAAATAGTGTTGTGTATTATACATTTATTGCCAAATTAACTGTCCATGAGATGGATTGCCTGAGGGGAGAAACTGTGCTTATGCCTGGCCGTTCTGGGGCTTAGAGCTCTATAATGCTGACCAGACAGCAAAAGTTCAAAGAGGAAGTGGCCTGGGTGTGAGTGGTCCAGAAGGACTTTGCCAGCTCTTTTACTTACTCTGGAATAGAGCGCTTCTTGAAGAGTGGCGAGGGTTTTACCAGTGATTTGCTCAGCAGTCCAGACTATCTGCTGCAATCTTCTAATGTCTGGTTTGGTAGCTGAGCTGAAGCAGACAGTTATAGAAGTGCAGAGGACGGATTCAGTGACTGCAGAGTAGAACTGTATCAGCAGCTCCTGTGGCAAGTTGAACTTTCTCAGCTGGCAAAGGAAGTACAGCCTCTGCTGTGCCTTCTTGACAATGGAGTCTATGTGGAACTCCCACTTAAGGTCCTGAGAGATGGTGTTGCCCAGGAACTTGAATGACCCCACTGTTGTTACAGTGCTGTTCATGATGGTGAGTGGGGGGTGCAGGAGGGTTTCTCCTGAAGTCCACCATCATCTCCACTGTTTTAGGTTCAGCTCCAGGTTGTTGTAACTGCACCAGACAGCCAGCTCTTTAACCTCCTTTCTGTAAGCAGAGTCATCTCCGTCCTGGATGAAGCCAATAAGTGTGGTGTCACCTGCGAACTTCAGGAGCTTGACAGAGGGGTCTTTAGATGTGCAGTTTTTCGTGTAGAGGGAGAAGAGCAGTGGGGAGACAACACACCCCTGGGGGGCACCAGTGTTGATGGTGTGAGTGCTGGATGAGAATTCTCCCAGACTCACTAGTTGCTGTCTGTCTGTCTCTGACAGATGGAGGGTGGTACAGAGAACTGTGACTGTTTAATCAGGAGAGTATCCGGGATGATAGTGGTGGAGCTGAAGTCCACAAACCGGATCCTCACGTAAGTACCTGGTCTATCCACATGTTTTACGATCTAATGTTGACAGCATCATCCACAGACTTGTTTGCTCGATAAGCAAACTGCAGGGGGTCCAGCGAGAATCCAGTGATAGCACCAAATCATCAGAAGGAGAATTGCTACTTTTCTCAAAGGAAATTTCTATTTAATTTTATTTAATTTGTCTTGCTGTATAACTGAATATGTCACACTTTCCCTCATACTAAATTACACAATCAGTCACTCAATAAATAAATATATACATGTATATTCAGTGTATTCTCACATTCTAGCCTCTAGTTATACTGGCCAAGATGAATCAAGGGGGAAATAGACAAAAACAAGTTACTAAAAGAAATCCCTGATGGCTGTTTTTTAAAAGATGGATGTGCCCGAGACGCATTATACCCTGTGAATTATTCATACTGTTTGAAAACAATGTCTTGGGGAAGTGCAAATCGTTTATTCTAATTGTATGTCAGGCCTTTAATTTGGCTGAATGTAATAAATATGTTTAACTTTTGCTGAATAATGGACTGCTCAGATTCTAGCTCATATTTCAAGATTACTTCTCACAACTCAGTTCCAATTTTTATATTCAATCTGAAAAGCAGAAGCACAGATCATTGAATCCACCGAAAACTCATTTTCCAAATAAAGAAAGAAAAAAACAGAACAAATGTAGGAGGCTTACTTGGCACAGCTGTGCTCATTTAGAAGTCTTCTTGTCATTTATCAGTAAACTCCCTGGTGTTATCTATCAGAAGACTACATTTAAAGTGAGATTTGGTGGTATCAGATTAACAGAATTTGCAATTACTCTCTATAAGATGATAGCACTCTGAATCAGATATCTGACTTCATTGTTTATCATATTTTTTAAAGCAATTTTGATTTAAAATAGGGGTGTCGATTTAACATGTTAGCGTTGGACAATTCATTATATAAAAAATGTATGCATTAACGTGTCATGTCAGTTTGTCTTCATTTTGAAGCTTTTCTCTAAATTAATTGCTATTACACTGATTAAGTAATCAGCATATAATATACACTACTGTTTAAAAGTTTAGGGTCATCCAGATGTTAGACCCTAAATGTTTTTGAAATACAAGTAAGTCTCTCATGCTAACCAAGGCTGAATTGATTTGATCAAAAATACAGTAAAAACAGTAATATTGTGAAATAATATTACAATTCAGAAATCATTCTATATTACCAGTGCTGAAAACAGCTGTGCTGCTTAATATTTTTGTGGAAACCATGATATTTTTTTCTCAAGACTCTTTAATGAATAGACTGCATTTTTTTTTTTGGTAAAATTATCTGTCTGTCACTTCTTAGCAATTTAATTCATCCTTGCTGAGTAAAAGCATTTATTTCTTAAAAAATTATTACTGACCCCAAACTTTTGAACAGAAGCGTAAATTAATACATTTAATTCACGTTCCTTATTCAGTTTAATGATTTAAAGGGATACTCCACCCCAAAATTCAAATTTTGTCATTAATCACTTGTCACAAGTCTCTGTTTTCATCCAAAATATCTTAAATTGTGTTTCGAAGATATACAGTATGTAATTAAAGATATAATATAATAGATATAATAAAAGGGATTTTTTTTAATCATAAGTTCCAGACATAATAAAACTAATCTGGGTAGATGAAGAAATGGAACCTGAGGGACTTACAAAACAGTAAAAAGTATAAAGGTCAAAATGTTGTTTTCTAAGCTTTTGAATAACTCAAAATGTCTTTAAGGGCTTGAGGTATTCATGCCTTTAATTGTAGCATTTCAGAACTAGCGTTTTACTAGTTTGTTTTCAGTCTATGTATCTTACATATTAGGATTCAAAGGTCAAAAGATTTTGAGTATTGCATTCAGCAGCTCTAAAAAGTTGCAGATGTTAAAAAAAGCCTTCAGACCTCTCAATGGCACCACAAAGCTCACAGCCTGGGGACATGTGACAGGACTCCAGGCTCTCCCAGACAGCAGAATGTGCTCTGATTTCAGCCCCAAACCCACTTTCTACTGGCACGGTAATTGAATATGTCTGCTAGCTCTAGTTTCCAAAAAGTTAATGTGAAGCGTTGGTTTTCAGCACTTTCTCTTTGTACCTTCAACATACTGGTTACTGCTAACTGACTATTGAGTGATTTCTACATTGAATTAAAGTATGATCTTTACCTGTGTCTGTGAGGGCCTGAAGGACGAGGCGAAGCTCTGCTGGAGAGAGTCCAGGAAGGGTTGGATCTTATAGAGGCCCTGACTGCCACCTTGGCTGGAGCGGAAGGCTACGATGTGGAAGTACTTGAGGATCTTCTCGAACCGTGCCTGGCTCATCTTGAGCGCGATGCTGCGGTTACTGAAGAATCCACTGCTCCAGATGCTCAGCACTGACTCGCAACGGTTCACGCTAGTAGAAGTTACATAGCCCAGAAAGGCCTTCATCTCAGTCAGCGTCACATTGGTCCATCCTTCATCGCTGCCAAAGCGCTCCTGGTACTTCTTGGCATACATGTTGGTCTGGATCACCATGTTCTGAATGACGTTGTCAGGGACAAACAGCTGGAAGAAGTCCATGGCTGTGGCAGTGGCAGGCATTCTCTGTGTCGGACCTGCAAAATGAAAGGTAAGTTTAACAGAATAGTATTTTAATTCTTTCATTTCTTATTTAACCAGGGATGATTTTACCAGGCAGTTTCTCTGTATGCGTCATTCCTTGACTGATGATTGCAGAGAAAAATGTAAGAACTACTGCATCATTTTATGATTCACAAAGCAAGCTATTTTGAATAAATAAAAAAAAGTTGAAAATCTCTCAAATAAATCCAGCGAAATGCATAATATTCAGCTGATTCACAGAAGAGCTATCTTTCAATAAAAACAATTGTATGTCAGTATTTCTTCTAAATAATTATGCTACATTTCAGTGCTTATAATTATGGAATTAGTTTAGTATATTAAAAAAATAATAATAATAGTAATGCAACTTTTTATCTAACAATTCACTTTTTCTGGCAATTCTGAGACTATATCTCACAATTTCGTCTTTTTTTCCTCACAATTCTGAGAAAAAAGTCAGAATTTCGAGATAAGGTCAGAATTGAGAGAATTGCAAGGAAAAATTAATTATGTGATAAAAAGTTGCAAGTACTGTTTAAATTTGACTTCCACAAATAATAACTACAATTAAAAAACTGTCAGGAAATGTAACTGTATTATCTTGACAGAAGTGATTTTAGTTCTCTTTGATTTAGTTATTTTTGTCCATACAATGAAAAAAAAACTTTCTTACAGGTTTGGAACAACATGAAGATAATTGTTAATTTTTGAGTAAACTATCGATAAATATATACAAAGTCAATAACACAGTGTATTATGTTCATTCATCTGTGCCTTTTTGTATAAACTATATCAAACAAAAGTAGACCAGTTAGAGAGAGAATTGCAGCATGCATCTTGATAGAGCTATGCAGCTATGCTATGCTAACAGTCCTATGTTCATATCTGGCATGAAATCTTTTATGGTATTAAATCAAAGTGTTATGTAATACAGTATGACTCTGTAGCTTAATCCAGATAATGGCCATATTGCCTCTAAAATGCATAAACTGAACACACCAGTGCACTACTTTATTATACTTTAGTATAGAAAAACTATGCTTAAATAAAAAATAAAAAAAAATTATATATATATATATATATATATATATATATATATACAGTATGATGCTTATTCTCTTTTTTTAGATTAATGTTTTAAGTGCTGCGGTGGTATTTCATATAATAGCTGTGTTCAAAGAGGTTTTCTTTCCACACCCAGAAGTTCTGTAGAACATCAAAATGTATTTGTCTCTGTGTCTACAGTCAGACTTCCAGGAAAACAGCTACTGGAGTGCTACATATTTTCCTAGATTAATTATTGAGAAGAAAAACCAGCAGTCCCTGTACCTTCTCTACACCTCCTTTACAAATAAATAAGTTGATATGAATTGATCTTAATATTTTGGATCTCACAACAGGTGCACAACAGCCCTCAAACGGTCCAAGCTTTGTGTCTCAGTTTAACAATGTCACAAAAGTGTTGGGTTTGACAAAGAACTGTTGTGCGCAAAATGAAGGATGGCTTATAGTTCTTTATTGTCCCTTGGTTTATCATTCTATAATTCTATATTTTTTCAAATTACTTGAGGCATGTTAAATGATATGCTTTTAATCATCACAAAGTCTAAAGTATGTAAGCGAGAGCACAAAGTGCGTTATGTTGACCTAAAAAAAATATATAGACCTTATATAAGAATCACAGTCAGGCTAGAGTGTTGTGCTAGACATTTACCTTATAAAAACAGCACTGACAGCTCGCTTTGATGAAACATTGTTTTTCAGTATCCACAAGTGTCACATCTTATTAAATGACCCATGACATTAAAAAGCTAAATGTCTGTGGACTGACTTTGTGTATCTTTCACGCATCATTTTGCAGCTTGTGCCAAAGCGAAGGCAGCAACCAGATGGCCCACTTTCCCCCCATGGTGACAGACAGAACTTTCTGAGCAAATACGACGGAAAGATCTGTCACTTATCAACAATAACGAATCGACTCAACTTGGAAAATGTTCAAACCACAACAAGAAAAAACATTCCATGCAAATTAGGATAATTTCTTCTAAAACATTATTGTTGCATTTTAATGTATTTCTCAGTGTGTTTTGGTTCATTAAACATCATCTAATAGCATCAATCTTCCATTTTTTCATTAATGTGCAATGAAAGCTCTTTATATGACATTTAAAATCACACACTAACATGCCTCATTTAAAGATGCTCTTGGGTCACTTTGAGTGAAATGAAGCATGATATTGGTATCAGTCTATCGATCCACATGTCACGCAGTTATGGTGTGTACAGTAAGCGATACCAAGTAGTCTCTTCACTCTTGTTTATGACAATATTTAGACTGCCATTAAATGGCAATTAGAGCAGAGCATATAAAATAACCTTGCTAGAAAAAAAAACACATTTTGTTTTTCAGGCAGAAATGATTCCCTGCACATTATGTAACCGACAGTATTTGCAAGTCTGTCTGGCATTAGCAGATTATTATATCTATCTATGATTCATGGAGAAATATAGACCTTCAATATTGTGTGGCTGAAATTGAAAAAGAGCCATTCTCTTTCTCTCTTATATTCATTCATTACAGGAGTGCATATTCATGATTTATCACAATAGGCCTATACCTTTATTTATTTATTTATTTTACTTTGTATAACTGGACTCCAGTCAAACTCCAGTCATGGATCATTTAATATCATATTTTATTTCATAGTAAGAGAAACTAGAAAGCTGTTCATTTAATACTTTGTGACATACTGCAAATCGTTCAATATCTTTTACATTTAGCAGGTTTGATCACATTTATGTGTCATGAATTTAATGGAATAGTTCACCCCCAATTTTATTTATTTATTTATTTAACAAGAAGGTAATTGATAGCTGGAGTCATGTGGATTATAAATATAAAATAAATATGTAATATATAATAAATGTATATAATAATAATAATAATAATAATAATATAAATATAAATGTATCCAAATCATGCACAGCATCTTTTAACTGTTAAATAAATGAATAAACCATTAAGCAACATACCCTATCTGTTATGTTTGCTGGGTAGGCAAATGGGACCACAATCATTTGACTGGCAAGCATCTTTATACTGATCAGTCATGCAGAATTTATCAGGTAAACCGTGTTCATAAAAATGACTAAATGAGTGTTTGTGTATGGCATAAAAGTCTAGACAGTGAGTCATTCAGTTGTGCGCTTGGATAAAATGTGGTGACCCTTTGCATGAAAGGCATTATTAAAATCTTTTAAAATGAGATGAAGCCACCTACACTGACAGTGAACTGAATACTAATTCAAACTGGTGACTGCCTGAAAGGAATGTTAAGGATTTTATCCTACAACAAACTATTGGGTCTAACTTGTGCATGGTTTTAGTTTATTTTTTTTTATTTTTGTCCTTAATCTCATAAATCTTTTCATGTTTGTTCTCTCTACGGTCTTAATTGCCACTTGCTGGATATGTGCATAGTACATCACTTCAAAAAAGCATTAACACCAAGTGTAAATCTCCTAGAGGCTGTCATCTAACAACTTTAAAGTGTGAATTTCTCAGAAATAAAAGCCTCTTCTCAACTGCCTATGCAAATGATCCTCCTACCCTGATACAGAGCTAATCATACTCATAATCACAGCTGCTCTGAGTCTGGCAGAGATTAGACACTGGAAGCATCCTCAACTGGACTGAAAACCCAAATTTGGCATGCTATCTCAGTTCCTATTTTCTCTTCCCCCTCTATGTGCAGGATTTCAAAGAGCTACTTAAAAATCACCCCTGATCCATATTTGAAGGAATTCTGTCATCTGTTGGAGCCATCTGATGAGAGAGATCAAAGAAAATCAATGTAGTCATCAGAGTCCCATCTGTGAGCTTAATTACTTGTCGAGCATGCAGGCCTCTCAAGGATGATGAAGCTGAATTGCATTTACATGAGGTTCGATCATCATATGCCCAACTTACCATGCGTGTCCTGGTAGTGGGGCACACTGAGGTCCTGCAGCGAGTCGCTCCAGCCCTCCTCCTGCGCCTGGCCGTTGGTGACAGAACCGGGGGGACCGCAGCTCTGACCCCTAGTTTCACCTGCTCTGGCATCGTCCGGGTTCGTCTCCGTGTAGTTATCCGAATTGGAATCTCCTGTTGTACTGTAAAAGAGGTTTTCGCTGCTGTCGTCTCCCGACTCCCCGAACACATCATCGGAAATCTGCAGGCTCTCGTAGCGAGATCGCGCTTCCTCGAGGAGCGACAGTCCTTTCCTTCCACACTCCGCCATCGTTTGTCAGTCCCGACGTAGAGCTGCTACACCCGGCGAGATTCGGCATGCAAATGATCTCCTTAAAAGCGTCAAATCCGGCATGCAGTCTGTTCCACCAAGCCCCTCTGCGTGCGTGCGTGCGTGTCGCGGTCCTCTTCGCGAGATGCAGCGGGCGCAGGTCTCAGTAGCGGCGTGGAAACAAAGGTGAACGCCGCGGGAGCTGTCCGTCCTGTCTGGTGCTGAAATACTCCCACTCCCGCGGGCTGCACCCAACAACTGACCGCTCCACAAACGATCTGTGCATCCGGGTTGGGCGGGCTCCCCTCTCTGTGGAGAGTGACTGACTGAATCTCCGGCTTCCTTGGAAATCACCTGACTCGGTCTCCCTGCACTGCCCAATGGGATTAACCTCTGAATGAATCATAGATGTTAGAGACACGAATTATATTTGCTCTGTCATAGAGTTAAAATGCCTTTTGGGAGTATTAATATTGTCCAGTTTAAATATAGGCTACAATAGCATCAAACGAGATCCAGTTAGACGTTTTAAAAATTAAAGCAATTTATATCATACAATGGTAAATGTTTTTTTTTTAATAAAAAAAACAAACAAATATAAAATGTTTATACTGATAAAAGAATTTTTTTTAAAACTTGTTACTTACTGTAAGTGCTTGCAGCTTTCTAGTCTTATTGAGCAACTAAGTACTTTTTTCACCCTATAGATATAACACCGTTACTTAATATGAATAAATCACTATTCGAGTGCTATCTTAATGTTAATTATTCACATAGCTGGGAATAATTTGTCATTAAATGAGTTCTCATTACTGGTTGTGCGGTGTAGTCTTGCTGCAGTACCGCTGGTCACCACTCAGGGCGCTCTTCACAGATGTTCTGTCTGTAGGACACAGCAGGGTTTTGTGTTTTCCACCCACTCGTTAGCGTGTGCCATGTTTGCGGAAGTTGAATCGATTACTGTGTCGTTTGAACGAAATGTAGCAACTAATCTTCACGTTTAAACAAATACATTTGCAGATTATTTTGTTTGTGGCGTCCTAAAAGAATTATGACGTTACCAAAGGGACCCGATTCTCTGTGTTTCGACAAAGACGAATTTATGAAGGTGAGTGAGCTGTTAGTAATATATCATCTGAAAACAGACCGGTATTCAGCTTTACACTAACATGATTGAGCAGCGGTTTATGTTTAGTTTGTGTTGTATTTATATGTTTAAGTACTACTAGAAGAAGTATCTTTAACGCTGCCCCGACTGACTTCATTTAGGGACCCCAATGATGTACACTTACAAATAATAATAATTAGCAAATTAATCTATTTTTCCACTTCAGACACTTTTAATGTGTTCATTTGACTGATACAACACTTGGTAGACTTGAATAAAGTTTTAACCCTCTCAAATCCATGCTCTTTGTATAAATGTGATTGTGACCAGTGTAATTTTGCACCAACCAAAATGTACTGTAGAAAAAAATAAATGAAACATACTCAAAAACACAACTGATAAAACACAACATCGCATTCTACTTGGAGAATGTTATCACATTGAAATTGTTTATAATCACTTCTCATGAGATTATGAAAAATCATTGAAATGTCAGCTTGATACTTATCTTTAAGATGTATTTTAAAATGAATGTGTGGAATCTCAACCACCAAAGAGAGAAAAGGGTTAATGGAAGCTCTTTTTGAAATTCTCCATACAATAATTGACATTATTTTACACCTTTTTGCCTGAGGGCATTTTGATTTAAAATATTTGTACATTTCCATGCAGGATGACTTCGACGTGGACAAATTTGTGGCTGATTGCAGAAAGCGTGTCCAGCTTGAAGAGATGCGTGAAGATCTGGAGCAATATTACAGGCTTCTCAAAACAGCCATGGTCGAGCTTATCAATAAAGACTATGCAGATTTTGTTAACCTGTCCACAAATCTTGTGAGTCTTGTGTGCTTTGTCATTTTCTGGAGCATAATGAGTTTTGCCACATGCTTAGGCTTATTTTTTGTATCTGTGTTTTAGGTTGGAATGGATAAAGCCCTTAATCAGCTCTCTGTCCCTCTGGGCCAGTTACGCGAAGAGGTGCTGGTAAGTGCTTAATACATGAGTAAATACATTTGAATTGGCCATATGGAAGTCATCATCTCAGTATCTTCCTCTCATGTACAGAATTTGAGATCCTCTGTGAATGAAGTTATTGAAGCTATAGACACCCAGCTGTCCAAGCAAGATGACATTAAAAAAAAGAAGGTGAGTCATAGTGATTAAACTTAAAATACTGTGTTACGACTATACACATATTGTCCAACATTGTGTCTTTTGTAGCTCTGTGTGTTAAGACTTATCCAAGTTGTGAGATCAGTGGAGAAGATCGAGAAAATTCTTCACCAAAACACTAAGGATTCAACATCACTTGAGACCAACAGGTAACGTGAAGTAGTGAAAGAGGCAAGAAGTAAATAAGACAAATACACTTCTTATTTATTAGTCTGTAATGCTCACCAAGGCTACATTTATTTGATACAGTTAACTATTGTGAAATATTACTAGTAAAATAATTATAATTGATTTGCAAAGCTGGATTTTCAGCAGCCATTTCTCCGGTCTTCAGTGTCATATGATCTTACAGAAATCTTTCTAATATGATGTTTTGGTGATCAAAATTTTTTCTTATTATTAATGTTAAAACAATGTTGCTTAATATTTTTGTGGAAACATACATAAATTATTTTTTTCAGGATTCTTTGATGAATGTAAAGGTCAAAAGAACAATGTTTATTTGAAACAGAGATCTTTGTTACAATGTAAAAGTAAAGTCGTTTAACACTTCTTGCTGAATAAAAGTATTTTACATTGCAGCAAAACAACTTCTTGAAATATGAGTCATGGCTTAAGGAAAGGATTCTTTAGATCATGTACCATTTGCATTTTACTTTACACTTGAATGAACAGTAAATGAACAGCTTATACTTTGTTTTTAAGTCCTCTTCTGGCAGGTCAGATTCTAGAACGGATTGCCACCGAGTTCAACCAGTTACAGTTTCATGCAGTCCAGAGCAAAGGAATGCCATTGCTTGATAAAGTCCGACCGGTGAGCTCCCAGTTTTAAAGTATCCCATTGTGTTTCCTGTCACTTTAAGCTGCGGTAGGAGAAAGTATTGTACACTATATGAACCAAAGTATTGGGACACACCTTTTAATTATAGGTGTTTCGATCAGACCCATTGCAACCATTGCCTAGTCATGCAGTCTACATTTTCTATGGCTGAGCAGCAGCATGCCAGCCTCAAATCACCAAGTACAATGCCAAACATCTGATACAGTGGTGTAAATACTACCATTGAGTTTGGTGTGGACCCACACAGATCCCTTACCTTTGGGATGAATAGGAATGGAGATTTCAAGCCATCATCAGTTATAGTTCCGGGTTGGTGTTGATTTAATGAACAGGTGTCCCAATACTTATGTACATATAACGTATATCTAATTACTGATTTTGTGAGTGCTTTTCTCTGTATTCTCTGTGTTCCAGAGAATAGCAGGCATCACAGCTATGCTTCAGCAGTCACTGGAAGGCTTACTGATCCAAGGCCTGCAGACGTCAAATATAGAAATCGTACGGCATTGCCTAAGAACATATGCTACCATAGATAAGACAAGGGATGCAGAGGCACTGGTCGGACAGGTCTTAGTCAAACCGTACATGGATGAGGTAGATGTTGCATATCACCCGGTTACAGCAGTACAGTCAATTGAAATTTGCATTTATCTGTCTTTATTTACAGTGTTGTTAGTTTTGCAAATGAGATTCAAGCCTACAGATGCAAAATGCATCTGTCTTCTCCATCTGAATGTAGATTTCTCCTTTTTTTGGTCAGGTTATAGTTGATCAGTTTGTCAAGTCCAACCCCAACGGTCTTAAGATGATGTACACCAAGCTGTTGGAGTTTGTGCCTCACCATTGTCGACTGCTGCGAGAGGTGACTGGTGGGGCAATCTCTAGGTATGTCTGCCACTCAAAGTGAATGTTTACTACACTGTGCCATTGCTGTA
This sequence comes from Carassius carassius, assembly GCF_963082965.1. Taxonomy (NCBI): domain Eukaryota; kingdom Metazoa; phylum Chordata; class Actinopteri; order Cypriniformes; family Cyprinidae; genus Carassius; species Carassius carassius. The sequence goes on from NC_081784.1 coordinate 14,982,784, forward strand.
ATATTACACACAGTGCATTTTAATGAGTTTACCCTTTTGTATGCCCAGTGATAAAGCAGACATTGTTCCAGGATATGACTTCCTGGTGAACTCCGTTTGGCCTGAGATCATTAGAGGTGTTGAGGAAAGAGTCCCTTCCCTTTTCAATCCTGGAAACCCAGATGCATTTTATGAGGTAAGGAAAGTGAAAAAATGCACTAGCATTGACTTTATTTATTTACTTCTTGTTTTTCTTTGACTGAAATCACTTTATAAAATGGAATTGTACATCTCATTAAATGGTTCTCTTTGTTGCTGTGTTCTTGTGTGCAGAGATACACTGTCAGCATGGATTTTGTTTGTAAGTTTGAAAGGCAGTGTGGTTCCCAGGCCAGCGTAAAGAGGCTGCGAGCACATCCGTGCTACCAGAGCTTCCAGAACAAATGGAACCTGCCAGTGTACTTCCAGCTGCGGTGAGTATTAGGACTTAGAAATCCAGTCACAGTCGTACCATTCCAGTGCTTTTGTTCATGAGCTAGTATTCTGGGTCAATACAACATAGAAAAAAAAGTGCTGGCAAAGAGATTCCTTTAATGGGGTTGTTTGTAACCCACTTTCAGTAAACTCTGGTGTCTGTTGGAAGTGACTAAATCGTTTTTTGTTGTTTTTTTCATCATTTTTGGAATCTCCTGTGTTGCTTGGATTCTGTTCTTTGTGCAATATTTTTAAAGAGAGATCTGTGTTTTAGGCTGGACAGTCTTTGCTCTGTGATGTTTGATCACTATTCGTTGGTTACGAATAGTCCACTGCTCTCTTAGTTTGTTCAAGCCAGTTAAGCCTGTAAAATGTGTTTGCTTCTTCTTGGAATTAAGTTCTTGTAGTAGACTTCAGTAGCTCTTGTGTTGTCTTTGTTTAATGGTTTAACATACTAGATTTAAAACAATGTTGGCTGTTTACTGTAGATATTGAACACTTTAAGACATCTTTAAGACTTCTATTTAATGATTATTTATTCAGATTCAATTATTTTTAAGTATTATTAAATTGTATTTGTTAATTGTTACAAATAAAAGTGTACAAGTTCTCTGATTTTATTGGCCAAAAGGATTGGTAAAAGTCTTGAGTAAAATTGCATTTGCCACTCCGTTTAGTTCCCCCATACTTCCTGTGCATCAGCCCACATGACATCCACATACGGCCAATTATAGACCTGTGTAATGGATTCTCCATTACCAGCCTGACCTTTCAGATCACAAATCAGCTGTTTAATGTTCTGCTTAATACAGAATTAGTATTTGTCAATGTAACTGATGTACATTGCAGATGTAGTAGTAGCAGAGGCCACTTTGAAGTCTTTACGTTTACAGCTGTCTCTTGACTTGTTTTTCAGGTTCAAGGAGATTGCTGGAAGTCTAGAAAATGCCATTTCTGATGGACTAGAGGCAGCTCCAGGTCAGTCAGTGAATTTGGGTTAATGCACATGAACATAAAACAACACCTTTAGGACATGTTGACAGGGATATGTGTTATTGCTTTCTCTGTTGACCTGTTGTTGTCTGCTTTTTGTGATAAATATAGCTGTCACTTTTACATGATTACAAGTAACTGATCACCACTGACACCTAGTCTGCTTTTGGTATGTGTGAACTAGCGGGCAGCAGCTACCACCTGCAGGTGACTGAAGTGTTGTGGAGCTGTGTGTGCAGGAGCTGGGCTGACCAGGTGTACCTGTCACCACTTGCTCATCGATTTTGGAAACTAACGCTTCAGCTGTTTTCCAGATACACCACCTTTCTTACAGAGGTAAAGCATTCCTGGCAGAAACGATGTGAATAATAATAGGACTGTTATTGATGTCTGTCTTTTTCATCTCACAGATCCTAACGAAAACACCCCCTCCAGACAGTAGCAAAGATTTGATACGACCGCTCCCAAGTTCTGCCTCCTCCACATCCAGCCGTACATCACAGGATGCTGACAGCGAAACTGGCGGACCCACTGTTTTATCTACCAAGAAGCTCGTCTTCATCGCAGCCGATGTTGATAAGTTACAAGGACAGGTAATTCTGTTTTTTTTTCTTCACATGGAGCAAGAGTCTATTTTTGATCTTATTTGGACTGAGTGTGAAATCACTCTCTCACTCTGTTCCCAGATTCCAGATATATCTGAGATGATCAAGGCAAAATTGGAGAGTATTGGGTTCAAAAACTTTGCCGTTGTTTCAGGTTTGTTCTGGAGTTTGAAGCAGTTTCTGATGTTGTACGATTCTGATAACATTTCTATGGTTCCCAAGTAATACGTTTGATTCCTGTTTGGTGCTCCAGAAGCCTTGCAGGATTCCAGTGCATCCCTTTCCAGCTGCGTCCCCACACTGAACAGCAGAATGACTCAGCATCTAACAGAAAGGAGCGTTCGTTTCCTGAAAAACGCTTCGGAAGTCCCAAGACTTTATCGAAGGACTAACAAGGTTGAGTTATATGCCCATGTAATATTTTAAGTCATGCAAAAATCAGTGAGTCAAGATCTGAGACAGGCTGGAAAAAAACACATTTGGATTGATTTGTTTTGAAATGTTTATAAATTATTTGGTTGCCTTTACCCCAATACAATATTAACAGATTTCTCAATATGATGGCTCGATCCATTTTAAACAGAATTTACAAACCCTAGGAAGGAATAACCAGTCAACTACCGCTGGATAGAACGAAGTTCCCATCCTACTATTTTTTTGCTAATCTGTTTCATAATGTAATGTCATAATGTGAAAGAAGTCTGTAGCTACTTTTGTTACATACTTTAAAAACCGGAAAGTGCCAGTTTGCAAGTTTACATTTTCCTCTACATGGAAACAAGATGATGTTCAGTGCTCTGGCCTGAACTTTAGCTGCTCTCTCATTAATAGGAAGTGCCCACCAGAGCCTCAGCCTATATGGACAACGCACTTCAGCCCGTCCATCAGCTGGTGACCAACTCCAAAAATGTGGTGAAAGACTCCATTATCCAGGAGTGGCTGCGGGTCACACTCTCAGACTGCACCCACAGGTACAGCAGAGACAAACTTTTATGATTCAGAAACTTTATTAATCCTAGATTGAATAACATTTGTTTAAAAATGACCTATGTGTTTGATAGGTATTTCGAGACTATATCAGATGTGCTAAGCTCAGTGAGGAAAATGGAGGAAAGTCTAAAGAGGTTGAAACAGGCTAGGAAAACGACCACCCCCAGCACCATGGGCATCAATGCAGGGCCATCAGATGACAGTAAGATCCGCCTGCAGCTGGCGCTGGATGTGGAGTATCTTGGAGAGCAGGTATGAACATGGTTTTTGATGAACGGCTAACCTTTTTTTCTATTTGTGCATATCAGGCTTGCTTCATTGTAGTTCTCTTTTTTTTTTTTTTACCCAAGATTGAGAAGATGGGTCTTCAGCCAAGTGACATCACCATGTTCTCTTCTCTGCTGGAACTGGTACAGGAAGCAAGAGATCTCGCTTCAGCAGAGCAGACAGGGTCCTAAACCACAATGGCCCTGGTGGGGCCAGATAAAAATTAGGGTTCAAAATGGTTACTGATCTGAATGATGCCAAATGGCTCAGTATATGCTCCAGAAATGGTTTCATGAAGCTCTGCGATCCCTCAGCTGCTCTAATAGCAGCTATGTCAACCTGTCTGGAGAAGAGGCACACTAAAACAATGTGATTCACTCTCTGATAAGTTATTTATTGTTGAACGGTATGGGATAATATGGCCAGAAAAGTCATATATGAATAGAGTTTTTTGTATGAAGCAATCAGCACTCAACATATAAAGTGCTATAAACTCTTGTGTCCTGTCATGTGGTTACATCAAAAAATTGCACTCAATGCAGGTGTTTGACTGGAGTTGTATCTGTCAGAAATTGTTCTCCTCAGACATTAGCTCTGGTGAACCCTGCCAAACAGCATCAACAGTGCAAACGCTAAAGAGGTTCAATGATCAAATTACCTCTGTTTTTCTTCTGGGTGTAGGAGTTTGTGTTTCACTGGGTAAGAATGGGACTACTAAGATTTAACAATAAAAATTAGAATAGTATGAAATATTTGTGAGTGTGGTGTGTGTAGAGAGTTAATTTGTTACTAAAATGGCCTTGTCGAACATTTAGATAAGGTCAGTGACCCTTGGAAGTGTGTATTGAAGCACTATGCTGTGGGATTTTTAGATGCATAATTAGATTGTAAAATTGTTTATTGATCATGTGCTTAAATGATCCACTAGATAAAGTAAATGTGGGTTGTTGTTTGATTATAATATTTCATGCTGTACAGTTGATTTTCTTTACAGGATTTTTGGTTTCTTATATTTTTGTTTAATCATTTTGCAGTTTTGATTAAAAATGAGCATCCCCCTAGGTCATATTTATTAATAAATATTCAACTTTAATTTGTTTTAACAGTTCATAAATGGAGTTTATAGATATTTCTTATTATAAATGCATCATTAAAATAATTTAAATAATTCAAGTAACCATGTTATGCATAGAAACAAACTCTTTATTAAACATTTTAAATTAGCACATACTAAAATATAAAACACCCAAGTCCTGAAAATCCTTAAAAAGATTGCCTAAGCAAAGATACTAACTTGATGTCCATTATTTTAACATTATGGTTATAATTTGAATGGAAACATTAAAATACTGTTTATATTGTAATATAATGTAAAGTCACCACCAAAGTGTAGTTTTTTAGGTTGTTGGACTGACGATTTTGCCAAGCATGAGTATGGCATTGGAGTTCCCCTCTACAATAGCAAAGAAGAACCGCCGGTTGACCGTGACTTTATGGGGAACTCTTCCATCTTCAGTTTTATTCTGAACCTCCGATCCTCCCTCTGTCATCTCAAACACAACCTTATTCAGGACCTGTAAGATATATGGAGGTATGCAGCCTACAGATTACTTTTGTCATGTGTTCTACAGTAAGGAAAAGAACCGTTTGGACCTTGTTGATAATAAAGGTAGTTATTTATAATTGTTACAGCTGGTAAGAACGGGTTATAGTCCAATTTTACTGGTCCTTCAGTTGCTGCAAACTCTTGCTCTAAACAGAATTTTACCTTATCAACAGTGAAGTTCTCCTTGCTGCTCAGTCTTCTGAAGTCGGCATCAGAGCCCATGAGGTATTTTTCCACTGCCATTTCAGATAGGACTGATCTCAGGTCTGTCACAGCAGTCAAGGAGAATTTGGGCAAATATAGTTCCAGATATCTGCCAACACAAAGAAGTATTTGAGGTAATTTTATTTACCATTTTCAGTGTGCACTTTCTCAGACTAAACATATACTCACTTTTCTTTTAGATTTCTATGCCATGTAGGTATGACTGTTAAGAGATGCTTCTCAATGTCCTGCAGGCTAGCTCCCTTGTTAGGCACCACTAGGAGCATATAGGTCCTCTTACTGAGACCGAGCTTGACTATAGAGCACTTCCTGCCAACATCATCGAAGTACATGTAGTTTCCAGTATGCATCATAAAGGGGACTTCGAGACTTGAGTTCTCATGCGTCCAGAACTTCTGATCACTGGTTGCTTCAGGCTGAAAAGCAGTTTTCCAGTCACCTGGAAAAGGTTACAGATTTTAAAAAGCTACTTTCAAAATCCCAACCTGCAGCAGGTGATTTATTTTATTAAATTTTTAAGTGCCTCCATGAGTCTAATTTGACATTATTTTTTTCTTTTGCACGTAAAAATAAAAAGAGGCTATTTTTCTTATTCCCCCTAAATACTTGATGGGTATTTTAGCCACTGAAGTACTGTTTTTGCCCAAAGGAAAAAGTAAATTAAAAGAAATATTGCTAAAACTCTTACTAATGGCAATAAGTCTTTCAAGATTCTTAATGAAATTTATATATTTAGAATATTCTTAAGATAGTTGAATTAAATGAGGATGCACAGTTTACATCATTTTGGAATCACTCACCTGTAAAATGCACTGAACTAGCAAACAGCAGGTCCGTTTTTGGAGTAACACCCTGAAACAGCTCCGTAACCTTGCTGTCTGAAGTTTTCTGAATAAAGTTGTTCACCTGCACCTCAGCTTCCTTTGCTTTTGAGAAGTCCACTGCTCTTACAAAAGAGTCATCTGAGAAGTCTTGTGTTCCACGTAAAAAGTCTTTGGAAAGGTCAGCGTCGCTATTAATGAAAGTCCACACGAGGGTCTGGAGATCATTTTGTGATTCGTCTACATGCCCACTGATGGCCTGGAGTGTATGCAACACTGTGTGTCCATCGATGAAGTATGCACAGTCTGTCTGTTCAGACTCCAGGTTGAGTCCTAACAGCTGCTGGTAGGAAATAGCAGTCTTTTTGGATGCTCCAAGGTAGAGGGTCACCAAAGCCCCAAATGCATTTAGGGGTGACAGCAATGTGTTTGAATGCTTCTGTGTACGACTAAGTGTCTGGTACATGCGTAGCCCGAGTGAATTCTGCAGTTCTGCTAACACAGCGGTCCGTTGGGTGAGGTTTTTCAGGTTCTCTGTTGTGCTGCTTGGTCGTGGGTCTGGCTCAGTACCTTCCTGAAGAGGAGTCAGTGGATGGATGGTCTCAAAGGGCTTGTGTTCCTCATTCTGAATAATCTCACAGCTGATATTTTCAGAGCTAAAGAGATTGAAGGGGTGGACATACACTCGATTGGTTGTTCCCAGTGCGAAGCAGGAAACCACTAAGAGAGCGAGGAACATCTTGTTCATCTTAATAGGAAATCCTTCAGGTGTGCCTATTGGATATTAAACTGATTTGATTATGACATGGAATCCTCACAAAACTTATTGCACAATACATTGAATTATAATAGACATATTAACATATTAAAACTTTTTTTTGCACCTCAGAGCCAACAGGGGGCTGTTTGCTATGGCTGATTGATCTCTGCTCTTTCATCCCCATTTTTCACAAAATAAACTGACCAGTTTCTGCTTACAGCAGCTGAGGTGTCTGTACTGAGCTGCAATTGAGGCCAATAACCCTACTGAACCAAAGAGCAGAGAACACATGACTCAGATAAAGGAGCAAAGAGTTGAACAAGTACATTTCAGTTCAAAACGCTATTTTTTTAAAGAAATTATACTTTTGTGACAGTTAGGGCATTAACAACTGTACAAAATATTTCTATGGCAAATAAATACTTTTCTTTTAATCCTTCTTTTCATCAAAGAAACCTTTAAAAATTCAATCTCTGTTTCAATCCCTCACCCCCCGTTGTATGTAACATCATTATGGCCAATTATTTTATTATTAGCATTATTATTATTTCAATAGCATGTAGTGTTCGTTTTGGCTATTTGGGGAATTTCAGCAATTGTTTTCACCATAAAAAAAATAAAAAAGAAATGTTCATAAATTTAGCAAAATCACTGAGATTTGTTTTGCCAATTTTTGTTGTAACACTGCCAAGAAAAAGAAAATACCAGATCTCCACAAAAATATGCAAGTCTCCACAAAAATTCTTGAGCACCAAATCAGCACACGCCAATAATTTTCTAAGGACTGTGTGACTTTAAAAATGCAATTAAAATAAAAAATTTTATAGTAATATATAATTATGAATGTATTTGTGTCAAAAATAACAGTCCAAAGTCCTAGAGCTGCACAAAGCCGTACTGAGATGCAGTAATATGTCTGGATCGGTTATCGCTGTTAAGCGAAATTCAACTAAGCCAAAAGATTTACAAGGATCATTTAATAATAACTTTTCAATCACATGCATAGATAATCAGTTATAAAGGTGCAATAAATAAATACATAAATAAACAAACAGATCTCTGATTTACCTTCAGATGCTTTGCTGATTTTAGAGCTGGACTGTGGTGGACTGAGGGTCTATCCAGTATTTAAATAACATATACTGCATGATGACCAGTCCACTGAGTTACACTAACAAATTATTGAGACACTCAGATTTCTTCAGTGTTCAGCGTTTGTGTGTTGATAAACAACTTAGTAAGAGGAAATCATACAATATTTACCTTAAACATGATGTCAGAATGGTCGGTGGGGAGAGAACACTATGATATGGACGTGACATTCATGAGATGAAAAACAGGAAACTGGGTGAGTCATTGAACCACTTTTGAAATTGTCTGAAGAACTTGTTCAATTTACACCCAAAATCAAAGGAACTATTTCAAAAAGTATTTTTAGGAAATCATAAATTACAATAATCTGCAATACTGTTTACTAATTGTTGCTACTTAGTACAACCTCAAAACCAAACATTCTTGTGCAGAGTAGAGAACTGGACATCTTACCCCATATGTTAAAATATATTTTAATATTATTATTTTGGCAAAGTATTATATACTGTAGCTACATAAATGTAGAATATTAAAAAATAATAAATAAATCTAGTCTGTCCCCAGTTCCATCCATTGGGACTAAATTCACCATATTGTCCGTGCATTGGTTTCCATTTTAAGAACTTGCACTTAAACCCATACAGGATATTGACACATAATGTCTGCAGGCTGCTGTTTTCCCTCTTGTAAAAGATAAAATGATAAATCACATATATAAAACTTATATATATATATATATATATATATATATATATATATATACGTACACAAACAAACAAACACACACACACACACACACACACACACACACATAGTCCCGACTCGGAACTGCAGTTGTAAGAGTTGTGTGAGCTCAAGTCGTTGTAGATGATTAGCATTTTGATGAAGGTGTTTCCGTTTGTCTCATTTGCAGATGTAATGCAAACAGAGGAAGGACACGCACAACTTCTGACGAGACGCTGGGAGAAGTAGCCAGGCGACTTCGTGTTTTTGAAAGTTCAGTTCTCCTAAACAGATGACCAGAGTTCCTCATTACAACCGATAAACTGACGGCTAGAGACAGAAATTACCATCACATTTTAGCAGCGTTACATTGACAACGAGAATACAGTACACTAAAACGAATATACCTTCATCTTTTTTAAAAATACATGCAAAGCAGCGGAATGGCGGAGGAAGACAGTTTTTCTCACCTAAAGACATTTCCCCAGGTGTTTCCTGTATTTCGAGTTCGTTCTTTAAGTGACACTTCGGCTTTTAAATCCAGAATATTTAACAGACTCCGCTCAACCTGCTCAGGTAGGATGGTGTTTGTTTATTTATTTTGCACTTGTTTATTTTTTGTTGTTGTTTTATTCAAGTTCATTTTATATCATCTTTTGCTGGTGCAGTGATGCCCTTATCAGTATTTGATTAACTCCAATGACTGACCTGTTCTCAGCAAGATGTTTTAAGAAAAGATCAGTCCTGCTTATTACTGTTCTTTTTTTTTACATTCAGTTCAGTTAATTTACATTGTTTATTTGTTTCTTTATTTTTCAAATGTTTCAAAGGTTCGTTATGTGCATTTGGTGTGACCCCAAATACAAGTATACTGTAGTGTCCCATTGACTGCGTCTGAGGAGAATATGTTGATATTTATGTGTAATGTAAGACTGGGTGTGAAAATTTCCATCCAGTGGGCTTATGTGCAATATATTGTCCTAGACATTGCAATTAAACAGGATATTGCCAAAATCATGCATGCGGGCTGTTGGTTTCCATCTTGTAAAAGATAAAATTATAAAAAAAAATTTGTCCTGTGCTACCATTTGTGCTGGGTATATATATATATATATATATATATATATATATATATATATACATACATATACATATATATATATATATATATATATATATATATATATATACATATATATATATAAATATATATATATATATATATATATATATATATATATATATATAAAAAACTCTTATTGTGTAGCTGTTAGAGATAACCAAGTATGATGTCTCTTATATGCATGGTTAAGATTAGCTAGTTTAGTCAAATAACAAGGGCTTACCTATATAAAGCATGAATTGGAATCTTAATATCGTTTATGTTTCTTTTGTTTGTTTTGCTTGTTCCACAACATGATTGAAACGCGTTCTTCCGTATTGTATCGCCACTAAACACTGTAATTCTTGTGAAGCCTTGTACACGCTTGTGTTAAAGGTTCTGCTCTGTGGTTTCTTGTCCTACCACGTAGGAGAGATATAATTTCTAAACCAACATAATTAGTAAACCCATTCAGAGAAGGTATGTTTTAAATGTTATCACCCACATTGTTCTGTAACCTTTAAACCGTGTTAAATCCAGCTGCCTAGTTGTCTGACACATTTTTCAACCACAGTCTCTGTAGATATATCGAAAGGAAAAGTTATCATACAGTATGTTGAAAGTTGTTATGAGTACTGACGGTGAAAAAGCTTATTGTTGATCAGTATTGTTGAGCTCAATAGTTCTGTTTCATATGACCGTTTTATAGTTCAGATGTCCAGGGCAAATAGATATATGGTTACATGCATGTCTATTTTTGAATGGCCTCTATGGACAATCCTTATCTTGCAACCAATTCAGTCTTGTTAATGATATAAAATATCATGTCTTTGTATTATTTGATGCACATCTTTGGTAGTGTTGAGCTGAGATATATCTATGGAAATTACAGTTTAAAACCACTTCCTTACAGCTCACCTCTTCGTTAACCATGCTCAAGCTTTCTTGTTCTATCAATGTTCTAGATTTAAATTGAGTCATCTATTATTTTTAGAGGGTAGTGAACCCTGTATGTGGGCCACATATTCACAGAAATACAGTTAATGTTGAATGAATTCAGTGCATCATGTTTCTGTGAACAGTTTAATATTTCATTGTTTTGTTTAAGACATTAGCCTTCATACTCAAGGTTCAGTACAATTTTAACGGCATTTGTGGCATGATTTCAAGTACAGAAAATTATTTTGACATCCTTAAAGAAAAAAAAAAGAAAAAAGAAGACGACAGATACATTATTTTAGAATAATTGAAATTCGATTGTAGTTTTTATTAATGTTTTATTTTTTATATTTTCCTTTTTCATTTCAGTTTTACTAATTTTTCTTTTGTAATTTTTTTAGTAGTGTTTATACAGTTTTTATTAGGTTTTTTTTTAGTACATCAAATTAAACTAAATCAAATGTGAAACGGTGTAAATAAATTCAAGTAACAACTTGTTTTAGTTTTAGTTGACTATAATAACGCTGAAATCATGATGACCAGTTATAATGGCAAAGCATATATTCATAGCATTCATAGATGCTTTGACCAAAAATTTTATACCATAAATAGCTGTGACGTACTGTAAATCTATAAATCACTGTTTACAATAACAAACATTAGCAAACTCCTAGAGAAGTATTGCCAACGGTAATGAACAATTTAGACAACCTATTGATTAAACTTAAAATATAAGCAGAGTTATACTAAATAATTAATGTATGTGCTTCTTGAAAAATACAAGCATTAGATTTCGTCTTTTGTTTCTTTACATTGCAATGCTGTATTTTTGCAATACACTATACTGCATTTTAATGTAAAAATGAAAAAATAATGCTGTAATCAACATTATGCCTGTGACATGCTGTCGATAAAACACTTTTGAACCTTTTTAAATATGCCACATTGTCGGCAAGTGACTTGTTTTTTTGTGCTGTGTGATTGAATTATACTATCTTTCAAGTGCTTTTTTTTTCTTCACTGCAGTTTCACTGCATGTTCACCAGGGGGTGTATTTCTTCAGCTTTTTCCAATACAATGCATCAGTTCTTGTCAGTATTGCTCTGAACCCTGTAACAATGATTTTGTGTTGCAATGTTTTAAGTCTAACCCCATGAAATGTTTTTCACAAAGCCTCACATTAATAATTCATAATGTCTTGTTTGTATTCCTGCTACCACTTAATGCAACTTAGTGTACATCTATTTCCTCTCTGCCAGCAATCATTTCATGATCTATATGCAGTCTTTGCATTACGTCATTGTGTTTCGAGAGCCGTGTAGAGAAAGGGACACATTTAAATATACATCCAACAGTGGTTTGCATTCAACGCAACCCACACTTTATATTTCACACTGTGTGACACGGTGAAAAGGCACTGAGAGAAACCCTCTTCACTCTCTGTTTGTTTGGATTAATTTGTAGGTTTTGCCTCCTTTGATGCTGGTGTGAGGATGTGTGTCGTCCCTCTCTGCACACAATTAGTCACGTAATGACACAGAGATGGAAGCCGGTAGAGCAGAGCTGCTGAGAAAGGCTGCCCTTTTCTAACAATGTGCTGGAGAAAGAACCTTTTCTGTTCTTTACCCTCTTAAGAGCTTGTTCCTCTCACCTCTGAGTGAATTCTAAACGGTCTTTGAATAGAGTTTCATGGCAGATAGTTTGTCAGTAGAGAGTTGGAATACTGGGTTCATTCTGTCTGTGATATAGATATCTTTAATGACAGTTGCTTTAATGGAAACATTTAAAAAAAAAAAATTGGTTTCATAGTTCTTCATATAGGAGTTTAGAAATAAAGAAATATGAAAAATGACTTATATGGCATATAACCTGTCAGGACAACCCACCTAAATAGAAGCTAAGAAAATAGAGATATCTTTGTTTTTGATTGAAGAAGATCCATATGAGTATAAATCAATGTTTTTAATGACTTGTAATGATGCAGTTTAGATCAAAAAGGGGTCCGCAAGATTTTTTGAATAAAGTAATACTTTTATTCAGCAAGGATGCTTTAAAATGCAAATACATTTAGAATGTTACAGAAGATTTCGATTTCAAAATAAATGCTGTTCTTTTAAACTTTCTGTTTATCAAATAATCCTGAAAAAATCCACAAAAATAGCTGTTTTACACTGTTTTCAACATTTATAACAATAAGAAATGTTTCTTGAGCAGCAAATCAGCATATTAGAATGATTTCTGAAGGATCAGGTGACACTGAAGACTGGAGTAATGGCTGCTGCAAGTTCAGCTTTATCACAGGAATAAATTCAATTTTGATGTATATTTAAATAGAAAATATATACTTTTTGTTCTAATATTTCACAATATTACTGTTTTTATTTTATTTTGATCAAAGAAATACAGCCTTAGTGAACAATAGACGTCTTTCAAAAATAGTAATGCATGTTCTGTGCTTTTTTTAAATACTTATTTTTTTAAATCTATAATAATAAAAAGAAAATTAGAAATGTATTAGATAAATTATATTTATTTATGCTATTTAATAGAAGAAATAGCTAAAGTCAGCATAGACGGCCAAAGCATTTTTAACAAGAAATTAGGAGGAAAATGTGCTTGTTTTAGCGTATTTGGAATATTCTTATTGTCATGTGTACAGTATATAGTATATCATATTCCAATAGCTACAGAGCAAGTAAACAACTTTAAATAAAGGCTTAACCAGAATTTAGACCTTAATCTGACAGTGACGTTCATACAAGGCTGTCATTACTGTTGACTCTGTAGAGTAGATCACTGTTTTAGGTATATGTAGTTCTTTCTCATAGGGCTGTGAATGTTCTTGCAAGTTAGCTATTCCTAGCATATCAGTGGTTCCTGACAAGATCCCTTTATGGCCACCGGTCTGACTGTCTCCGTCTCTAATTCTCCCATCCTCCTTTTCTCATCATGTTCAGCTTGGTCTTTGGTAGGAGCGTGAATCGTCAGACTCTATGCGTCAGACAGTGTGGGCGTTCTCAGCAGACACACAAAGAGCACATGTGAAGATGGGCCATCATGCCTTTCATCTGTAATTGCTATGCTCCGTGGTATTTTTAGAGTTGAGAGGATGGCATCTGCATTTATTAAACATTTTAACGAAAGGTTGTTTATTTGCAGATTTATGAGCATTTCCAGCTTCGACAAACCACACTGAGTCAACCCACCTCCAGCACAATATGTTGTTATGGTTAGTCTCAGAATGGTAATGGTTAATTAAGCAATTATGCAGGGTATTGCTTGCATGATAAAGTAACCTGATGGGTGTTATTTGCTGCTTTTATAGAGTGTAAATCGGTGACAGCTCTGTTTCACTTTACTTGAAAGACTTGGATGTTTCCATCACACCATGTACTTTTTTCTTAACACTGATTAACTTAAATAGCATAAGGTAACCTGGCTGGGTTAAAATATCACAGTCTAGTTTCACAATATCCCAAAAGAAAACAAGACTATCTCTGTGTGTTGCTATGATCTTGTAACAGCAATAATGTTGTTTCAACAACACAGGTAGCTCTAATTTATTGCCCTCGGAAGTGTGTGAAAGTCTCCGGCTTACCAGTTTTTTTGAACAAATATCCCCATTGTTGTGCTCCATGCTTAGCTGAGATTGCTAGCATTAACGGCTACATAAGACCTCTAAACTATGGACCAAACATTTAAACAGTCTTAGGATAGAGTTCCTGTGATTTAAATGTTTATTAAAGTGTAGATCTTTGGTTTTTGTGGTTGTATTTAAATTTTTTTTTTTGACCGATGGTAAATTTAAGAGAAATGGATAATTTCTATTACTTTTATTTTAATACATTTTAATTTGACTATTATTCTGTAGTTTACAATAAAATGAAAAATTCATCAGTAATTATACTTCAACCTTGCTTCTCCATAATCCACTGCAGGCTCGCATTCATTTTTGAGTGTAACACTCGCATCTCATCTTTAAAGATAGAATCATGTTCCTCGAACTTCCTGGACTACATTACTAGACCTAAACATTGTATGTGTTAACATGAGACTAGTGAGATAAAATCACTTACTAACCTTACTGTGCAAAATGTTATGCACCAGTAAACCCTTTTGCAGGTAACATTTGCATGAAAGTGCATTAATTTAAATGCAGACTGGACTGGTTTTCTTGGTAAATGACAGCATGTCACAATTACTACAGATTTATAAAAAGTTCAATTAGGCAGGATGCACAGAAACAGAACAGTGTTCCAACAGCTTTTCGGGGGAATCTAGCTACAGATAGCTTACATATAGTTGTATTTGCATGTTATATACTAAAAAAGAAAAGAAAAATATTGCATGCATCTAAAATTTTTACAGAACCCAGAACATTCTGTTAAGCTAATTATTAATCCATTTGGGATACTTTCTATGTTTTTAACTGCAAAAAAGTGGAAAAAGTGCAGTAGAATGCCTTTATCAGCAGTGTACACAACCGAGGTAAGGCGGCTCTTTGCCTGCTCAAAATGAAAGACAATGCTGTTTAAAAGCCAGACTGCAATATGCTGCTCTGATCCACCTCAGTACCTTTGCCACCTTTGCAGTGTAAATTTGACAACATCTCAGTATTCAATTAAGGTGTCTTTATACAGCCAAGCTAATGCTGCTCTGTTCCTGCTTAAAATAAAGAGTAGATGCATCATGCTACATAAAAGCCAGACTGTATTGTGCCTGCTCTGACCCACCTCAAACCTAGTATCAGCATATACAGTTGTAATTGCTGGGTAAATGCATTTATGCCAACTCTGAGCAGCATTAAAGAGTCTCTGTAAAGACACTTAAGTCATTTCAGCAGTGCTTCTGTACTACCTTTGCCGTGTAAATTTTGAATTATACTACATCGTCCAGTGAACTCGTGTGCTGTGAATAGTGCTTCTTCAGTTGCTTTGACCAATTCTAAGAAAATGTATTGGTACATGTGAGCTTTGAAAACCTACTCTCAAGCAGTGAATCATCCTCTCTGAACTGCAGTCAATTCTTGATGTCCGGTTGCAACATGAAAGTAGATTTGGAAGAAATTGTTACAGATTCTCACCCACGAATAACGTGCTCATCAAGCCCACTTGTGTGAGGCCCTGCCCGGCTTTGACCCCGACGCAGCTTACTTTCCTTTGGAATGTAGCACATCACACACACCGGTGAGCACTTCACTTATGTACCTTAGCACGAAGCATGTAAAACAACTTAACGCTTGCGATAAGACTAGAGTCATCTGTTTCAGCTGGAGGCAAGTAATTTAATGAAGGCTACAGAGCTGTCTCACGCTACATCAACTCACCCCTCCTCCTCAACCCCATTCCCCGTAGCCAAAGGCGATAGCTGAAAGCCCCAGTGGACTGGGAGGTTCCACTTGATGGGCTTCAGACTGGCTCAGTCAGCTCATTTTAATGGAGGTAATGGCTGTTTGTCATCCTCAAGCCTTCGCCGCTCTTCCTGCTGCGCACCACTGCAGAGAAGGCTGCGAGAGCACCACAGGAAGTGAGGAGAGAGAGTGAGTGAGAGTCAGAGAGGGAGAGGGATAGAGAGAGAGGGAATCAGAGAGAAACAGTGAGAAGGGAAACTGAGGACCACCTCACTGGAGCAGTTTATTTTTTTTATATCCTTCCAGTTATGGAACATGCCTGTAAGTCTTCAACTTTCTGACACATGCATGTGTGTGTAAAGTGTGTTTTTGTATATGTGTACAGGTAGACAGATAAAGTACGATGCTTATATGAGTTCAGAAAGTTTCTAACATTCTTATTAGGCTTCATTCTGGTTATGTTATTAGGATTAAATACCATATTATGAGTGTTTTTGTTTGAAGAAGAGTGTAAGATTGTTGAGAAGTCTCGTGTGATGTGGATGGCTTATTGACATGCACTCTTGTACGCTCTTTAATGTGCCTCACATTGTATTGATGTTTTCATTATCAGCTCACATTCTGGGAATCTAGCTAGCGTGGTCTTTAATCATTGAATAAACACACATAGGCCAAGCACTGGTGCAGTATTACTGTCCTATTTTTGGTCCATTACATGAGATGTTCGATTGGATTTGTAATGCGTTTTATGTGTCATAGAATGGAAGTCCTGCTAGAAGGTTGAGTCCCTCATTACCTCATTTATTTTTCGGAAGCAAAGAGGAAGTCTGGCACAGATAGCATTTGTCTGTGACTCTGTATATATTAAAGGGAAAATCTGATAGGAACTATGGTATTACTTTGATTGTAACATCACTGGTGTCATGAATACCAAAACAGGAAAACACTCACATTAATGTTTCTCAGTTGTCACTCAAGATCTAACTGCTTTGATATCCTGTTTTCCTCCCTGAAATACATTCTGAAGTCTTATGTGCATGTATATGTGCATGCTTGTGGCTCACACAAGCTACTCAAGGGAACCTCCCTCTGGACATTTTGCAAAGCAAATTCGTATTTGTTTGGGAGTGGTTTGCAAAACCTTTCAGATTTAGGGTTTACATACAAGCAGGGTTATTCATTCACTGCAGGAATAGAGATGAGGGTCATTCATGCGGTAAAAAAGTTTGTCACAGAGTTGGATTTGCTGTATCAGTAGAAAATGCATAGGAAATGTGGTATAAGCTGGCATGTGACTGGCTGTTAGTTATCTCTGGAGGTAAAGTTCACAATATGTGAACATCCGAATTTTTAAATAACATACCTTAGAGTAAATTAAGTGTACATCCTCTTGTAATTTTCTTTCCTCATTAAAATAAAAACAAGTTTTAAACTTAAAGAAATAAATTAGTACTTTTAAAATATATATTTTAAATATAGACACACATGAGTCACCAGAAGTTTAATAAAAGATGTTTTATTTGATATGGAGTGGGTCTGCTTATGGGGACGGCCATATTGAGATCACATGAATACTTCTCCCATTTCCTCAGTAATCCCATTTCCTGCCTGTTATTGGACAATTTTACTCACATAAATAAAATAAATGAATCTTCACTGGCTTAAGTAATAAATTATATATTAAATAAATAAATAATAAATGAATCATCAATGGTTGCAGGGTCGCAGCATACTGTAAAACTTTGTGATCATCAGTTAAGGCATGCATGGCAGCGTATGTTTTTCTATTACTTTAATAATAATTTTTCATCTTCATACTAAAGTAAGACCAGATTTAAAAAAATGACCATGAAGAAACTGAACTTTTTACATGAAGCTACATTCTTGTTGCTAATTGTTAGTAAAAGGCCAAGATGATTTCTAGCGAAACATAAAATGGCAGAGAATAAAATAACATGGTGAATTTTATATTCAAAATGTTAGTTGTACTTTAGTATGAATTGATATATTAAATATGTATTTATGTCTACTTTACGAAGTGCTAAAATGAATAAAAACGTACAGTTTAGTAATGTTCGTGAGTTATTTATTTCCTTTTTTATTATCTTTGTTAAGTGGACCTGAATCAGTACACTTACCTCTTTATACAATACCTGTATCCTTAAACAAAAATTTGAAGTAGTTATGCATTAAACTGAATGATATAGTACTGCACCCCTTCATTAAACATAATAAGTGTTTCCTTATGTTTTAGTGTCCTGGTAGTACCTCATGTTATTGTGCTAGTCTCCCCTCAGCATGTGAACGGTGTTGGTCCTCCCAATGTTTGGAGCATTACCAGCATCTGTTTCCCTGCTTAGTGAAACCTAATGCTCTCCACTCCCCCTGCAATGCACTATTATTAAATGTCCCAGATTTCCAAATAAGAGCCATCCGTGCTGGGGAAAAACACTTCCAGGCAGGATGTCAAGCATTGATCGACAAGGCTTGTCATACCTTGTTGTGTTCCCTCATTGGGTAAACGGTCCAACAGGAGCCAGTTGTCTACAAAAGCATTTTCAGCAATACATCGTCTGGTGGTTTGCGCAGGTCATATCTGAAATTTTATATTTAGGTGATGCTTGGTTAACAAAACTGGTCATGTCTGATGCATCATAGCTATAGAAAGATGCATGATACAATTATCTTTAGATCTTGCTTAAAGTTGCAGTGTTGATTCTGTGGTTTAGATATTTGCATATCATAATCAGATGCAATAATCTTGACACGCTATAACTTTTCCCAGGGTTTAGAGTTTAAAAAGAAATGATCTGAGCAGAGGAAAGAACTAAATGGAATCACTTAAACAATAATTAGCTGCTATTTTGTGCTGAGAATGGCAGTTAATGATTGATTAGCTTCTCCTACGTCGTTTCCAAGGATGTTGCATTTAAGTGTTGGTTCTTACACCCATTTAGGGGACTTGAAATGATCATTTTGATCAGCACCCATTACCTTTAAGAACATAAGGTGGCAGAGATAGTGGTAGATGAGCTGCTGAAGAGTGTATTAAAGACATAGACATTGTATAAACATGTGAGGGTTATGTTTGTTTTGGGTTGCAAAGAGATCCGCTTTGCTGTTATTAGCTGAATTCCATTACTGTCTTCCCATATGCACTTAGGCTGCACTCTAGAGCAAATAGACAGATTTTTCTCTCTACACAAAGTCCAGACGTCTGTCTCTTGGGATATTAGACTACATTGGAATTCAGATTAAGCTTCTCAAATGTTCAGGTAGAGCGTTGGTATGGCATGTGGACAAACAGTTGTGCCAGTAAGTGAATTCACTTTATTTGACTGTGAACAGATTTACTTATTACAAGTTGTGATGAAAGTCCCTGCCATTCTGAGTGGCGCTGGCAGTGACTCACATTTTAAGTTATCAAATACAGGTAGCATCACAATCAGTGTTGGGAAGGTTACTTTGGAAATGTAATAGGTTACAGATTACAAGTTACCCTGTTTAAAATGTAATAGTAGTGTAACTTTTTCAATTACTTTATTAAAGTAATGTAACTAATTACTTTTGAGTACTTTTTGATTACTTTTCTAAATTTGTGAAAATTAAAGAATAATAAATAAAAGCATATACATCAACTTAAATACAGTTATCTAATAAGCATGTGACATATTCTGTGTAATAAACTCCTGAAACATTGGTGTTTTTTTAAACTGCTGTCTCTGTATATGATGATAGTTTTCTCAAAATAAGTAAAATGCACATGAAGTGACACAGAGCAGTTCTAGAAATTGTGTTTATGTGCTCGTGTACTCCTATATTGAGGCAGCAGAGGTTGAAAACACTGCGAGCTTCAGTAGGCCTATGTGTAGTAAATGAAACCATGTCTTTGCCATTAATTTACAGGAGGGGCGGACTGGGAAAAAAATTCAGACTGGAAAATTCTAACTCATACAAACAAATTCATGGACAAAACTATTTTTTTGTATGGACCTGACATAAAAAAGGTTTTAATCTTTAATTTGGGGACATGCAAAATAATTAAAAGTTCTCTCCTGAACTGCACCTTCACTTCCACAGTCTCTTTCTTTTGCCCTGTTATCCATCTCTCTCATGACTTTAATACTCAAGATTGAACAAAACTATACTTTACAATACAATACTCTACAATACTACAATATCTTTATAGATAAATCCTAATACTGTACACGAGTCATGTTTTTCCCTTACAAAAGTTAAACATGCTTTTATTAGCCTATATAAAAGTAAAATAACCTTTTTTTGTTTTTGTTTTTTTTGCAAATGGATTTGTATTTATTTTTAAATAAATACATTTGTAAAATAATTTTACATTTTTGGTTACCACAGTTAAACAATAGTAACCATTTTCTCTGGATTTATAGTTAAATATTAAAATGTTAATTTTCGTAAGGGTTGTGTTGTTGTCTGTCCGTAGCTCCCCCTAAACCTATAAAAAAAATCTGATTGTTTTTCAGCTAAATTACTACTGTAACATTACTACAGATAATAATGATGTCCTTTATATAGTAGCCTATTTTGAGTGATGACTGATGAGCAACGTGCTGCTGCTTGATTAAATAAATAAAAAAACAAAGACAAAAAATCATCTTTACAGATGAAACTGACCTGAAACCCTGAACAGTGTAGTTCTGCTTCTCTGCTCCAGCTGTGCGCTTCCACAGTCCACTTTATTCTCTCTCTCTCTCTCTCTCGCATTGACTCTGATCCAAACCGTTTGGAGGAGGCGCGGAGAGCGCGCGAGTCATGACTAACACTTCATGACTTATTAGAGATTTAATTATCAAATGGCGGATTCGCAAATGATCGCTTTAGTAGTACATTCGGCAGGCAATTATACAATAATGATATTAAATAGTGGGGCAAAATCGGCTGCCAGGCCACCGGGAATTGTCCCGGTTCTCCCGATGTCCAGTCCGCGCCTGATTTCCACAGACAGGCAGAATGTGCAAGTCATATATTGCATTTTTGGGGCTTAATATTCACAGACACTAGTCGATGTCATGTTTTGATTCAAGTGTAGGCTACTGACCTACTTTTGATTTAGTCATCCAAAATGTGGCATATTCTGTCCGCGTTAGGCATTCCGTTTTTATGAATGACTGTATTTCCGCATCCCGGAAATTATTAGGGCGGTATGTCTCAGAATAGTCAGTGCAATTTGGGAAAGAAATCAGTTAAATCTGTATGTGGATGTGTGTAAATATTCAAATGTAATCCCCTTTGTAATCGTTAAAAATTTCATAAGTAACTGTAATTTAATTACTCATTTTTTCGTAGTAACTGTAACTAATTACAGTTACAATAATTTTGTAATTAAATTACGTAACGCCGTTACATGTAACTAGTTACTCCCCAACACTGATCACAATACATGCAAAAACATTCAAGCCATATACAAATCCTGAGCTGTAAGTAGAAATGTGTGTTTTTTTTTAACCAAATGAGACATTTGCATTCAGACTGCGTGCATTTGGTCAATAGATGGCAGCGTTCTCAGGGAATAGTGTCAAGCAATGAGGAGGTGTGTTTTGATTTGGTGACTCACCATACACCCCTTCTGTTTTTAAACCTGGGCCAAGGCCATAATCGATGCATTTCAGGAATACATTATAGAATACCATGATTCAGTTCTTTTGTATGCATGCTAATGTAGCCATCTTGAATAGTTTTCTAGAGATAGTCTTTAGCATGGAGATATTATTTACATTATTTCCAAGGTTATTAAGCTAAAAATAAAAAGGCTGATTGGCACAATCACAATTTGTGTCTATATCTTAAGGTGTATTTCATCTCTGCTGAATACGTGGAAAATCAAAGATGATCTTAAAATGAATGCGCTCTTACAACTGTGTTGTTTTTGGCTGTGGATTCTTTTGAACCTATGTGTGTAAATGTGGGTTGTCAGAGTACATAATGTTCTCTGTCAGTGTTAACTGGACAGATGCAGACTGACCATGATATCAGACTGACGTGCCATTCTGACCACATACAGGCCTTTCAGGGCTTCTGTAAACTGATTTTCAGCTTACATCTTTATTTTATGTGTTTATATATAGCATTTTAATTTAGACTTAAGTTAGATTGTTCAAATGTTAATAACATTTTATTCACTGAAATACTTATGGATCATCCTGGAAGTTTGCTCAACCCCCCATAGTGGCCCCCGACCCTCTGGTTGAGAAGCAATGCTTTAGATTAGAACTAGCTTTGAATGTCTAGCTGTAGGGAACAGTTGACGGGTAGTAGCTCTGCAGTTTTTGGTTTCTATTTGGGTTTGTGACCTTCAAACTAAACCACTGTACTACTAGGTCACCCCACTTGAATAAAAAAAATATTCCACACATTCAGAAAGAAAAACATTACAGTAAAATGAGACAAAGGTTTCATGAACAAAGATTACACCAACAAATCACACTATTTCCAGCTGCTTGTACTCAGAGCTGTGGTGTTATGATAGTAAGGAGGACATTCAGGAAGGGGTGGAGAGCTTGTACTTGATGAGAACATTCAGCTTAGCTGTGTGCAAAACAATAGCTCACATCTCTAGAGTAGACTTGTTTTCATAAAGGCTTCCTGCTCTAAATCCCACCCATCACTTCTGCTGTGGAAGAGGGGGTTGGGGAGGAGTGTGGAGCCTAAGTCTGTGGGGCTTTTGGCCTTATTTGACGGAAGCAAAGCATTAGCTGCAAACAAACTTAAAGATTATAGCCATGTTGGTATTTAGTTGTATAAAACCTGTCTTTTTGATATTGAAAATTTATAGTTATTTTCATGGTCACATAAAGGAGAAATGGAACAGAGGTTGATAGTGTGTCCTTTTGGCTTCCCATTTTATGCAAAATAATTAAACTTCAACCCTTTTATAGAACATTGGCATTCAAAAGACTGTTTACAGTATTACTGTATGTAAGCCTTGGGTTAGTTGTTACATAAGAAGTTGTCATAAGGGCTGTCTCAGTATAAGATGTTTTATATGTTTGTTTCAAACACCTAAAATGGACAAACCTTGAAAAAGGTTATTGTGAGCAATAAAGCCGCTATGACATCTACTCAGAGTCACTCAGGTTGAACAGTGTTCTCAAGACAAGGGATATTTTCGTGCAGGTCAGTCCGGGCTAAATTGTCACCAGTTTTAAATGTTATACATTTATATGATTTAATTTTTAATATAAAATGGCCAATACTATTTTTATATTTTACAGGTTACTTTTTGCGGTTTCATAAAATATGTAATGTTTCATATTTCTTTACCTTTTAAATTTTGCTGAAAACTTTTGGAAGCCTATTTAAAGGCCGGTTAAGGTCTATGTTAAGGTATGTGTGTTTGCAGAAACTGACTCACTGGAGTAAAAAGTAGCTTTATTCAAGACAATCATGTCTTAAAATGATCAATAATAAACTATCTTTATTTTTTATGCATTATGTATGAATATTGTATAGCTTTAATATACTCTCTGGCTAGAGAATGTAAAACTCGGGGAAACTTTTACAATGTCATTTCTTGAACCAAAGAAATTTTCCTGAAATTCTCTAACCAAATTTTCTTTCAGTTTCATTTTAATTAGTTTTTAATACAGTAAAGCAGTGTAGTCAAGAATAGCACGGACACTGATCCAGTATTTTCTAATGATGTCACTTTTGGCCAGCACATTATAACCCACATACATTTCCATGCTTTAAGCAGGGCTGAAGCAAGGAGGGGCTTGAAACTTCCTCCTTATGACCTCTGACTGCTTACAATCTGCAGAAAAGGAATGACAGGCATTTCAATCCGGAGACTCACGAGTTCGATTGCGTGTTTTACGAGTTCGCAAAGTATGGAAAAGCTCTTGTGAGAAGCAGATCTTAAGGCTGGAGGAGTGAGATGAGATGAGTCTCCTGTTATGTCGATCGAGTTGGCTTAGTTGCACAAGTTCTTGGGGCGTCGTATGATTTTTGTTCAGCGGCCCATTGAAGAACGACATGGGCCAGACATCTGTCTCCAGCTTGTCTCAGGCAGCGAGCGGTAAGTGTCTGAAGGGCTTGTTCTTCATTCAGTGACCCGCTGTTTACTCACCGACACCGCTATTGCAATGAACGCTCAGGGAGGGATGACGTGACTAGTCCTAGTTCTTGTCCTTGTCTGCGGAAACCCAAGTTCATTTTCAAGTCTGATTTAGGTTACTTGACCGTTGGTTTTCACGCAATCTAGTGCTATCAACGTGATGCGACGAACTAAAACACTGCCATTATTATAATGTTCGAAGCGAGCGCGTTGATTTTGGTTTGTCGCGTGCAGTGCAAAGAATCAACAAGTGAGACTTTGTCAGGTGCACTTTTTTTGGCGAATCGAGGAGTTTGTGATAATGCTTTATTTAACAGTAACATCTTTGCTTTAAAAGCACGAAGAAACATAACTCGTGCATTCAGGAAATGATTGTTTCACTCAGTTCACAAGTTGCTGTTAGAAATGTACTTCCTAATTCGTGTCAGAGTGCATAACGTCATTTTAATTAAGGTAAAACAACAACAATGTAAAATTATATTTAAAGGTTTTGGTTTAATGTAAGTTGCAATATAATGATATTTGTAAAACTTCATGTGCGTTAAGGCAATTCATACAAAACATTAAAATAGGCTATTTTAATGTATATTTAACTTGGCCTTTATGGTGGACTTTTATATTAGCCTAGAAGAGGCATTCCCTGAATTGCGTGCGTGAACCACCACATTTGTTTAGACTTTATTTAAAAGCTTGTTTTCTTATTTTTACATTTAATGTTGCACTACATTTCTGTTTCATGTGAGTGATACTTTGCTAATTTGTTATTATTGGCTGCATTTGATGAGTTTTTTTTTCACAGTGGAGAGGTTATTTGTTGGTTTTAAGTTATTTAAAAAAGCAGCAACAGTAACAGAAATGTCTTGGTGTACGATACAATCAAGTTCCAGTAGCTACCATTTCAAGCAAACACTCCATAATGCAGTGTTATTGTGATCTTAAGACTCTTTCTGCACCAAATGTTGAATCACAAACCACTACCTTCATTTCTCCATAATTTCTGTTATTGCCAGTGCTGTGATATAAAAGCTTCTGTTGCTATGTTTACCGCTCTCAAAGGAAACTTGATCAGATGTTATTTTTGTGTCCTCATGAGCAACATGCTTATTATGCTTTAATTAAGACTGAATCATTTTTTTTTAATTGTTTAGATTTTTGTCTGAAATTTATAGCAACTAACTGGATCTGAAAGGCCACAGAAATAAATGAAACAAAATGGTCATATATGGCACAGAATGATCTCTCTACCTCTCTATTAATTAGATCCAGAAATAATGAGCACTATTTTTGTTTTGGGTGTAGTTTTTT
Organism: Carassius carassius; assembly: GCF_963082965.1. NCBI lineage: Eukaryota > Metazoa > Chordata > Actinopteri > Cypriniformes > Cyprinidae > Carassius > Carassius carassius. Next base: position 15,008,101 of record NC_081784.1, read on the forward strand.
AAAAAAAAATTTTATCGCTTCATAGGAAAGACCATTGCGAACATAGGCATTTCCTTTCTGTAAATGGAGAAACAAAATGTTGACTGAAATTGGCCTATTATTTTTTCATTGGTATTATGAGGAACTGAAACCTTAGGATTAGCTTATGCTGCAAAGCTAGATTCAATATTTGTTATAGGCTTAATGCACTTAATGGATGTCCACAAACAGGCTACATTACTCAATATTTGACGACTTAAAAACTTTTTTAACTGTCCTCGGCTAATTTTTTTCCACTTACTCTTCAGCATTACAGAGTTTGAGGCTTAAAGCATTGAGATAATGAACTAATTATCAGAATTAATGCGTTTCTTTTTTTTTGCCATCACAAATCACTACAGCTGCTATGTCTTTATATTTAGAAGCATAAGGCAAGTCAAATGTGTGATTGTTCTGTAAGAAATTTGCTGTCAGGGAAGTTTATAAGAGCTGCATTGCAATATGACTTCCTTGAACTTTTTAACTCTTAAGTGTGACATGCCTCTTCTGGAAGCCTTAGAGGTTTAAATAACTGATGGCTTATGTTTTCTTATTATCATGATTATTTGTCACGTTTCATGCATTTTCAGTGGTGTCCCTTTCATAAAAGAGGAAGTGATCAATTCAGTCAACAGTATAACCTCAAATGTGATATCAATCATGGTATTTGCAGCAATTTTGCTTTGTTTTGCCATAATGTGGTTCTGGATGTTATGGCAAAAATCTTTAAAATCTATATTTTTCAGCCTTTTGGTGATAAGCACGCCATTTTAGCATAATATGTTAAAATTGCCATAAAATTGCCTTTTTGTGTGATGCAAATTGAATTTGAACTAGATTTAATATTAATTCTCTTTTTTTTCAGAAGGAATTGAACTTAGAAACTTGAAATCGAGAGTTGAAATCAGAGACTATTATTATAACAAGTCTGTCTTAATGCTTTCATTTTTAAAACAATTCATGCAACTATAAAGTGTATAAAGTATCAAACTGGCATCTTGTACAGTATTTCAACAGTTTGCTGTACAGTAGCTTACTGTGGCTCCTTGGGGACAATTGATTAGTAAAGATGAGCTTTGGCATCCTCATGATGGTGATTATAAGACCTCGGACATGTCATCTAGCACATTCCTGTCACATGTGTCCGCTAATGAATTCCCTCAGTGCAGTGTGAAAAACAGGCTTCACGTTTGAGTTTCACACATTTCTGTGTGAAAAATATCCCGATTTCCGGTCAGCTTTTGGACTCCTAGAGAAGTTTTGTGATGCATGTGGAAGCTATGTGTGTTTGGCAGCTGATTTTACACTGCCACATAAATGGAGTATTGATGCATGGCAGTAGCTTACACTCTTAAAAATAAAGGTTGCAAAACAAGGTTTTCATAGCGACACCCCCAACAAACCTTTTAGTGAACAGTTCGAGGAACCATTTTTTTTCTTAATGTGAAGAACATTAATAATCTGAAGAACCTTTCACATTTATGAAGAACCTCTTGTGTAGTTGAAAGATTCCATGGATGTTAAACATTCTTCATGGAACCACAGATAAAGGAGTTAGATTTTTATGAGTGTGGTGAGTCTATTTTTGCTGTATGTCATGAGGGTAAAATATATTGTAGGTCCATTTCACAACACAATCTTTTATTATCTACTGCAGGTTGGTATAAGACGACATTAAATAATGGAGTGAACCACCTAAAACACTGGAAATGTGTGGTAAATATCAAGCAGTCGGTTGAAGCAACAATTTATGTGATAAGTTTGAGAAAGTGCAGTTGTGCAAAGTGAAATACAGCTAAGTTTGCCTCTCATTTTGTTTCTAAATTCATTGGCTGTGTTTTGACCGTATAATCAGAAAAGAGTGATTAAAATCTCATAGTTGAGATGCAAGAGTCAGGAAGTTACTGTCTCCTGAGCATTTGAAGGGATAGTTCTCGAAAAATGAGAAGTTACTCATCCTTATGTCATTCCAAACATCGCACAAAAAAATTGGTGTTGGATTTACTTTGAAACTATTTTCACTCATAAATTGCTCAAATATTTTTATAAATAATTACTAAGAAATTACAAGTAACACTGAATTAAAGATTAAGTTTTGAAGTAGAAATAGTGTTTTCTTGTAAAATGTATCCTGCAATAATCAAAATGTTGAGGTTCAGACAACATTGGACTCAACTGACCTCCAATAAATGGAAGGAAAATATTATCAAAATATTCAATTTGTCCCTTAGAGGTCTGTTATTTATTTATTTTTTTGGAGTTCTTTAATAGAGCCGGTCTCATTACAATGACCCATACACACACTGACCCAGGTCTCTGCTGTAATTCTGCAGGGAACAACGTACTGTAATCATGTGTGCATTTTCTTGAAATGATAAATGGTGTCACTGCATTGGAGCCTGACTCTTTGTTTATTGTTCTCAGTTCTTTGATGCTGTTTAGGCGTGTGGCAGTGCTCTTGTGATCATTTTACACTTCATCTGGCAAGGTGTGCATGTGACTTCAGGTCTGCTGTTCTGTTGGATTATATTTGATGAACGGGTTTAATATCCCTTTGCGTAGCCCATGTGGAAAAGCCACACCTCTCTGTCAGAATCTATTCTTTTTTCAAGCTAAGAAGAAATGATGTAGGGGTGGATGTAGGGTGGAAGAGAGTTTACAAACCTTAAACCAAAAGTGAGCATCTAACCTAAAATAATCAATGGGTTCTGTGATTAAGGGTCTGGGTTGACTTATTTGCATATGCTAGTAGCAGACTCTTTCTACACTTTCTTGTCTTCCGTTCCTCTTTTAAACATCTAGAAGCATAAATCCCAAGTTTAAGTCACAGCATATTTTGGACTACATTTACTATAAATGTATTGCAACACTGTTACCCATTCATCTGAAATTTTGGTAACCGTATATATGTGATGTTTATATATTTCAATGGTGAATATAAATTTTATTTTATTCAAATAGAATATCTTACTGAAATATTTTGATCAGTGACCCATGGTTGGTGATCAACATTTTCTGAAGTTGAGGCTGTTGTTTTTCTGTGCTCTTTGTGGAAAGATGCAGCTAGTGTAGTTGTCCTTGTTGCTTAAGTGTGCCCTTATGTTTGTTTTTATGGTCAGAAACATTCATTCACACAAGTATTTCCTGTTATAAAAACCCGTTGGCTGTTTTCCATTGTTTAGGGGTCAGCTCAGTTGTTTTTTTTATTCAGTCCATTCAAAACTGTGTTCTTGCTGTGATTCACTTTTAGTGGAGGGACTAGAAAAAGCTTCTCTGGCCAACTGTGATGTGGTGGTGGGAAGCTCGCAGTCTCCTCAGCTGAAAGGAAAGGGGAAGCTCTCTTCAATAGGCAAGATCTTTAAACCTTGGAAATGGAGAAAGAAGAGAACCAGTGATAAGTTCCAGGACCTCTCAAAAGGTATATCCCCATTTATTAATAGAATTTTGCTTGAAAGATTATGATTGTAGCAACACATCCAAATTTAGGATGTAATCTTTCAGTGATTCCCTCTTGGCTTATCTTGATGCAACCTCACGATTTTATGAAAGTTACATCAACCAGTATGACATTCACTTGGTGATTATGTTGGATGGACCATAAAATTTATAACATGTATTACAGCTGGCAGCTTCCTGCACTTTCACTGAACTCTGTGAATCAAAGTGACCATATAGAGGCCTAAATATAAATGATATCTTGATATGTTCTGTCTCCTTCATCTTTATAGTTCTGGAGAGGAAAATATCCACCAGGCAAACTCGAGAAGAGCTCATAAAAAAAGGTGTCCTTATTCCAGACCAAGGTGAGATTTTAAGTAAATGAAGTGAATGTGATAATGCTCATATTTTCTGTAATATTAAAGGAATGTTCTACACTCAATAGAATTATTAGATTATTTATGCTTGGTTTATAATACACTATAATGACAGTTTATGCGGCAACCTGTGGTTCAAATAGGTTATTTGGAGGACTATTCTGGGTACTTCATGTATGAAGTGGTGCTCGTAGGTCATCAGATGCAATCTTTAACTTTTAACCACTGTGGTGCCACCACCTACAGTAGAAGACAAATTCACAAGACCTTTTTTCAGAGTCTGTAGCCACAGTAACCACTGTGTAAACAACTGATATAGGGTGCTTTAGCAGCAAAGATCAATCATTTGTTCTACCACCGGGGAATGTTTTCCATTTAATTGGCTTTCATCAAATTTATCCATATAATAAAAGCTAAACACTTCCTGAACTTACTGTTCACATCCAAAAATTTGAAGTTGACTTTGAAGTTGACATGACATGACTTTGTGAGAACAACAGAATCCCTCCCAATCTTCAGGCTCCGAGTAAAGAATTTCAGTATACTTTTAAGTAGTCTTATCTGGCTTTACATTGGGAAACCAAATCACTTTTTATATGAAACTGCCTTGAATGAGTTGAATATTAAGGAAAACAAAATTGTGTTTTTGAATATAACGCATGCTGTGTTGGTTCCATGATAACTGAGCCATGTTTGCCTATCTTTAGATGATCCTTTGAACACCGAGACGTTGAATGGTAATGCATTGCCCAGTGGAGTTACTGAAAAGGTCAAAGTAGACATTGAAACACCAGAGCTGGTTCCAGAAGAAAAAGCAGACTTGGCAGCAGTGGCAGAGGACCCAGAAGGTATCAATTTCTGTTTCTTTTAACAAAAAGGGGAAAAAGAAAGATGCTGAATCTTCAACATGAGTTTTGCAAACTAATCTATCTTTTGGTGTTTTAAGCTTAAGCCAGTCATAAGTTATATTTTTCAGTCTAACTGGTGAGTTCTTTCATTGCTCTGTCCATGCCGAAAAACCAAAGTGATCCATATTTAATTGGCTGTTGCAGTGTAATTTCTGCACATCACACCATCCATATAATTTCATATCATTATGGCTAAACATTAGTAAAATCAACACTTGTACTGCGAGAGCAAATGTATCTAAATGGACGAATAGTCTGAAGGTAAGAATATAGTGCATGTTTAGAGGAAGTTTGAGAAGCTTTGGAGCAACAGTTTTATCTTGTTTCGTGAATTGTAATAAAGAAGTGGTCAAGTTTTTAATAAACTGTACAAATTGAGTTACAGTATTTGTAGAACAAAGACATTTCCTGAGAAGGTTATTTCCAGAGTGTGTTTGGTTTTATTGTTTTCTCCATATATGTCTTTATTGAACATCTCATGATCGTCTGAACCTCTCAGGAGGTGAGATGCCCTTGAGTGTCTATTGTGCTGTATTCATTTGGTTGAAGTTATTTTAAAACCATTGTTAATAATAACATGAAGTGCTTTGTATTGAAACCATCCTTTAGGTAATGGGTTTTATACCGTTTAGACTGACATCATTTTGGATTTTTTTTTTTATTCTTCATGGGGCAAGCATTAAACTGCTTGAGGCGTTTCTGCCATGCTTAAAAACACCCCTTATAAACCCTTTTATAAAACAGCACCAGCAGCTTAAAACCAGTGTTTAATAAATAGTAAACCAATTAAATTACTAATAATTATATATTCATATATTACCATTCAAAAGTTTAAGGTTTTGATAGTTTTTGAAAGATATCTCACCAAGACTTGATTTACATGTAAAAAATATTTATAAAAAAATGTTTTTCCATTTATGTATATATTTATAATGGAATTTAATAGTAGGAAATATAATTTAAACTACTGTTTCCTATTTTACTATATTTCAAAATGTAATTTATTTCTTTAACGCCCCAGTTGAATTTTCAGCAGCCGTTACTCCAGTCTCCAGTGTCACATGATCATTATAATTTTTCTAATTTGGTGCTCAGTAAAAAAAATTATTATTATCAGTGTTGAAAACAGCTGTGCTTCTTTATATTTATTTGGAGGAAACTGTAACACAATTTTTTCAGGATTCTTTGATTAATAGAAAGTTTAAAACAGCACTTAATCAAAACAATTTAATAAAATAAAAAATGTAAAAAATCTTTGCATCATTATAAATGGTTTCACTGTCTCTTTTGATCAATATAATGTATAATTGCTGAATAAAATTTTCATTATATATGACTTTATTATTTGTCAGCCAATTAATATGGTTAGAAAGCTTTACTGTTGGCTGTTTAGTGTCACTATTTACTGCATTATATAAAGTGTGGTAATATTTGTGTTCAGTGGCTTATCCAGTCACAATTTAGAGCTAAATGCTGACATGATCAGAGATTCTTCTTAGTCAATAACAGTGTAGGGTGCTCTGCTCCTCTGTGCTCCTGTAGAGAGGAATGACAGCAAATGCAGCGTTCAGGCCAGTGAATCAGCTGCTCCAAAAACCCCTACTAAAAAACATCAGGCCACAACCCAAAAACCCGGTGAGGCCACAAGTACAGGCATGAAGAAAGGGGGGCAAGCAGGAGGTAAAAAGATAATCAAGAGCACCAATAAGCAGGTCTCTGCTCCTCCACCCAAACAAACCACCCGAACTGCCACTCGTGGCAATGGTAAGTACATGTGTCAGTGATGTGAATAGAGCATCGTGTTTGCATGTGTGGTGGACAAGCTCTGCATGGAGGGGTCCTGGTTGTGTCTCTTCCCCCGGATTGGTCTCACTGGGAATCAACTTGATCTTTTGAGGAACATTTAGACAAAGTTTGTCAGAAATGTCAGCAGAATCCATCTGCATTTATATGAGTATGGGAAAATGCAAAGTTAGCTTGACAGCAATTTTTGTTTGGTTGGTTGTTGTTGTTTTTTTGTTTTGTTTTTTTTGTTATATGGTTTAACTAGCTTGGGATTGGTATACTGTAGTGTGCAAAGTGACATCCTGACTCATTTGTGACCCAGTATGGCTTTCTTGTGTTTTTATTGTGCCTGCATTACATATCTACTGTCTCATTGGTTAAACACATTATAATATTTTATTGATGTTTGTCTTTGTCTGAATATAATGGTACAATAAATGTGTTGCATTTTGCATGTAACTGGGACTTTGTGCATGTAAGCCACACTCATGTAATTGTCTATAAACAGGGGCTTATTGTTTCACACTGTGCTATTCCTTTGTCTTTTTACCTGTCCGTTGTGTGTCTCTGGTGCAACTCATCATTGGTGGCTTGACAGCTTCCTCTCTTAACTAAAGCATTTATTTATTTAAATGAGCATCTGTAAAAAAAAATTTAATACACGAGTGAATTTGATATTATTATAAATGATCTTTGGTCAGCAGGTGCATTCACATAGGAATTTAGTTTTTAGTGGTGAACCAGCATGTGAACATACACCATATTATTTTATTATCTTTTAGTTCTGAATTAGCGGTTCTTATTCTTAGAAAACCCATTTAAAGTGCCACCATTGTTGTTGGTGTATCCATAAACGCATCGTTTCAAGATCCAAGTCTCTAATTTCCCTGAATTTCTTCACAGCTAAATCTTCGACCCCTAAGAAAACTGCAGGCACATCCAAGAGTTCCTCTCAGGCCTCAGGACAATCTTCTTCATCGACCTGCTCCAAGACTCCAAAGAACAGCAACTTAGAGCTAACAGCAGCGCAACCCAAGACTGCCAAGAAAACCGAACCTTCCAGGTCACCAAGGCCCCCTTCCAAAACCTCATCCGAAACTGTGGAAAGCTCCTCTAAAAAGGACCAAAAGAAAAAAGAAGTGACTTCCGGTGTTGAGAAGGCTGAGGAGACATCTCAGAATGAGAAGGGTGCCAGTCATCTACTGGAGTCCTCTGCAGAGAAGGACAAAAGGCCATCATATGTTAACCCAACCACAGAGGAAACATCCTGCACCGAATCTTCAAATGGACTTTCTTCAGACACTTTAGGCCAAACTGTGAGGACGGAGGGTGAAACCGAGGAAGAGAAGGCAGTGGCAGACCAGCCACAAAGGTCAGTTAACATGTGAATGTTTAATATCACTTTGTAAATTCTAGATGTCCTTTAGTGGTGTATTGTTGATTTTGATTATATAACATGCATGTCAGTGTGCCATGTGCTCTGTGTATTTCCCCTGAAGGTAGTATGACTGTTGCAGTTGAGTCATGCTGTATGTCATCCTCCAATCAGATGTTTAGTGAGATTGAGGTTAACAACAACGCGTAATACCGTTCAGAAGTAAGAGGTCAAGGCTATATTTTAATTGATCAAAAATACAGTAAAAGCAATGATATATTTTAAAATAGTCATTTATTCATGTGTGATGGCAAAGCTTGATTTACAGCATTATTCCTCCAGTCTTCAGTGTCACATGATCCTTCAGAAATCATTCTGATATACTGATTTGCAAATTGCTGCTCAATAAACCTTTGTATAATTATTATTATTTCAAATTTGAGACTTTGCTGTTTAATAATTTTTCAGGAATGGTTGGTAAATAGAAAGCATTTATTTAGAATACAATGATTTTATAAAAATGTGAAAGTATTTACTGTTGCTTTTGATCAATTTAATGTGCCATTGCTGATTTAAAAGCATTTATTTCTTTTAGAGAAACAAATCCATACTGACCCTAAACGTGTGACCAGTAGTTTAATTTATTCTGTGATCGAACTTCTTCAGGCTGAAAACTTGTTCTTTTTATTTTTAGTTGAGCTGTTTATTCATAGTTTGCCAAAATGGTTTTGTAATCAGTATTTCGTGAGACATCAAGTAGACCTTGATCTTGTAACATACGGGACTGTGAATTTGGTAATATAAAGTTGTAGTAATATAGTGAGTTGTCTAGGTCTAGGACTTTATCATGTGAATTATAATCAACTTTTTAGCTAGACCTACAGGATTACAGGAAAACAACTGCACTGAAGGGGTGATATGATGGCGAATCAGCATGTATGTGGGACTGTTTTTATTCCCCCCCCCCATTTTATTTCAAAGAGTCAGTAAGAGAGGGTCGAAAATGGAAAACTAAACTATGACTCTTTTGACACACAAACTAAAGTTCTAAATGGACTTCAGGGAAAGTACTAATTTTACAACTGAATGATGTATGATCCATTTAATGTCTTGAATATGTTAGCCTCTTTCCCTTATTTGATTGTTAACTGATTATGAATGTTTTATCAAGACTAAATTAGTGTTTTCCGTTGCCTTTTGTAGGATTGTTGGGACTGAAGAGGGAGAGAGACGACAAAACGTCAATGTTGAAAGCCCACAGGTGTCCATCATTCCTGACTCCATTCAAGAAAACCAAGGCAATGACTCTGATTCAGATGGACCTATACTCTACAAGGATGACGAAGAGGAGGATGAGGATGATGAGTATACCTCTAGTATGTGTTCAAGTCTGGTTTGTGGTGCTTTTAGACCCCAACCTCTTGTTTCTCCATATTTTTAGTCAATAAAAGCTTTTAAAAAGTTGAGACAAATTAATATTTTGTAACTGAAAGGCCTTAAATATGCAGCTTTTCTGGTTATGCATTTAGAGTATTCTAGGCGTGTCTTCAGCCTTATGTTTATGAATAAACGACACAAAATACAGCATAAGTACAGATGATACATTTCCAAGTGGTTTCATTCTTGGTATCTGCATTTCCGAAGTTCCTCTTGGACCAAAGCTTTGCCAAAATTCTCTGAAGTACAAGCCTTTAGTTTGTTAAACTGGAAAAACATGCTGTCTAGTCAGCGTTACTTTCTGGCATGCTGGTTACTACGCAGACTTTGCTGCCAGTGCACTATGCACAGCGCATTCCTGGAAATACTGACGCCTTTTTTCATTTTCTGTTCATTCCACACTGCAATCTGAAGATGCTTCACTGATGTCAGAATGCAAATACCTTATCATTAAGTTTAGTTTTTTCTTGAGTTGCACTGGAACTAAAGCACTGTTCAGCTCAGACAAACTAATTATGATTTTCATATCATGGCTGATAACTAATAAATGTCAGATATTTAAATTAATTACCATTTTGAATGAATACATTTATTTGAATAAATAAATAAAACACAAACACACACACACAAAATAATTCTGAATTAGGCATCACAACACTAATGTACAATATAAAAAAGTCTGATTTTAAGATTTGCAAAACATTTCATTTACTGTGTTGCATAATTTATTAAAATTAACTTTAGCCTAAATTAATTTTAAAATGTTTCCATTTTACTTTTCATACAACAATCTAAATCCCAAATATCACAACATCAGCCATAATAAATATATATATATATAATCAACCTATAAATTAAATTTACATTACATTTATGCATTTAGCAGACACTTTTATCCAAAGCGACTTACAGTGCATTTAGGCTACACATTATTTTACCAGTATGTGTGTTCCCTGGGAGTTGAACCCATGACCTTTTGCGCTGCTAAAGCAATGCCCTACAACTGAGCCACAGAAAACATAAATGATGCATTATTGGCAGATAACCAATATAGGGTACCAATATATCACTCATAGTTAATTCTTAATTGTTCTGTTTATAGGCTCACTTGCCAGCAAAATTCGCCGCAAGGACACACTTGCCATCAAACTTGGTAACAGGCCCAGCAAGAAGGAACTAGAAGAGAAGAACATTCTCCCACGGACCTCAGAGACGGAGCGACAGGAACTACGACAGCAGATTGGCTCTAAACTAGTGAGGTACTATAAACCAAGCTGTTCTCTACAGGTAGTATGTTTTGGACACTTGCATTGTCAATTTATGATAATCAATATACTTTCGGTCTTTTGGATACACCTGACTGAAGTTTTGTTTCTGATAATCTTGAATGTTTTGAGTGTTTTTTTTTCCCCCTTTACAAAAGATTTATCGATTATCTATGTGGTTTCTGCCAGACTGATTCTTGTTTTCGTCCTCCCATAGACAGCTGAGCCAAAGGCCCACCACAGAAGAGCTTGAACAGCGAAATATTCTAAAACGTATGTCTCCTCTGTCACAATCTCATTGACATAGTCTGTAGGCAGTTGCTCTGTTGGCGTCGCTGTTTATCTTGGTCCCTGTGTTGTTCTTATGTGATATAATTGATGAAGCTAGGAATGTAATGAAGGAGCTCTGCTGTAACAAGCTGTTAGCTCTATTCCAACAAACAAGGAGGTGTAAATACTGCATCAAAGAGTTGCTTAAAACTCACTACTTACTTGAAATATAATTGATCAGTAGCCCCTTAATGGGCTTGAATGTCCCAAATCTAAAGTTATAATGTACAGTATAAACAAGTTATTATTTTTTCCTGATGTAAAAATGAGGTTTACAGTTAAACAAGACATTGATAATTGAAGATTACAAAATTAAGTTTTGAACTCCTCACTGACCATGCTTTAATTCTAGACCGCGATTTAATGTTATGTTATGCTGGCTTTCACTGTACTCTGATCACTTACTAACAAAGACTAAAAACCAGCATTGACATTCACATATCAGTTAGTACCAAGTGACCATGGTTGTGGTAACTTTATTCTCAGTTTTGTAATAATTGTCAAAAGATGGGTTTAAATTTCAGAGCAAATATCAGTCATCGAATAGGATAAAAACTGACAGAAGAGACTTTCTTGTTTCCCTGTAGAGAAAAATGAGGAAGAAGAACAAGAGGCCAAGCAGGAGATTAAAAGAAGACTATCCCGAAAGGTACAACCTTCTGCAGTCTGCCAGACTGTCCTCGTTTTTTAATCTATCTGAAATATTCATATTATTACAAACTCACAATTATGACATAAATAAATTATGACAGTGGGGCATTGGGCCATATGCTGGCCTTACAAGGAAGTAAAATAAAAATGTAAAATATGAGGACTAGTAGCTCAATACATCACTTTAACACAGACTAATTGAGATTGTGATGATGTAGTTGTACTTGAATTTATTATTTAATATTTTGAGATGTTCCTCTGCTATTGTGAAATTAGATTAAAGAGTTAATTTGGTTGTGTCTGCAAACCACTCGCATACTCCAGATTACAATGTGTGAGGTGTTGTGGGGAGTATAAAAGAGTTTTATATTCCTGACGTGTTGTAAGAGTTGTGGCTTGAAGTCTGACCATTTCAATTATGGCCTACTAATTTAGTTTGCTGCTAATGCCCTATATTTTGAAGAGAATTAGGACAGAGGATGTAATCGGTCAGATAGACCAGAGCTATAAAATGGTTCAAGAGTCAGTTACAGAGATTTTCTCAAAATTGAGGTGTTCTTGCTAAAAGTGCAATAATTGACAATGCTTTTCAGACAAATGACTGCAGGCATAGAAACCAGCTCTGAGTATGTTGTTCACTTGTAAAGTTATTCACATCCAACCTGCTTCATTCTCAAAGAAGAAATTTAGTTTGACATATTCATTGTTTCACTCACATAAGGTATTACTTGGGTTAGAAGGAACATGCTTAACTTCTATTAAAGGTGACTGCACACACATTAAAAGGTGACTCGAGGAATTGCTTTGTGTCTGTAGCTCAGTGTCCGGCCCACAGTTGCAGAGCTGGTGGCACGTAGAATCTTGCGGTTCAATGAATACGTGGAGGTCACAGACGCAAAGGACTACGATCGCCGTGCTGACAAGCCCTGGACCAGGTTAACTCCTGCAGACAAAGTAAGGCACTCTTCTCTTACTGTTGCTTTACATTGTGTGTGCTGTGCTATATAGAGTTCTGAACACACACCTCGCAGATGCCACTTTTGCACATAAACCATGCAAATTTGTTGATCAAGTTTGATGAATAGTAGGATTTGTTTTTTTATTTATTTAAATAATGGTTCAGAGGATTAAAATATATGTAGATAATATCTTTACAATATAAAAAGGTTAAACTGCTCTAAAACAGAGCTAAATTAATACTTTTCTTTTTTAATTTTGACTTGTCTATTTATGTCTTTTTGGAGTGAATATTGTTTTTAAAGAACGTGGGAACCTCAAACTAATTTAATTTATCACTTATGTAGATTCCCTTACGAAAGGAAAATATATTTACCAATATATTTCTTAAAATATATTGTTATATATTATTTTCCCTTTTTCTAATATATTATATATTTGAATACATTTAATAATATATTGATATTATATAATGTATTGACATACATTATATAATATATTGCAAAATATACAAATGATTGCCGCTTTCAATATATTGCAATATATTGAAAAAAATACATATTAAATTCCATATATAAGAATATATGCCTAATATATTACATTATATTTTCCAATATACTGCAATATATTTTTGTTTCATAAGGGTTAAAAGACCTTCTAGATCATTTGAGATATTTCAGAGCACAAATGCTTTAATAGTTGTCCCAAAATGGGAGTAGTTCACCCTCACATGATTCTAGACCTATTACCTGCTGTTATTTCTTGCTGAACACAGGAAGTCATATGGATATATTGTTTTTTGGACCTTTTTTTCTTTTGTGCTTTTTGGCACTTTGTGAATAATGAAACTTTCATTCTATACAACCATTCCAATGATTTTTATGAATGACAACGGATGTTTTTATCCTGTTTAATCTATAATGTTATGTACTCTTGGGGCCATCAGCTGTATACATATCAACTATGCTTATAATTAAGTTCCTGTCTTGTATAATTTGGAGAACAGTTAATATCTGGATAGTGGGATCAACAATGGAAGAGTTGCCTTTTGTATGGTCACAGATGCCACCTACTGGGCATGTGACTTGTGCATTTAACATATGGTAATTAACAAAAATTCAAACACTTTTGTTGTCAGTAGTTTATTGTTTTTTATTAAATTGTAATCACATTAAAAACAAATTCAGTCAAATATATTTATAGTCTACATGACACACGTGTCTGGTTCTTGCCTAAAAAGACAGGTTTGTGATGTTTGTAGTTTAGAGATTTGGCTGCTTTTAGCCTTACCCTGGAGTTGGTCCACCCTCCGCCTATAAAGTATTTAATTCTTAACAAACTTTAAGTCATCATTGTCACTAATGGCCTTTCTTTTTTCTTGTCACAGGCTGCTATACGTAAAGAACTTAATGAATTTAAAAGCAAAGAAATGGAAGTCCATGAAGAAAGCAAACGGTTTACCAGGTATGTTTGTGTACTAGCAGCTTGATCAAAGCAAGATGAACTGAAAACATTGTGAGAGACGGGTAAAGCATTGAATAGACATTAGGGAATGTCTGGGCAAGGCAATATGGCCAAAACAATTATCACAATAAAATGTTTCAGTCAATATTGATAATCATCACAACACATATGAAATCAAAAAGTTTATAAGCAGATTTTTTTTAGAAACCAGGCCATTAACTGTGGTTTTAAACTAGTCTTTATTCTCAAAATATGACAAAAACTTCACATTTACCCAGCCCTTTGTAAAATATAGAAAAAATTCACACAAAGAGAGGTGGTGCCTCCATAGCACTATGATTGGTTGACTATCTGTTTATTTGCAGTTCACCCTGAATAGGCCAAACTGCTGGAAATGGATAGACAAAGTGCAATTACTTTGCATCTGTTATAAATTAGACGTCTGTCAGTATGTATCTGGCAGGGCTCTTTATTCATCAAGTGCCATGTTAATAGACTAGCTGGTGATACGAAAGATCCCATCAGCTGCTCTTTCCACTGCCTCGTTTCCTCTAAATATTGCTCAGATCTGTTCTGCGTCCTGTCTGCTGGCATCACTGCTAAACTAGCGTCTGCTCTCTCCATTTTGTGGCAGATTTCATCGGCCCTGAGGCGGTGCCTGGTGGTGGGGGTGCTGGACGGCCGCTCTCTCTTCCTGTCTCCTCGCCATGCTTCCTGCTCGGAGGCTAACAGACTGGCTCCCTGTAGCAGCCGCTCTTCTTTGGAATCGGCTGCACTTTGGTTCTTTCTTTCAGCCACTAGAGGGCTACAGCACGGCTAAAGATAGGCCTGGGATGCTATAGCGGGGAGAGAGGGACCTTCAAACAAGATAAAGCAATGCAATGGTTCTGACACGTTTTCTTCATATCTGTAATGTTTTTGCACACATTAAGGACAAGACTTGCACTCTTTTAATTTAAAGTGTCCCTGATACTCTCTCAAGGTTGAGCACAGCAGAGTAAAATATTGAAGAGCGTGCAGTGACTCATCGGTAGCACACGTTCTTGCGTGCAGCTCTGAGCATTTTTTTGTTTTGTTTTGTTTTGTATACATTACATATTTCTTGCAGTATTCGTGCAGAGTCCAGTAATACCAATGAATATCCATGCATGTGAAAAACATTTTATATGACTAATGTATCTGGTTCAAAGTATATATTACATGGATATTGAAGTCCTTCATAATGTCCAGGATTATTACTGCCATTATTCTCTGTATCCAGATTAATACGACCTCAATATCATAGAATGTAATCAGATTTGTGTTTCTGCCTTGACAGTGTTGTTTTCTTTTCTTTTCTTTAAAATTGTCTGATTGTTGTCTGATATAAGTGATCATGTTGTAACATATCTATCTGGTCAGGAAGAGACTACTATCATATGTTTGTGACCTAACTCATGTTTGTTTACCTTGTATTTTAGTCCCCCCCCCCCCTTAACATTATCACGGGTTTCCAAAGTTTCAGCTTGCATCTTGTTGATTTGGCTTTTATGTTGTACATAAATTTGGTTGTGTCGACCGTATACAAGATGTGGCAAGCAATATAATGTAGTGAAACAGTAGTTTTAACTCGAATTGGAAAGGGCTTATAGTCCATTATTTTAGTCCATTATAGAATGTGTCTGTATTGCATTATTGCACATTTTGGTGCTCTATATAATATATGATTGTAAGTCACGGGCAGAATTTGCTGGACACTCAAGTTTTTTTTCATGTAGTTAGAAATTGGGGAAACTTAAATTATTTTAAATCCGTTGTACAGTCTGTGTATGATATATGTGAATACATCCAGTACATATTGCAGTATATTGGCTTGATTTCTTTCTCAGAGAAACATATTTAAAGAGGGGTGAAAACATTAACTTGTATTCATCATTCTGTATGTTTTATTTAGTTATTTAGGTTATCAAGCTCTCAAATTTAACATGAGAAATCACCTGAATCACCACTGGACAATTTTAAATCACATTTATACAGGTTTCATCGCGATCTAATCAAAGAAAACCATTACAATGTTTTTTTATTAAATGGATAAGTATATACAGGTGCATCTCAATAAATTAGAATAAATTAATTTATTTCAGTAACTCAACTCAAATTGTGAAACTCGTCTATTAAATAAATTCAGTGCACACAGACTGGAGTAGTTTAAGTCTTTGTTTTTTTTAATTGTGATGATTCTGGCTCACATTTAATAAAAACCCACAAATTCTCAACAAATTAGAATATGATGACATGCCAATCAGCTAATCAACTCAAAACACTTGTAAAAAGGTTTCCTGAGCCTTCAGAATGGTCTCTCAGTTTGGTTCACTAGGCTACACAATCATGGGGAAGACTGCTGATCTGACAGTTGTCCTGAAGACAATCATTGACTCCCTTCACAAGGAGGTAAGCCACAAACATGCATTGCCAAAGAAGCTGTCTGTTGAGTTGAGTGAAAGGAAAAAGTGTGGAAGAAAAAGATGCACAACCAACCGAGAGAACCTCAGACTTATGAGGATTGTCCAGCAAAATCGATTCAAAAATTTGAGTTAACTTTACAAGGAATGGACTGAGGCTGGGGTCAAGGCATACAGACGTGTTAAGAAATTTGGCTGCATTTGTCATATTCCTCTTGTTAAGCCACTCCTGAGGTGTCTTACCTGGGCTGAGGAGAAGAAGAACTGGACTGTTGCCCAGTGGTCCATAGCCCAAGTTTCTTGAAGTCCAGTGTTAAGTTTCCACAGTCTGTGATGATTTGGGGTGCAATGTCATCTGCTGGTGTTGGTCCATCATGTTTTTTTGAAAACCAAAGTCACTGCACCCGTTTACCAAATATTTTTGGAGAACTTCATGGTTCCTTCTGCTGACCAGCTTTTTAAAGATGCTGATTTCATTTTCCAGCAGGATTTGGCTCCTGCCCACACTGCCAAAAGCACCAAAAGTTGGTTAAATGACCGTGGCTTAACTGGCCAGCAAACTCACCAGACCTGAACCCCATAGAGAATCTATGGGCTATTGTCAAGAGGAAAATGAGAAACAAGAGACCAAACAATGCAGATGAGCTGAAGGCCACTGTCAGAGAAACCTGGGCTTTCATCCCACCTCAGAAGTGTCACAAACTGATCACCTCCATGCCACACCGAATAGAGGCAGTAATTACAGCAAAAGGAGCCCCTACCAAGTATTGAGTACATGTACAGTAAATTAACATACTTTCCAGAAGGGTAACAGTTCACTAAAAATGTTTTTTATTTTATTTTTATTTTTTTATTGGTCTTGTGAAGTATTTTAATTTGAGTTGAGATAGTGAATTGGTGGATTTTTGTTACATGTGAGCCAAAATCATCACAATTAAAAGAACCAAAGACTTAAGAAAGACTTAAGAAATAATTGAACTTGTCCAGGACGTTCTAATTTGAGAAGCACCTGTATATTTCACTTCCACAGTGTATACTGAGAGATCTGTTCCTATTTAAACTTTGTCTAGAAGCAATTACTAGACATTTTATGCTGTAGATACTGAATAATTATTACCATACAATTTATTCTATATACCTCTACAAGCTAAAAGGCAAACTAGACATTTTTTGATGTGAAGATCAATTGTAAGCTACTTTATAGATGCATCAAAATGACTTTATTTGTATCCCAGTACACCTACAATAAAGTAAATTCCTACAGCAGGTTGACATTATCCTGCAGTGGCCAGATTGTTATTTAAGACATTGATATTAAGTCAAGGTGGTTTTATTAACATGTCATTATTGTAAATGATCAATCAAGTGTTTGCTATAGTTGTAAATACTGGATGCCGTCCAGGAAATCTTTGTGCGTACGAAAACTGAATGTATCAACTGTGCTCTTGAACTGTTTTCCCAGTGACGCACAGTCATGTATTGTGTATCATTCTGGCATCGTCTTAATATTGACATTTGTATTTCTATCTGTGGATATGTAATGATCAATCTACAATTCATCCAGAAGCCTTGTTTGATTCTGGGGCACATATTAGATGTACAGTAAATTACATGCACATGCAGAGCAAATAATGTTGGCAGGTCACACCTTTCATATCAAGCCCTTTTAGACATGGCCACTGCTGTCGTCACAGGCGCCAAGTGCACTCCATTTGATTTCATGCTTGTTTTAACTTGTTTTTCTTCTCCAGTTGCTTTGTGCTTCAAATCAATTGGTACTGGCATCTGTTCTCGCATATTTAATCATAGATTTGTATGTACTCATACAGAATTACATTTAAACCTTTATGATCTTATAATGAATTAGAGCATGAGAGATATACTTTCAAAGTTAATTGTCCATTAATGTCTCTATGGAGCAAAATGACCTTTAATCTATAAGAACATTTAGGCACCAGCACACATAACAAGCTGACTTAAGACTTAGCAAGAATTTGACAACTCTTTCTTTGCTCAAATGAATAGTTTTTTTCACTGGAAATTATGATTTGAAATTTTACCATTGGCGATGTTGGTGATGGCTTTATGGTTGACTGAATGTAGCAATAGCCACGTCTGTAGACGCATGCTGTCAAGGTTAATGCCAGCTGCTGAAGGACACAAAATGTTTACTCTGTGACATTTTTTTGTGGCCAGTCCAGGTGTTATTTTCTCAGAGCGATGATATGCTTGAAAGAAGAGCTCAAGCTGGTTGTAGGAGGGTAATGAGTGACTGAAAGGGTTGTTTGTTACTGCTTCAACTCAACTGACCATCTGCTCAACTGCAGCATTTGTATACATAATTCCTTCAGTAGCATCTTTCTAGACCTTCTGGACTCTTTAGTATAGCTTAATTCAGCATTATCCTTAAG
This sequence comes from Carassius carassius, assembly GCF_963082965.1. Lineage (NCBI taxonomy): Eukaryota > Metazoa > Chordata > Actinopteri > Cypriniformes > Cyprinidae > Carassius > Carassius carassius. Next base: position 15,026,958 of record NC_081784.1, read on the forward strand.
TTTAAAATAAAAATTGCTGATGAGATTCAGCATGAGCACAGGCGGTTATCTGCTGTGCCAGTATGTTATTCCTGATCCTGATCCTGACACTGCAGAAATGACTCCGTTGTAAGAATAACTCAAACTGTGTGGCCAACTGGTGAGATTTGCCCTAATATGCTAGTGGTAACCGCTGACTGCCACACTGAAACGCTGAAAATCTCTTATCGGTTGAGTCATGGTGATGTGAAGTTTCCTCTGCAGTGATTTATTGGACAAACATTGGAAAAATCCACACCTTTTTATGCATTCATTTGATTTTTCCTTTGAATGGGTCATATGATGCTTTTTTTTAAGATTAATATTTTGTGGTTTTGGTGTAACAGAATATGTTGACATGCTTCAATGTTCAAAAAACACATTATTTTTCAAATACTGTACAATATTGTAGGTCCTCTTTGCTCCTCCTCTCTCAAACGCGTTGTTTTCTACAAAGTCCCTCTTTCCAACAAGTGCAATCTGGTCTGATTGGCCAAGTGCATAGTGATTGGCTGAACATCACAAGCACTTGTCGGAAAAGTAACATCGCTTTCCATAATCGTGAGCTTCATCTTTCAAAATGAATGTAAAGACAGTTAATAATGTCCTTAGTTTTACCATCAGTTCAAGCCCGAAAGGGGAACAGAGTCGCGTGACGGACACAGTGATGAAACTTGTATGTGTTTGCAGTACACAAGCCACAGATGGTTAAGATAACTGATTTTAATAGTAACTTCCATTATATAACACAGGTCGTTAAAAAGGTTGTTTTTTTATTTTTTTGAAAAATCGTATGCTCACCCAGGCTGCATTTATAATGTGTATAAATATAATAATATTGAAAACTGATAAACTCACCTAAAGGATTATTAGGAACACCATACTAATACTGTGTTTGACCCCCTTTGCTTTCAAAACTGCTTTAATTATACGTGGCATTGATTAAACAAGATGCTGAAAGCATTCTTTAGAAATGTTGGCCCATATTGATAGGATAGCATCTTGCAGTTGATGGAGATTTGTGGGATGCACATCCAGGGCACGAAGCTCCCGTTCCACCACATCCCAAAGATGCTCTATTGGGTTGAGATCTGGTGACTGTGGGGACCATTTTAGTACAGTGAGCTCATTGTCATGTTCAAGAAACCAATTTGAAATGATTCGAGCTTTGTGACATGGTGCATTATCCTGCTGGAAGTAGGTTATTTCAGTCAAAGTTGCTCTTCTATCAGCTTGAATCAGTCAGCCCATTCTCCTCTGACCTCTAGCATCAACAAGGCATTTTCGCCCACAGGACTGCCGCATACTGGATGTTTTTCCCTTTTCACACCATTCTTTGTAAACCCTAGAAATGGTTGTGCGTGAAAATCACAGTAACTGAGCAGATTGTGAAATACTCAGACCGGCCCGTCTGCCACTAACAACCATGTCACGCTCAAATTGCTTAAATCACCTTTCTTTCCCATTCTGACATTCAGTTTGGAGTTCAGGAGATTGTCTTGACCAGGACCACACCCCTAAATGCATTGAAGCAACTGCCATGTGATTGGTTGATTAGATAATTGCATTAATGAGAAATTGAACAGGTGTTCCTAATAATCATTTAGTTGAGTGTATATACAGGTGCTGGTCATATAATTAGAATTTCATCAAAAAGTTGATTTCACTAATTCCATTAAAAAAGTGACATTTGTATATTATAATTGTTTATTACACACAGACTGATATATTTCTAATGTTTATTTCTTTTAATTTTGATGATTATAACTGACAACTAAGGACAATCCCAAATTAAGTATCTCAGAAAATTAGACTATAACTTAAGACCAATACAAAGAAAGGATTTTTAGAAATCTTGGCCAATTGAAAAGTATGAACATGTACAGCACTCAATACTTAGTTGGGACTCCTTTTGCCTGAATTACTGCAGCAATGCTGCGTGGCATGGAGTCGATCAATCTGTGCCACTGCTCAGGTGTTATGAGAGCCCAGGTTTCTCTGAGAGTAGCCTTCAGCTCTTCTGCATTGTCGGGTCTGGCATATCGCATCTTCCTCTTTACAATACCCCATAGATTAGCCAGATTAGTCAGGCGAGTTTCTGGCCAATTAAGAACAGGGATACCATGGTCTTTGAACCAGGCACTGGTAACTTTGGCACTGTGTGCAGGTGCCAAGTCCTGTTGGAAAATGAAATCTGCATCTCCATAAAGTTGGTCAGTAGAAGGAAGCATGAAGTGCTCTAAAACTTCCTGGTATACGGATGTGTTGACCTTTGACCTCAGAAAACACAGTGGACCAACACCAGCAGATGACATGGCACCGCAAACCATCACTGACTCTGGAAACTTGGACCTCAAGCAACGTGGATTGTGTGCCTCTCCTCTCTAACCATAATATGGTTAGTTTCTATTAATATTGAAGACTATATGCTTAATATGCAACTCTGCTTAACACATTTTGTATTGGGGTCCCTGCTCCATGTCTCTATTGCATAAGGGGTCCTTTCCCTGAAAAATGCTGATGAGCCCTGAACATTTGTTCTTTTTTTTCCTCATATTTTTAAAATGTAATTTATTCCCATGATAGCAAAAGTGTTACTCCAGTCTTCAGTGTCACATGATCCTTCAGAAATCATTCTAATATGTTGTTTTTTTGCTCAAGAAAAATTTCTTGTTATCAATGCTGCTTATTTATTTTTTTGTGGAAGGCTATGGTACATCTTGTAACATTATGAAAGACTTTTATGTCACCTTTAATCAACTGAATGTGTCCTCGCTGAATAGAAGTATTAATTTCTTTAAAAAGTATGTAATTATTAAAATAATAATAATACAATCAGTGCATTTGTGAAAGGGTATCAACTTTATTATCTTCAAAGACGCTTGTGGTTCAAAAATCTATACAAAATACCACAAAAAAGAAGCATAAAAAAAGAGCAAACATTGACTGGTTCACAAACAAGAGGATTCAAAGATCACCTACAACCCCCAAGTGTCTATGGTCTCTATATTTGATCTCCCTTCACTGAATGAACAAAAAACATCCTGCTTTAAGGACGGAGTCAAAACAGCCCTAAGCATCCTCAGGTTTGTCAGTAGGTGGACCACACGGCTGCAGCATCTTCTCCATCAGGTTAAAGCGAACCCGAGCCTTGCTCTCGTTCTCAGCGACAGCAAAGTAATTGAGAAGGTCGAAGTGGCCCATGTAGGAGCAGTATGAGTCTCTGTGCTGGTTAACCAGCCATTCCCACTTGCTGGTGTCTGCGTGTCCTGTGCCGATGTACTTCGACTGCAGATGCTCCAGCTGACTGTGGATGTTGTAACGGTCTGTCATCTTCAACTAACTGTGTGTCTGATAAAAAAAAAACAATAACACTAAAGGATGTATTGGATTCACGTTTTAAGTATTAAATGTGTGCGTGTGTGTTAAGTGTGGCTTTGAATAATGATACTAGACTCTTTTTAAGGAGGATAAATATTTGAAGTACAGTAAGTTACTCAGAAAATCGAAAAGCAAAACAGTTCATTAGTATGGATATGAAGAAAAAGAATAAAATAAATGCAAACCATCTGCTTGTACAACGTTGTGGACATTGAGTGTATTTACTATTACCAGTTAAGATAATTCGGCTGAACGGGTTACATTCTGTAAGTCGACGATACTGTAAGTTAATTTATTAGTGTTTAAAATTGTATTAGTGTAACGTTACTTACCTAAAGTGAAATGTGAGGAAAGTAAACGATTGATCGATCCCTTCAACAGTTCTCAGTGTTGTTATCTTAGTGGCTGTGCTGCGCGTAAAAACAGGATGTAACCGGAGCGGAAGGAGTTACTCAGAAATCTGTTGGTGTGGAAAACATTATCGCAGACAAGAGTTCCGCTCGGAAGAACCGCAGGCGTCCTGAAAGGTGTTAGTTTATTGCCTCAGTTCAGTATTTTCCCCATAGGGATTTGAAAAAAATAAATAAAAATCATAAAAGAGGTATAAGGCATTAACCAAAGCAAGCAGCTACATGGTGAATCTAAACATTACAAACTTTGATTTCAAGCAAAAATATCTTTGAAGATTGGACAAAAAGACAAAGGGATAATGCTTGATTACATAATTTGCAGTGCTTTTATGGAAGTAGACGGGCACTACAGTATGCTTGATATCATTTTTTCCTACTATCAAATTCAGTGTGCACTAGCACGATACAAACAATATGTCTTCAAAAGCAGATCATGGAGACATTTTTTATCATCCGCAATCAAAAATTGTCATATCGCATTCCCGTATTTCCAGAACATAAAAAATGGTTATAATTCAAGGACATATGATGATTTTATTTATATAATAAAAAGATTAACTGACATTGATTACACACACACACACAAAAGGGCTTTAGCTTACTTCCAGTTACATTCATTGAGATTATGTTGGTCACATCAAACAGATGTTCTGTTGGCAAGGAAACACTTTTAAAAAGCAGATCTCACGAAGATCATTAAGAACCTTGAAACCTTACATTTATTTGAAAAAAATGGATGCGAGACATAAATAGAATCAGACACTTGGTTTCATTTTGTCTCATTAATGCAATTGAAAGGAAATTACATGAGTAAACTTACTTCTGACACCCAATCTGTCACTGTCACAGGAAATATATTAGGGATGTATTGTGCATCAGTAAAAAGTCTAAAAAATACATGTTCCCAATAAAAACATAAACATTAATGCAATGTATGTGTGCTATCGGGGATATTTGTGCTTTCTCATAAGCGGTACAACCATCCACTATGAAAACACATGAGCTCTGTGTCACTGATCACAGTAATGATTTTCTCTTTGAATCACCATTATATTGTGTGACATTATTAGAAAGGAGAGATGAGAGCAGAGGCTTGTAGGAGCACTTGTCTTTTAATAGTAGCCTATAGTGTCAGTTGCATCCGTGGATATGTGATAACTGAGAACCGCACAATAAAAATAGTCATTATTGGCTCAAAGTCAACAGGTTTTCTTTTTTGACATATGGTTGGGGGTGTGAAAATCAGCCGTTTCTGACAGCCTCATTGATTTTAGCAGCACAGTGCACCACGTTTGGAGAGGAAAAGGCTTGAACTGAGAAAGGATTCAGAAAACCTGATCTCATGAGAAAAAAAGGAATTTGTTTTGTTTTGTTTTTTTGGGGGGGGGGTGAATTTGTAGAATTTGAGTTGTACTAAAAAATGTATATATATTTAATTTTTTTTAAAGAACACTAAGCATGAATGTCCACCCCGAAGATTAATAAAAGCGTCCAAATGAGAATTAATGTGAATTAATTACGAATTAATGTGAATTTGCCACTAATTTGCAAAGACATCAAATAGTTATGTATTGACACGAGAATGTGTTGCTTCTGAATAGAAAGCAACAGGTTCACCCAAAAAATAAATTTCTCTCATCATTTACTCTCCCTCATGTTGTTCCAAACCATTATGACTTGCTTTCTTTTGCGGAACAAAAAATATATTTTGAGACCCCATTGACTTTTACTATATTGGCAAAAACATGAGGGTGCACATGAGGGTGGAAAGGGAAGCATGATGCTAGAACTTTATTTTCTTTTAATTAGTTATTCAAGTCAAACCTGACGTGGAGGCAGTCAATTCTTTAGTTTTATTTTAGCACTGACTATATTACTATAATTTGGGGACACAAGGGAAGTGAGCCTATTCAAATGTTACTGACAAAGGAACAGAGGTGTTCTTCATTTGGTTCACAACAATGTGTATAAGCTCTTGCACACTCTGAACCATTTTGGAATTAATTAGATTACATTCAGTCGACTAAATTACTACATCCACAATCTTTATATTTAATTTATTCTCCGGGGCACTTTTTTCCTCTGCAGTCTATATAATCCATGTCAAACTTGAATTATGCTGTATTCATTATAGCTAGTGGGAGGGATGAAAAGAGATGAGCTGACATAAAGCTCTGGTTCCTTCATATGGGACAATCAATTAAAATGTTCTTGGTTTCATGTTATGGACTCCATCTCCTTGGTTAGGTTTAATCTCGCATTGCTGAAAAATATTCTGCGCTATAGGCCACACTTAAATGCGAACTGCAATTATGACCCGAATGACTGCCGCCCCCTTCTTGCCTGCTCTCCAGTGCTCTGCTGTTTCTCATGCCTTAGGTTATGTGCTGAGCAATCCTGAACATACTAGCTCTCTGTTCCTTGATTTCCCCGGGGTGTTGCAGCAAGATTGCATGTGGGGGGAAACTGTGCTTCAAAATGACTGAAATGGCAGCTCAAAGGCCATGATTATTTGATTTCAAAGAATTACAGAACCAAATTATTGGCCCCTTACAGCTGGCATGGATCTCAAACTAGATAAGAGATCCTGATAACTGAAAACAGCTGCAGTAGTCTTATATTGTGTCCAGGATTCTTTCTTACTAATAAAAGTCCTGGTAAGTGATTTTGATCTGCGAAGTGAAATGACCGGATTGGAAGTTTACAAGAACAGTGGTTAAAATGACAGCACCTTTAGAAAGGTTCACATTTACAATCAGGCTCTATAAAAATGCTACATTAAATGACATTTCAATGGACCTTTAGGCATATAAATCTCCCATCATTTAATGTTGATTTATTTTTTTCAGAGCCACTACAATTAACAACTGGCACAACACAAGACGTATCACATAAGAGTTTCATAACTTTTCATAACCATATCAAAACACTTATTCTAGTGTGAATGATTTATTTACGATGCAGCATACAGTATATAAAAACTTCTATAAACACCTGCACAGAGATCTTCAAGGGAATTTAGAGCATAAAACATTACATTTTTTCAGAATGTCTTAATGTGAGTGACAATCAGACATTTACATTTGACATTTACAAGTACAAGCACAATACATTTGTCACCACCGAAGCATGAAAATTATCCATTGTTGCAAGAGGCATTTCTTATTGTCCACGGAAAATCTGTGAAACAGTGCGCATGTCATATCCAACAGTCATTTGTGTTAAATACATAATTTACATTTTCTGTGATCATAAGTGAATTCTTACATTTTCTTTGTTCTACAAATAAAACAATGTTATGAGTATGAGTTATAAAATAATTATTATCATAGCTTTTTAAGTAACATTTAAATGTTAAAGGAGACTTAAGATGCAACTCTAAGAGGATATATAATATACAGTTCTTGAATGTTGGACTAACATAACAGATATGTCAGATGCATAGCTGTGAACATCACTGATAGTGATATAAGTTCAGCTTATTGGGATCGGATATCTAGTATATTTCATATTACACATTGAAAGTCACTTCAGCAGTCTTTCTCTGTACTAAAATTGTGAAACAGCTCTGGGAGGCCTAGTAAGCTTCAAGAGGCACAGCTCCTGTAGGTGAAGGTGTTAGACACCGGTGGTGATCTGTGTGACATCTGAGCTCATGTCAACACTGGGCTGGCAGCGGGACTCCAGTGATGACATTTCCAGGACTAGTCATACCTGCTGATTCGTCCTGTCTACTGTGTGGCCACTGGACTGGCCTTCCCGCTGGGGATTTCTGGTGCGTGTGGAGTTCTGGAGGTCCAGCACGGATGGACTGGGAACACAGAACTCTCGGAAACAGCGCTTAAAGTTCTCATCCAGGAAGGCGTAGAGCACTGGATTGAGGCAGCTGTTGGTGTAGCCGAGGGTGATGCAGAAATGCCAGGTGACGGTCTGCAGGAGGGAGCTGGGAATGGTCACCAGAGCCTTGATGATGACAAAGATGTGGATCGGCGTCCAGCAGATGATGAAAACCGCCACCACCACCAGGACCATTCTGGTGATGCGCCGGAGGTTTCGGTCCTTCTCCTTGGAGCCAGACAGCATGCGCACACTCTTCAGGCGGAGGATCATTAAGCCGTAACAGATGGTGATGATGAGGACGGGCATAATGAAGGCGAAGATGAAAACGCAGATCTTTAGGAGGTTCTCCCAGTACCAGGAAGGATGGGGAAAGAGCAAAGTACAATCAATGATGCCAAACGCTGTGAAAGTAAGAATATAGCACAGTACAATAACACAGTGAGTCATGTGAAAATCTATTCATATTTGTAAAGAAGACAGTCCTTCTGCCTTCTGCTACGGCTATTAAACCGCCTTATGATTTTCTTCCTAAATGTCTAGAAGTGACATCAATCTAAATTCACTCAATTACAATTTTCTGCCTCAACGCTTCTTTCGTGTCTGCAAAATTTGTGTTGCCACAGTAATAATACGGGATGTTATCTGTATTGAGGAAAATGTCTTAATATATTAAGAGGAGATCAAGCTAAGAACTGGGTAAGTGTGCTGAAGTACTTACAGGGTTGCAGAAAATCATGGTACTGTATGTTATATAAACAAACATTACTATCTGACATATTAACATTATATGCTAATGTATGGCTACTCGGTTTAAATTTAAATGTGTTCCATAAACCAATGCTTTTTTTAACAATTGTTTGGAAAAATTATTGTTAATTTACCATAGAATATCATTGTTGATTTATAAGGAAAAAGCAAAATATGTGTCTATAATGACATTTTCTTGAACAACCATCATAACACAAAATACGTAGATTTCCTGTTCATTTTGAATCAACATTACCAAAAAAATGACAGTGAGGGAGTTACTTGTGAAGAATGATTCGCTGATTGAGTCTGTTTGAAACTGTTAACTCACAAGTGTGACGCATTATGCTCATTGTAGTGAGCAGAAAAACACTGGTGTGCAATGCACTTTTTCAAGATGATATCTGACGAAAATGCAAATGACCACACATAGAGATTTACCCGTCTATTTTAAATTACTGTCATAGATTTTTAGATTTTGTCCAATTTGGATCATTTTAGTTGTAGTCTGGAGACTCTGGAGCACTTGTTGACGTGAAAGTATCTGTATCCAATATAGAATTTTGTACTAGCATGAGACCATTTTTTGCTTTGTGGAACAAGGCAATATTTCATTACAAAATGTAAAATTGATTTAAATTCTTTCACTGTCGATGGCATAAAGAGAAATGAAGAATTTATCAATTGCGCACTCACATGTCTTTGCAAACCTGTATAACCATTTTTCTTCTGTGGTACACAAAAGAATGTATTCTTCATTGGGGTTTTCCTACTTGCGTTATAAAACAGTTCAAAATATATCTTTAAAATATCTTCTTTTGTGTTCCACAGAAGGAATAGCACACAATATCACGACAGACATTTTATTTCTGGGAAAGCCATCACTTTTTCTGCAGTAATATCCAAATTTTATGTTGAATGTACATTGAATGTGGAGGCTAACATACAACTGCTGTGGTACTCAATAGTGGTGGAGGCCATGACCATGACAGGAAGACCGATGGCAGATGAAAGGATCCAGTTACACACGTTGACAATCTTAGCATTCCGGGGGGTTCTGAAGTCCAGGGCTTTAACCGGGTGGCAAACAGCAATGTAACGGTCGACACTCATAGTCGTGAGGGTAAAGATACTGGTGAACATGTTGTAGTAATCAATGGACATCACAATCTTGCACAGCACGTCTCCAAAAGGCCATGTTCCCATCAGGTAATTGACGCTCTGGAACGGCAGAGTGCTTGTTGCCAAGGCATCTGCCAAAGCAAGGTTGAAAATGTAGATGTTGGTCGCAGTTTTCATCTTGGTGTATCTGCAATGGATAGAAATAGATCAAGATCATTACATCAGCTGTGTTTATTAAAAAACATGTATTAAGGGAAAATAATTTTGATCAGAGTGAGTAATGGGGAAGTGAAGGTACTATAGAAATATTTCTCAGAAAAATACTGAAACAGAACAGACATGAAAGGACACCTCATATAGTACACATTTTTTCATATCACCGCCTAAAATGATTTCAGTTACAATACAAATAGTTCATCAAGCCATTAAGAAAGGTACCTTGTGAATCTTGTAATGTTTATGCAAATGTTAGTCTCAACGTGAATACCACTGGTAACATATTTACAAGCTTTTGAGAAGCTGTTTATCCAATTTAAAGGTATTATGAGGTGAGGTGTACAGACTCAAGGCAATATTCTTTTATGGATGATTTCATGCTAGTATATTTAGAAATGTGCAGGTTATATTTTAATAGGATAAATAACCCTCTAACAGAAAAGACCACGTGTAGAATGTACGTACATGGGTGGACAAATGATGGATGGATGGAGGGAGAGAAGAAGGGACAGATAGACAGATAGATAGATAGATAGATAGATAGATAGATAGATAGATAGATAGATAGATAGATAGATAGATAGATAGATAGATAGATAGATAGATAGATAGATAGATAGATAGATAGATAGATAGATAGATAGATAGATAGATAGATAGATAGATTGATTCACAGAGGCAATACAAACCATCAGATTCATAATACCGCTGTTGGAGTAGCTTGAGAGAATGGTTTGGGCACATCACTAGCACAGCAAGCTAATTACACAAGGCATTATTATTTAGAACTGAGTGGCGCATGTTGTGATGAAATGGAAAGATATCTTTGGTGCAGAAATATAATTTTCCAAGTTTTTGTCTGATGGAGAACACCATGAATAATGGAACAACAGGGGATCTTTCAATCGCTGAACAAAAATGAGATATTGATTTAAACAACAATTTAGTCTGGAATAATAAAAACTGAGTGCAAAATGGTTGCCTGCATTAATCTAAATACGTAAGCATTTCATGAAAGCTTTTCATGAATAATGCATAGCTCATGGAGACTTTTTGCACCTATTTTCCGTGTTTTGGTCTCTGGTCCTTGCTTAATGGGGAGTTCTGAGAAGTTATAAGAACTCACTTCCTTCCTTTATCAAGAAACCAATCTAAATGGTAAATTTCTTAAACTTTGTTTAGGAGAAAACTGCTTGAAAGCATAATTTCTTGGGAATAAGACATTTCTTTAGATGCTCTTGGATATGGCTGGTGTTCTTCTGTAGTAAACACATCCAGATGAAAGAAATACTGACTTTAAAGTCTATATGTTTGTTACCGTTCTTGGCAAGATAATAAATAAAAGATGAGCCATGTGCCAATCTGGACTATGAAGATACACAATTATTTGATGTATTGCAATAGCAGTGGAGATGATAAATCAACAGCATTAACACTGTGTAAACTACCATCTGATTATGGTTTGTCAGAGCTCCACTGTTTGACTTTCACAGAAATAAACATAAATCAGGACAAGGTCTAGTCTGGTCAAATATATACAGTCAACTATAAAAATGTAGCCAGTGTGTGAATAAAACAACTTCTGCAAAAACTGAGTGCAGTTGATTATTGCAGCTGCAGTTCCGCATAGCTGACTGTCACAGACCAAACTCAAGAAAACACTAGGCCAAAATCATGAACATGATCATAAACATGGACTGGCTAAGCCTTCAATTCCATTTACTGTACATGTCTCTTCCCATTCATAATAGGTTTCATACATTGCACTTGATTTAATGATAAAGAATAACCCATTGTGGGGAAAACGATTTGTAATTTCAGTATAGAAAAGAAGAAACATTAGCCTTATTTTCCTTGAAAATACAAATACTGTATATTATTTAAATAATAATTTTAAAATAGAGCACAAAAATTTAAATAGAGCACAAAGTCTGTGCTGATCACCATACATTCAAAAATCTGCAGTTAGAAACAATACACAATAATATTAACAGTTTTCAGCTTTAATTTACACATCACATCAGCATATTACATTGATTTCTGAAAGATCATGTGATAAAACTGTAGTAATGGATTTTGGAAATTCAGCTTTGCCACCACAAGAATACATAACATTTTATTATATATTTAAATAGAAAACAGTTATTTTACATTGTAATAATATTTCACAATAGTACTATTTATACTGCTTTTTTATTTTATTTTTTCTATTTTTTTTATATCAAATAAATGCAGTCTTGGTGAGCATAGAGCCATTTTTCCAAAACATTAAATCTTAACAACCCCAAATGACATTTAAATTAATGTTCACATAGTTTTTTATTGACAGTCATTTTTTGCATCTTTTACCTATATTATCTGTTAAATACTTACAGCCAGATATAGAGACAGAAAAGATTCAGTCAAGAGACTGATGTCTGGAAGATAGATGGAAATTAAATTAAATTAAATACATTTCAAATATATATTTTTTCTTCATTCTTCAAAAAAGTCATCTAAATATTTAGACAGCTGTAAAGCATCTATGAAATCACCTAGACACAACACTCCTGCCCATGGTGAAGTGGATTCATTCATCAAGTCTCATTCAAGGGCTCAGGCGGGCAGCCGTTACTAATGATTACCTTCTCATCCAAAGGCTCTTTGCACCAAATGATCACACCACTTATGTTTCCCACAAGCACTGACTAATGAAGGCACCTCAGGAATGCACTGCACCTCTGTACTTCACATTTAAAACATCTGAGGTGAAATGCCAGACCTTTGAGTCTAATCATTGAACAGAGAGAGTGTTATGAACACCACTTACTGGAAGCACATTAAAATTGTATACATCTTCCTTGCTGATTCGACATTGATGATCAACAGTATACAGTATGTTGTGTTTTGGATGCTGGTGAGCAGTTCTTTACAGAAACTCTTACTGTACACCTATGTCATCCCTGAAGCTTTATAAAGAAACCGAGAGAAGTTTACCAAGAGAATAAATGCATATTGGATAACATGCCTGGCAACCAAGACTTATGATTAACCTAGAGGAAGGTGTGCAGTATTGCTTGTGGAAAGTATTAGGAGTGTCATCCGCCAGCTCAGAGCAAAGTCCATAAGTTAAGTGAGGACACCTGCAGCTCTGAGATGAAGACGGGCACATGTGTTCTACAGTTAACACGTTCTACAGAGAGCTGTTAAAAGCAGCAGTTCAAGAATCAAAACACAGAAATGAAATACCTGTCATTCAGAAGTAGGGCTTGGTGGTATATCGAGTTTGTACAAAATATCGATACATTTTTAATAGGTGCAATAGAATAAGAGTGCAATAATTGTGTCATATGTGGTATTTTAAACCAAATTTTTAATCTAGTGAATGGAACCTCTGCCTTAAAAAGCATTATTTTTGTCTTTAGATTGTAATGTCATTTTAGCCCCTTTTTTGCACATAATGGATAGCATAACTTACTTTCACTATATTTGTCTTCATTGCCTTCAATATAAACAGTTTTTATTGGACAAAATTAAGCAGGATGTTAATTATTATTGAATAATTTTTTTACATTGAATCTTTACATTGAATAATAATTACTGATAAAACTGTATGAAGACAAACCAAAACAGATTAAAACATAACACCATTTCACTCATATTAGGCGGTTCGTTTAAATAATCCATTCATCAAAGACTCCTGAAGACTCACGTTTTCCAAAAAAATATCAAGCAGCACAATTGCTTTCAACATTGATAATTATAAGAATTGTTTCTTGAGTAATTAGAATGATTTCTGAAGGATCATGTGACACTGAAGACTGAAGTAATGGCTGGATTAATTCACTCATATTATAATTTTTTTCTTTCCCCAAAGACATTTTTTTGTAAATTACTTTTGTTGAAGAACATAACAGTGTAGTAACCAGGCAAATCAGATTTTGTTGTGAAAAAAACGAGGACTTGCTTGTTGCTAGGGAACACCAGAACATGTGCAGATTTCTTGTACCATTTACCTATGTGCAATCTGCTAAATTCCAGATATTGATTTAGGAAACACTTGGAACAAATTAACTTTATGGTGTTTGTGAATTAGATGCTGTACTAAAGCATTAACTCAGAATGGCATTTAATAGCCATGGGAGATGTGCATTACAAATAAAGGATGCTGACTCAAAATAACCAAAGCTTTGAAATTACATGCTGGATCTTGCTAAATTGTCTCTTTGAATTGATAGCACATATATGAAAAAACAACAGCCTTTAACTCCAAGCTGTCAATCCAAATGACAAGCTTCTAAAATGGGCATCAGCAAATGTTTTCATCTATAAAAGCCAGAAAGGAAGAAAGTGGGATAGAAGCAGATGAATAAATCAAAAGCTCCTTTTCTCTTTTTTTCATTATGTGCTTCTCATTTCAAAGCTTCCAAAATGGCAGAGGAAAATATTATAATGTAACCAAAATGGATCAAGACAAACTAATTTGGTGTGAGTCATGCATGAGTTGTCTATACTGATTCAGAACTAATCAAAGGTGACATTTACATTTAGAACGCCAGGCAGTCCCAACAACAACCAGCCAGCTTGTGCTGATGTTCCCATGCCAATCAGATGGCTGTCGGGTGCAGTCTAGTCATCTGTCAAGAATAAAGGTGCTGACAAATAGTGCTTTTGTGTCATTCTGTGGTTCTCAGAGGCTGAAGTGTCTCTAGGAATCTGTTTAGGCTTTGAACATGATTTATTTTCATCTACTAAATTCTCTGTTGCTGCAATCTAACTGCATTTGCTCTTTAGGTGGCAAACCCAAATCACAAATGAAAAAAAAAACTTTAATTGTAAAAAATAATAATGGTAAAAAAAAACTGAAAAAAAAGCTGTTTATTGATTCAAGATAAGTTCCCTTTACTACTGTATATAAATGGAAACAGTAAGTTAGAAAAAATCCTAAAATTTACTGTGAAAAAACTTAAACTGACATTCCCAGAATTCCCTGGGTGACACTCACATTGATGATATTTTGTTTACCTAATTGTGCTTAAACGTTTTTGGTTATTGTTTGTAGATTAATATGGAGCCCTGCACATGACAAGCAAGAATAAATAAATAAATTAATTCCCTCACTGTACTAAAACGTGTACACGATTACTATTGCGTTCCCTCAATTTACTATTGCATTCCCTCGATTTGCTAAATCGTGCGCACAATTTATAAATTGAGTGAACAAAATAGTAAATCAAGGGAACGCAATAGTAATCGTGTGCACATTTTAGTACAGTGAGGGAACGAATTAGTAAATCGTTCACACAATTTAGCCTACTATTTTTTTCCTGCATGCCATGTGCGCTCCGTAGATTAGGGTTTTATGTTACAACTTATGTTTTTAATTAATGTTCATTGCATTTTAGTGTTGTGTGTGTTTGTATGATGATGGTGTACAGTATTTGTGTGTATGACACTATGTGGACTTTCTATACATTAGTATTAACCTCAGATTGCTGAAAACCTACTTCTTCCTGAGGCCTTTTTTTCTATTATGTTATTTTGGTAGTTGTCAATATATGCTAAAGATACAGAAAAGATTTCCCTAGTGAAGTAGTCTTGCTAATTCTAATTTACTGTATTTTTACAAAATTAAGGCCCATTCAAACAATCAAAACTGGATTATAAAGATAACTATATTAGTATAGGATGATTTTTAAAACAATTTCTTTATTATTTTATTCTGGTAACCACAGCTTTTTTATTTTATTTTATTTTTAACAGTGATTTATCAAAAAGACAAAATATATATATATAAAACTGTAAAATAAGAAGTTTAAGTAATACAACATTTTGCTGATTACATTCCGCGATTACATTCCATTATTATTCATCAGCTAAGGCAAGCACTGTGGTTTTATCTGACACTGAATAACACATTTTTTTAATGATTCCACAGAGAAGCTTGACCTCAAATATTCTCATTTGGTTCATTCACACAGCGCAAGAGCTCCAGTCCAATGTCAAGCTGGATTGGCCAACAGAGCTCTATATCCACCAGTGAACATCCGTTCCACAGCATCGAGTTTCTGTCTTTTGTGCACACCGCACTGTGTGGATTATTCAGCAGTGACACTAATACAACCCGAATTCCGGAAAAGTTGGGACGTTTTTTAAATTTGAATAAAATGAAAACTAAAAGACTTTCAAATCACATGAGCCAATATTTTATTCACAATAGAACATAGATAACATAGCAAATGTTTAAACTGAGAAAGTTTACAATTTTATGCACAAAATGAGCTCATTTCAATTTTGATTTCTGCTACAGGTCTCAAAATAGTTGGGACGGGGCATGTTTACCATGGTGTAGCATCTCCTTTTCTTTTCAAAACAGTTTGAAGACGTCTGGGCATTGAGGCTATGAGTTGCTGGAGTTTTGCTGTTGGAATTTGGTCCCATTCTTGCCTTATATAGATTTCCAGCTGCTGAAGAGTTCGCGGTCGTCTTTGACGTATTTTTCGTTTAATGATGCGCCAAATGTTCTCTATAGGTGAAAGATCTGGACTGCAGGCAGGCCAGGTTAGCACCCGGACTCTTCTACGACGAAGCCATGCTGTTGTTATAGCTGCAGTATGTGGTTTTGCATTGTCCTGCTGAAATAAACAAGGCCTTCCCTGAAATAGACGTTGTTTGGAGGGAAGCATATGTTGCTCTAAAACCTTAATATACCTTTCAGAATTCACAGAGCCTTCCAAAACATGCAAGCTGCCCATACCGTATGCACTTATGCACCCCCATACCATCAGAGATGCTGGCTTTTGAACTGACGCTGACTTTTCCGGAATTCGGGTTGTAGTAACGCATTATAGCATACATAATTTTCAATAAAGGTTACCATTTTTTGTAATTTTTTCATCTTACCAACTGTAAACACATTTTATTTTTTCCAACTCATCTTTTAAATATCTTCTGCCAATTTTAGAGGCACATGTTCATTCTAAGATACGAACATGACCTCTGTATTTTCAGCACAGTAACTGAGTCAGAGAAAAAAACAACAACAAAGTAAAACAGTAATAACTTTTTTTTTGTATTGTATTGTCTCTCTTATTTTATATTATAGGCAAATACATTACTTGGAGGGATACAACCTCTCAAAACAACTTCCTTCCTGACAGAAGCCCTATTTACAAATGTTTTATAATGGATTGTGAGAACCATTAAGCTTGCACAAGGATCAATAAATATTTGTGACTACCGTCCCTTTTGTTAGCTCAGTATACATCATGAGAATATTTACCTGAAAATTCAGAAGTAGAGTTCAAAATGCTATATATTGAAAAGGGTGTAGAGAGTGGGCACTAGATTGAGTATAGCAGCTGTATGAAACTGAGGACATTCATCATTCAGTTATAGAGAGTACAGTATGAACTGATTAACACCTCTCTGTGATATGATTTTTACTTTTATCTTAATAATTGAATATTTTAGCTTCATTTGGCACAAATCAAGGGGAAAATAGAGATAAGGGACGGATATCGGCAAGCTTTTGATAAATAAAACAACTGAGAGAAATTGTGGGCAGTATTGATTTTTTTGTGCCTCATTGCTTTTCTGCGAAAGAGTAAGAACAGAACAGCTTTTAACCTTAAGTATATGAGAAACTAATTCAAAATTAATTGATATGTACAAATATGTACTTGAATTCTAGTATCCTTCAGCCTAAAGAAATATAACTGATGAATGTTTTCCACTTATTTCTCATTTCCTTGTAGCTGCAGGACACATGTAAAGGACGCAGTTATTGCCGGAGCTGAAATGTTGTAAACAATCGCATGAGCTTCTCCATGACAACGAGAAGCATATGCTATTAAGATGCACAGCATTTACCCTCTCTAAGCACTTAAAGGGGACGTACGATGCGATTAAAAATTTTCCTTTCTCTTTGGAGTGTTACAAGCTCTTAGTGCATGAAGAAGATCTGTAAAGTAAAGTCTCAATCCAGTTCAATCCAATTCTTTATAAAAGTTAAGACTTGTCCACGCCCCTGAGACACATTGTTTAAACACACCCCCAAATGTCTGCGTCACTGTTTGGGAAGATTTGCATAACACCGCCCAAATGTTCGAACACAGAAAGAAGGCGTAACTTTTATTCTCACTGTAGTATTGTTGCCACCGGTGCCATGTTGTGGAGATGCTGTGTTTTGTTGTGGAAGCGAAACTACTTTTTTTGGCCTTCCAAAAGAGGACGATATCCGCTTTGTCATACCTAGAGCCACGTTTAATAGGTTTTATTGGTTTTGTCTCTTCGTGCCGGGAGACGGCATCACACTATGGTGGGGGTGTAACATTTCCATCACACGCTTTTCTCGCTTTTCAGAATGATGAGCTTTGTAAAAATCGAAGCATTTCAGAAGGCAGGGCATAGAGAAGAAACAATATGTACATTATGTGGAAAATAATGTGTTTTTTAACCTTAAACCACATAAACACATTGCATTACACCAAATAATGTTCTTTTTAGCAACGTCATATGACCCCTTTAAAATCAATTTTCTGCACAACTGTGAATGTTTCTCCCTTGCAAGAATGTATGAACACTGGATGCTCAGCAAGTTAAAACAGGAATCCAAAAGATTGTGGCTCTTTAAGGTCCAATTTCCACTTTGTCAAGCTATGGAGAAGTGAATTCAAATGTTGAACAGATAAAAAACTTTTTTAGAACACATTTTACGGCTTTTTTTAAAATGAGTGCTGTAGTATAAGAGGGTTGGTTTTGGTACAAGTGTAACACAAAAAATGTGCAGAAGCAGGACTTGAAGGAAGTGCCTTTGATCTTGACTTTGTATGTAGGATGTTCCTATGTGTTTTAGGCAGTGTTCTGAAATAAATAGATTTGAATTCCACAATAGAAGCAACTACATACATATAAACAAGCTGCAGTTATACAATTGAAAATGGTATGCTAAAATTTTGTTAGCTATTTACACTAAGTATAAAAAAGTCACAAAAGCCAAGTTGATGTTTGGGCCAAGTATAATAGCAACAAGTATTATTGGGGGTTTCATTCCACGACAACACTCCAGTTTGGAACCATAAAAGGATAGTTATGTCATCATTTACTCACCCGTCGTTTCAAACCTGTATGACTTTCTTTACTTTGTGGAATGCAGAAGATAATTTTCAAAATGTGTATGTGTGTGTGTGTGTGTGTTATTTTTCACCTTGGTTTGGACCTCATTAACTTTCCGTGAATGGGCAAAAATAGTTCTTCAAAATGCTTTTGGTGTTCCACAGAAAAATGAAAGTCAAACAGGTATGAAACAACATGATAATTTTTTTTATGATAAATATTCCTTTAAAGCAAAGTGGTTTCCAAGCTAGACCAATTTCTAAACTCTTTAGATAACCGTATGAAAGGAAACACGGTAATGTACTTTTCAATCTTTTATTTATTTCTCTCTAGGCTTATTTTATTACCACATGATGGGGGTTGATAAACCGATCCCAGACTGCAGTCGGCTCATTAATCACAGAAATAGATTGCACCTACTGGGCTATGCTTCCCACTGTAGACAGCTGCCTCTAAATCTGTGATTAGTTGCTCATAACCTCTAAGAAAGTACTGAGTCTCCAAAAAGCAAAGAAAATCAGATGACCTTATGTAGAGGTTAATGGTTCATCAATTAAAAACAAATTTCTTGATTCCTGTATGTCTTTACACTCCATATCTGCTAATTTAAATAACATGAGCAAATATGAATCTGTTTAGGAAGTGGATATGAAGGTTGTATTCAGCATCTTAGGCACAACATCTCTGAATTAAGTAATGTGTGCGTGATCTGAAATACAGTGCCACATATTTAACCACAGTTCTCTAAGACAAACAAGCCCCCACCACCTTATTGAAATTAATTCAGTTGTGTTTAATTACTCTATTGATTGCATCCTTCCCTTATGCCAATGACTGTAATGCTAGGTTAGGATCAGGTCAGATGTGTTTGCAATGTGTGGTTAAATGAGGCAAGTCCCAAAAACACCTGAGTTAACAGCTGTGAATTGTAGGTGCATGAAACATCACGGGCATGTGTACAAACACACTGCGCTGGTGAAGCTTAGAAGTGTAGATAACTTCACCTGATTTACTGATCCATCCATCCATCCTATCTGTCTGTCTATTTTACTTTTTTCATTTATATTTCCTTTGCATTTTTTTGTATCCATTATTAGCCATTCAGGTTCTGCTGCATTTCAGCACCGAAATTCGATGTGAAGCATCCATCCAGTTTTGTTCCATTTTCTTGTTCTTCTACATACAAAATCTCTCCTGAATGTCAATATGTTACTTAACACTTGTGACAGAGAAGTACTCGTACTTTACCATATCATATAGAGTGTGAAAGGGTGTTCTCATCTCCCGTACGCTGACAGGAACGTAATAGAAATGCGTGCGCACTCAGCTTTTCACTCGGTGCGCACCATTTTTATCAGTGGATGAAATACAGCCTATAGTGCCGACCTGAAAAGCATTTGTATTTTATAAATAAGAAGCATACATATTTTATACAAACATATATGAACTACAGCAAAAGATTAGTTTTATATATATATTGATTCTGAACGACTGAACGCAAGAGAAGAGGAGTTTCTGCAACGATCGTGTAGTTTACAAATCAGAATCAGAATCTCTTTTAACATGTCACTTTTTGAAAAACTAAGAAGTAGCCTAATTAAAAGCAGCTACCTATTTATCCTCTAAAGGGGCTGTTTAGAGGGAGCCATCACTCTCGGATGTGTTCTGCATCCGCTATAGGTAAAACAATTTAGGTTACCTGCGCACCATTTCTTACCTTATAATCACATACATGACGAGGACGTTGCCCACCAGTCCCATCACACAAACTATAGAGTATAACGCAGTGATTATGATGGCCACTATCACAGGAGTTGAGCTTTTGTCCAGCTCAGCCGTCCTCTCACATCTGGAGCTGTTCATGCTCACGAGACTTGAGCTGTTGCTGAAGTTTCGGCAGAATACGCTGCTATTCGACATCACTGGGTTAGAAAGCGCATAAAGTAAGTCCGAGATGTTTCCACTCGTCTCCATGGCAAGTGCTGCAAGGCTGAAATTCGCTCGAGTTTATCAATCACGTTCTGTGATATCGATACCTGTCCGACTTCAGAGTGTTCTGAACCCCAACGTTCTGCCTTCAGACGGTCCGCTGCTCTTGCAAGTATAGATACCGGTCTCTTTTATTTATGAATCTGTCCCAGCTGTTCTTACATTACCCTCGTGAAATTGTATCGAGCGTCTGTCATAGCGCGTATTCGCATTTTATTCATCGAAATGACGTCACATATATATGCACATGACTAGAGGCTTACAGCAGTCGCTGATTGCTTTCCAGTTCTTCACTTTCTCATCAGTGAAGCTCTATGAATTTACAATCACTCTTCTGCATGTCCAGCTGAGTTTATGGATTAATGCTATATTTACAGAATGCGAATTAGTTGACTCCCCAATTTGGGATTTAAATCCGCAAGAGCAAGTCAATGCAAAAGGCCGGGGGTCCTGAAAGTAGCCTGCATACCAATTTTTTTTTTTTTTTTTTTTGTACATATAGCTAAATATGTTGCTTTCGACAACATCAAATATTAGAATACAGGTTTAATCATACAGTGCATATACTTTCACCTGTCTGTATATAAATAGTTTAATTAAATTTATTCATATTTACTTCATTATATATTTATTTGTATTAATATGTCACAAAACTTGACAGCCCACATTAGTCTCCTCAAACCACGCATACCACATTTTACACTAGATAAAAAACCAAAAAAAAAAAAAAAAACATAAATGATCTCTGGGGGAGTACCTTTTTTAAAGGTACAAATTTTTACCATTTAGGTACTAATATGAAGTCTACGTTTAAGGTACCAGTATGCACCCTTTAGGGGTAAAAAAAAAAATACAAACGAGTACCTTTTGAAAGGTACCGCTCCAGCGACAACTTTTGTATCTTTGTCTCTGAGAGTATATAAATGAGTAAATATAGACGTATAATCATATATTAATCTAGGTCAGCTGCATGCAGATAATTAGACTTAACTGTTGTAATAAATGTCAGATTTAGCTTGGCCACATTTGGTATAAAATAACTGGGCTGATATATTTCTATAGCTGTATCTTTGTAGCTAGTGAGTGATGTTAGTGAGCGCTGTCTGTGATTGCTTGTGACTTTCATCATTTCTTCTCATGTCCTTCACAGCTAAAAGAGTTCATTTTTCACTTTAAGACTTCAGCTAAATAATTAAAAAAAGATCAATAGTTAATTTATTTTATTGAGACAAAATACATTAATAGAACTTGTTGATGTTTCAAAATCAATACACACATCATTACTATATATATATATATATATATATATATATATATATATATATATATATATATATATATATATATACACACACAGCTGCAAATTAGAATGCAAAAAAATAAAAAAATTAGAATTTTTTTCGTAATTCAACTCAAATTGTAAAACTCATGTATTAAATAAATTCAATGCACACTGACTGAAGTAGTCTTTGGTTCTTTTAATTGTGATGATTTTGGCTCACATTTAACAAAAACCCACCAATTCACTTTTATTATTCACAAATAATGTATGTATGTATGTAATGCAGGACCTTTGGATTTTACATATAAAACAATGGTCTCCATGACTGCCACCTGACTCTTCTTTGAACTTAACATTAAAGTTTTTTAATGATGTATATGGGCTTAAAGGCATAGCAGTTTTACTGATGGTCTTTAATGATTGTAATGATTTGTAACAGGCCACTGAATCCAGTGAAAGGTACAGAGCAAAAAAGCACTCTGAGCACTCCTTCATTTTAATATTTTTATGTATCATGTAATTCTGTTATTAGTATCAGATGTCAGATGTTAGCTGCAAACTAATCTAATAGTAATCGATTTTAATTATGCTAATATAAATTTCTGTGAAATCACTTTCCTTTGAAAACGTTAAATGAAAGAAATTCTATTCTGAGGACATGTTGCATGAGCATTGCCCAGCATTACTTGAATGTAATTTCAAGTATGATCCATCATGCAGAATCAAATGTGCATAAAGGTGCAAAATAGAGATGTGACATAAATTAAAGGAATCAAATTATCTTCTGTCTCCTGGGTTGCTGAAACAGTAGTTGCACAAATTATATTTAACAGAAGTGCACACTGTTCACATAAAATAATTTCTGCATACCTTTGAGGAGAGCCTGTGATTCAAATTTACTGCAGACAGATCTTTTTCAGTCATTTTCATTTTGGGGGTAAGCTGATCCTTTATGTTAACGGAGATTATACAGGATGCTATGTTGTGGTATTTTTTTCAGTTAGAAGGGTCTATTGTCAGTGACCCATGTGACCCAAGATCACAATGGATGGTCCGATAGCTGTAATTAGAGCTGAACACCATGTTTCTTTAAAGAAGCTACTGTAGTTTATATAAAGGAGCTGACTGACCTCCACTCTTTCTCACTCAAATGCTCTAATCTTTTTCACAGCAAGACTGTCTTTTTACAGAACACAGGATTTAGTGGCACCTAAATCTTCCAATTCTTGGAGTAAAAAACACTCCCATAATATAAATGGTGGCTTGATTTATCTCTCAAGAACAAATTAAAGTTTAATATAAATGATGATGTTAATGAGTCAAACAATTTACAATCAAATAATTTACAAGGGTAACACACTGGCAAAGGTTTATTATTGCTTCCCTTTAAATACACTGCCTTTTTGAGTAAAATATTGAGCACCATGATTCCTGATCTTTTAGCCAATATACACAGGCAGTGGTGCATTGAAGTCTAAAATATTAAATATGCTGAACTGACATCTCATTTTAGACCTTTCATGTAATTTAGAACTGGCAGGCCTGCTTCCAGCTAGAGCAAATCAAACCTATTCAAACTGAATTAGAAGCTTTGCATTGTTACAGAGTGAAATTATAATAATTAATGATGACTTGTAATAAAAGTATATTTATTTACCAGTATGTGTGTGTGTGTGTGTGTGTGTGTGTGTTGAAAAAGGCACAAATGCATTAGGCTAACACTTGAATATGAATATTTCTTACGATACTGTCCAAACTTTTCAGTTTTATGTGTCAAATTGCTCTCAAATTACATTTGTTAAATAGACAGATGCTTAATCAGATCTAACAAATCACAAATGATAAAATTGGCACCATTCTGCTGCTGCTTTGGTGTGTAGAGAAAAATGCCAGTGCTCTGAATGTTCGGCTGTCATGAGTGGCAGAACAGTATCTCTGTTGCCATGGAGATGAGAACATCCAAGGTGCACCTAAGCAAAGCTTAAAATCCTGTAAATTAGAGATAATTTGTTTAAATGTCCATAAAACAAGGGGAAATACATTACCTGGCGAGCTTTCAAAGCCATTTTTCTCTCAAGGATTGTGTAACTTTGGTTATGAAAGGCATTATGAACTACATCACGAGGAATGCCCTTATGGACCCCACAAAACGTGGTGTTTATTATCGTTAAATTCAGCCACATGCCAAAAAACAAAAACAAAAAACCTTATTCTATTATGAAATAATATAATAGCACAACTCATTCAAAAGTAAAATACAGTAGCCCTAACATGTTCTATTATAATGTAATAGTAATAATCACAGGTCATTTGTTTCATTATTTATATTGGGTTTCCTTGTTACGTTTAATATATTGTGATCAGGTTTTTAATAACTAAATAGTGTTCAAGGCATAATCTTATTTATTCAGCTCTTGGAATAAATAAGAGAAAAGGAAACCACTCCTAATTCTTCCTGAAGTCAAAGAAATGCCATACACACACAGTATTGCTGATCAAACAAAGCCATACTTATTCTACATGCATAAAATAAAGGCGAAATGTAGAACATACATGGAATGTAAAACTGGACTGTAATTAGTCCTTTCTCTGTTAACAGACTAATTTAGTGCGTGCCTGTTATTCAGAGTAGATTAAAATGAACTATAACACTTAACCTGCATACATTTATGTCATGTTCATTTTTATTGAAAGCATTTATTATGTTAAAATGCTTTTAAAAACTTGTGGCCTAAAGCCTCTGGCCTGGAGGACAACTTCATATAGCTAATTTGAGTTTAATGTTATTACACATTTGGGAGTAAATTAAATGTTAATGGAATGGCTCTTTTGATGAGAAAACTATTTACCTCATACTTCAGCAATGAGACAACTTGAATGACTCTCAGAAAGCAGCCCTGATGCACTTTAATCATTATTCTGGGGGTTGTTTCCATGGAGGCCCGTCTGATCAACTCTTCCAGCAAACATGCTGTTGAACATGAAGAGGACTGTTGAAGAAGGTACAGTAATCATCCAATTAATAAATATACAGCCTGGCTTTTTAGATGTGTGTTTTTATAACTATTAAGGTAAGATTGAGTAATATTCCCCCTTAGGCAAGATCATAAATGGCACAAAATCTCATCCTATCACATTTAATGAATGGCCATGCTCTTCTTAATTTTGTCATTTTATCTGACTTTCATCATTTGTGAGATTTGCCCAAACTCTTTTGAGGATAATTGATCTCATTTTGAGTATTATGTTGAATTTTAAAAGTTTGATTAAAAGAGTGATTTGGGATTAACTGCAAGGTGGGGAAAGACAACTAGCAAATATTTATATTTATTTCCGCCAATAACACATTGGCTGATCTTATGGAAATGTACTGTATTTCAGCCATGGGATAAAAAAAGTATTGCAAATTTTTGTCTCAATGGTTTTTGCTTACAAAACATAATTTAATTCTTCTGACCATAAACATAGATTTGGATGGATTTGGATCTATCTGGCTTTTTCACCTTTTTATTTCAGTCTCTTTGAAAAAAGACAGACTTGCTTGTCCGAGTTGCACTGGTTGTGTGCTTACATGTGAGTCACTGCTTGTGCTCGTCTTTTTGACATTTTTCTATACAAAGAACTGTCCAGAATAAATGTGTTATGAAAGCACTCAAGCATGGAATTCGAATGTATTTATTTTTTTAAATAACTTCAGTGCAGATGTAAACTTAGTCTTATTAATGATATGCAACATGTACACAGTGATGCTTTAGCTCTAGTTTAAAAATCCACAAAGAGTACAACCACTAAACACAGCAAGTACAGTATGTAACTATGACAAGAGGTAGCATTATACAGTTTTATACGGATGAAAACCTAAATGTAATTTTTGTCCTGTTTCTTGCTGTTTTATTAGTGAAATACTAGATCATTTCAGAGGGAGGTCAATTTATTCATATTTTGAAGTGTGTTAATGTATCAATTTCACATATTCGGCTGCCTGCGGTTTCTTCACCTTGTTTCACTATTTTGCCCTAAGGGAATATATCTCCAGAGAAAGATTTGAGCTTATGGAACAGAGAGGAGGCTTGTAAAGGCAGGCCAGTAAATTGTGAAAAACAACAACAACAACAACAAAATCATCTGGATATTTCTATCACAACTTTTGAGACCCCCGTCGAGACTCAATCTGAATTCCTTCAAGATTCACAAGAGGCTAACAAGTTTTCAACAAGTGTTGTTACTTATGAAAGTCTGTGAAAAGACACTATTTTATAATCATCACAGACAATATTAGATCTCTTGAGACCAGCTGACATTATAGCAGAGCAAGCTGGATTGAATGTCAAAAAAATAAAATAAAATAAAAATAAAAGGGGGATCACTGATGTTTTATTTAAACTGAAGGATACAATCTGCTGCTGTTTTGATACAACCCGAATTCCGGAAAAGTTGGGACGTTTTTTAAATTTTAATAAAATGAAAACTAAAAGACTTTCAAATCACATGAGCCAATATTTTATTCACAATAGAACATAGATAACATAGCAAATGTTTAAACTGAGAAAGTTTACAATTTTATGCACAAAATGAGCTCATTTCAATTTTGATTTCTGCTACAGGTCTCAAAATAGTTGGGACGGGGCATGTTTACCATGGTGTAGCATCTCCTTTTCTTTTCAAAACAGTTTGAAGACGTCTGGGCATTGAGGCTATGAGTTGCTGGAGTTTTGCTGTTGGAATTTGGTCCCATTCTTGCCTTATATAGATTTCCAGCTGCTGAAGAGTTCGTGGTCGTCTTTGACGTATTTTTCGTTTAATGATGCGCCAAATGTTCTCTATAGGTGAAAGATCTGGACTGCAGGCAGGCCAGGTTAGCACCCGGACTCTTCTACGACGAAGCCATGCTGTTGTTATAGCTGCAGTATGTGGTTTTGCATTGTCCTGCTGAAATAAACAAGGCCTTCCCTGAAATAGACGTTGTTTGGAGGGAAGCATATGTTGCTCTAAAACCTTTATATACCTTTCAGCATTCACAGAGCCTTCCAAAACATGCAAGCTGCCCATACCGTATGCACTTATGCACCCCCATACCATCAGAGATGCTGGCTTTTGAACTGAACGCTGATAACATGCTGGAAGGTCTCCCTCCTCTTTAGCCCGGAGGACACGGCGTCCGTGATTTCCAACAAGAATGTCAAATTTGGACTCGTCTGACCATAAAACACTATTCCACTTTGAAATAGTCCATTTTAAATGAGCCTTGGCCCACAGGACACGACAGTGCTTCTGGACCATGTTCACATATGGCTTCCTTTTTGCATGATAGAGCTTTAGTTGGCATCTGCTGATGGCACGGCGGATTGTGTTTACCGACAGTGGTTTCTGAAAGTATTCCTGGGCCCATTTAGTAACGTCATTGACACAATCATGCAGATGAGTGATGCCGTGTCGTCTGAGAGCCCGAAGACCACGGGCATCCAATAAAGGTCTCCGGCCTTGTCCCTTACGCACAGAGATTTCTCCAGTTTCTCTGAATCTTTTGATGATGTTATGCACTGTAGATGATGAGATTTGCAAAGCCTTTGCAATTTGACGTTGAGGAACATTGTTTTTAAAGTTTTCCACAATTTTTTTACGCAGTCTTTCACAGATTGGAGAGCCTCTGCCCATCTTTACTTCTGAGAGACTCTGCTTCTCTAAGACAAAGCTTTTATAGCTAATCATGTTACAGACCTGATATCAATTAACTTAATTAATCACTAGATGTTCTCCCAGCTGAATCTTTTCAAAACTGCTTGCTTTTTTAGCCATTTGTTGCCCCCGTGCCAACTTTTTTGAGACCTGTAGCAGGCATTAAATTTTAAATGAGCTAATTAAGTGGATAAAAGTGTAAAATTTCTCAGTTTAAACATTTGCTACGTTATCTATGTTCTATTGTGAATAAAATTGTGGCTCGTGTGATTTGAAATTCCTTTAGTTTTCATTTTATTAAAATTTAAAAAACGTCCCAACTTTTCCGGAATTCAGGTTGTAAATGCCATGTCAGGGGATTGTGAACAAACGTATTTGTGCTTGTAATTATGCTTGCCAATGAAACCTTTTGTGCAAACATTTAGGATTAGTCATGGAGTTGACAAATGTGACCATGAAAAGCCTCCTTGCTGTGCTTTTATCTTCTTTAATGTCCATCAGATGGCACCCATCAGGTGAAAAGGTTCCACTTCATATAAGTCTGTCCGTGTCAGGTTTTAATTGTTGACAGAGACCTTGTTTGCCATTGCTGTCAGTACTGCTCAGTTTCACGAGGAAGAAGTCAGGTCAAGTCACTTTCATTTTGTATAGCACTATGCAATTTAGATACAATTTTAGATACAAAATTAGATACAAGCAGCTTAATAGGATTGAACAGGAAAGTAACTGAATCAGTGATGCAAACTTCAAAAACAAGGCAAATCCAAAAGTATTAGCATGACAATAGTGTTTTTATTCAAGAACAATTACAAGAAACTATACTATTATCAAGAAATAAACTTGATTCAAAAGTTTATATGCAAAAGAAAAATTGAATATAGATTTCTGATCTTTGCTTTGGTGGAAGAGATTTTTGATCACAGCTTTGGGTTACATTGTTATGCCAATAGACAGCGACAAGTAACTGTATATATGATTGAGTCATACATTCAACTGATTTGTTGATTCACTGAGTCATTCAGACACAATCTTTACAAGTGAATTATTGATTCATTCACTTAACCGATTTGTTCAAAAACTGATTAACTCAGGAACAAAACAATCACTGATTCATTAGTATAGTAAAGAAACTGCTGCCTGGATGTTGTACGTAATGATGCACGTAATATCTGCTCCTGCTTTGTTCAGGAACTTTTTTTGATGTCACAATGGAAATAGACAAAGTAACTGCAAATGTGTCTAAAAGTGAAGTCACTTAAATGTCTTGCTTAAACTGTTAAATATTGTAATCATGACCAAAGCAGCTGCTATTTTGGAACAGCAGCAGTCTTGCAGGCCTGAAATTGCTTCTGGATCAAAATGATAAAGGTTTGAGCACCTTGTCACCTCTGTGTAATATTTGAGTGTTTATATTTTTAAGTATTCAAACGGCAGATGTTATCTGCACATTGTGTAAACTGTCCTTCGGCAGTACCTTGACATTACAGTTAAGTCATTTAATGACTACAATGCACTTAATTGATTGAATAAGAAAACCGTAGTGCCTATTCTTGTTATTATTCTTTAGAACTGATTCAGATTGTTGGTAGCTTATTATTTTATGTGTGAGCTTCAACATTGAACAATCTCCTCACATTTGATCTGCTTTATGAAGCCACTGCAGAATATCTCTCAGCAGAATGAACCTCTGAATGTCCATGTCATCATCATGATTTAGTGGATTGTATTGTTCAAGCCAATGCCAAATCTTTATCCTGTTTGGATAAATGCTTTAGCTGTGATTGTAGGCCTGTGTTGTGGATGATAAAGGCATATAAGGCTTTATTTATAAAGTGATCATTGGAGTGTCTATCCATTGAAAAATCATATTTTTGGGGTGAGCTGATCAAAAACTGTTTTGTTGTCCATTATACTTTTCTGAGACTATGTATTGACATTGCAAAACAATAAAAGTTTGAATACAGATTCTTTTTTCAGATTTTTTGTTTGTTTTTACTGCCATTTGAGTATTTTGTTATCTAAGTCTGCAGAGTGCATCTAACACGTCTGGTATGGCACATTAATACAACCACAAATTTGATTGAAATTGTTTGCTCTTAGAAAGACTTGGAAAGGGAAAGGATGATTGTTGGGAGGGGGGCTGATGACAGCTGTTTGGAGTGAAGTTCAGGCTTCCTGATTTCTTACAGCATAATTGCTTCTTCATTTTCCATTGGCTCAATTCCAGGTGGATTTGTCTTGACTGAAACTTTGCTGCTTTTCCTCATCCTTTTCTTAAATGTTGTGAGCTAGAGCGTATTTATTGGAGAATAGAGAGACAGTGATTGGTTGCTGCAGAGGATGTGCTCTGCAGTACAAAAAGTCACACGCAACTCAGACAGCTCTGTCTGTTGGTGCTTTGGCTGAGAGAATCATAAGATATACTATGTACTGTGGTCAAGCATGAATTCATTTTGTGGTCAGTGCATTCCCAGCTGTGGCTGTTCAATTCTACACAGTCTTTGGGTTTCATCTAGATTTAGGAGCAGTAGTACCTCTTCATGTTCATTAGCTTTGAAAGTGGAAATAATGTTGTAGCATTTACATTAAGTAAATGTTCAGATTTTGATTAAAGATTTAACAATTGTTTTTAAACGGATTAACTTACACAGATTAACTGTTTACATCAAGACCAGCAATGTGCGCTAGTAAAGTAAATAAAGTCAGTTTAGATTTCATACGGACTTTAAGGATTTTCAGATGTTCAAAACAAAGAAATGTTATTATACAAAAAAATGTACTTTATATATTATTATAAATGTACTGTATAATTGGTACATTTGTGAGCTCTGTGTATAGATGGTCAGATATTCTTGTTTCAACTGAATTTCAAGATCATTCTTAAAGAAAAAGAGATCCATACCAAAGAAATTCATGTTTGTTCAAAACCCTTCAAACAACCCACTTTTTTATTTGATTTAATACCATAATAATGTTATAAATAATGATATAAATTAACATTTATTTTAAAAAATGAAAAGAAAACCCTACATTTTGAATGTTTTCATTTTTGTTTTACTTGTGGTTAGACCCTACTACCTTTATTTATGATATCTGGATTAGTTTATTCTGATTGCTCAATTGCAACTTTATTTTTGTATAATGATAACTGCTGAACTCCAGAATTGAAACCGAGTTTCAGACAACTGCCATATAAGCAGCATACATAAACATAAACAAAAAACTACTAAGTGCACAGCTCTGATCATGCTGTTAGATCACTGACTCACTGCAAGTTGGAGCACTGTGTAGACCATAGTAATGATATCTAAGTGGATATCTCACTTTTGTGTCCAGGCATTAGTCATCTATATTGGTGATCCTAAACTGGCATTCTGCTAATATAATTTGTGAAGAACAAAATAGAAGACAAGCTGCTTTATACTCTACAACTTAATTTTTATATAAAACTGTTCATATACAGGTGGAAATACTGCTATTATTAACTCAATTTTTAGTAGAGCTCAAACAATTCTAATACATTTTTACAGTCTTTTGTGTTCTGATATACTTGACTGTTGCAGTAGTTGCTTGTTCAAACACCGAATGAATCTTAAACATGAAGTCCAAATATTTGGCTAAGCAATTATAGTGGCTTCAGAGAAGAAAAAAAGGATTATAGGTTATTAAACAAGCCATTCACTTCAAAAAAAGAACAGCAGTGCCCAAGGCAGAGACGGTCATTAATTTGACCTCTGGAAATAAATGAAAGAGCTCAACAGACCAAGCTCCAAAAAGACAGTAGAAAACAACTGTGCACACTGAACATTCGGTTTAGCAGTGAAGTCGTGTACACAGCTAAGAAGCTAATTACAATTTATTATTTGTTTGGTTCACATCGCAATTTGTAGTTATAATAAAGTCATCAGACATCCCCTAAGGCACTAAAATATTATGCCAAAAATAGTTTCTGAGCCCTCTAATGAAAGCACACCAGTACTACAGTTTTAGTTTATGTTTTAAATAAAATTAATTACATATTTATTTATTTATTGGGCTAGTGCTATTGAAAGTATTTAGATGCATTTATTGGACAGAAACTAACTGGAAAGGCAAGAGGCAAGAGGATTAAACTAAAAGGCTTGTCAGTTTACTCTAACAGCCTCCAGTTTAATTGAATTTCAGAACATGCTGCTAATGGGATCCTAGTTCAGTGCACTCAGTATGGCAGATTTAGAGAAATTAGGAATTATACCGTCAGGAAATAAGAGTTTTGCATGGCCACTAATGCATAATCTGCATATGTATTTATACTGTATATATGTCTGCATTACACTACTCTCTATGCTTGCTACAACACTTATGCACATGTGAAACAGAAGTTCTATGTGGTACATAAATATAAATCGAATTAAGATGTTTTTACAGAATAAGATTTCTCCAAAAAACGAATCATTATAAACATGCCACAGTGTTTTCTGCATCATACAGTGGACAGCACTCTGACTCTCCCACAAGGGGGAGACTGTCAAGATTGTCATCACAAACCCTGGGCCGAGTCACAGAATGCATGCTGGTAGAGAAAAGGTTTCATTTTGTATCATTTTGACCCAGAAACACACTTAAAGTTTGAACATATTTTTAAAGACTGCTTTGTTGTGATGTACTGTAATTGTTATGTTGGAGATTCATTCAAACTAAAAGGTTAAGTAAAAGTATAATGTTTTACAAATGCAAATGTCTTTTACCGGGCTCCATTAATTAATATGATTTTTTTTTTTTTTTTTAGGACAGCCGAGTGGGATCCAATGAGGGTGAGATCCTGTAGTCACTTCAGTGATCCTTGGAGAATCTGATTTGTTCAATCAAAGAGCTACCATGCTTGTGTAAGTAGGCTATAAAGTTTCAGTAAAAAGAGCAAAATTAGTGCGCACCAAAAGTTTATTATTATGTTACTGGGTCTCTTTTCTGCACTAAAGTTTTTTGGACTATATGTTGCCGCAAAAGTCTTGCTTTAATATTTAGGCTACCCTAATGATTAATAACCATCAAAGAAAAAAAGAGTTACATATCAAACATTTTGTGTGACCTAGCTTCAGCACACATGTGTTTAATAAGTCTTCTCTCAGCTCTTCAATTATTTAAGATTGCCAGGGCTTTGATTGCAAGTTAATTTATAGGTTGGCTCCCAGAGGCACAGAGGTGTGAGATGAATCATGTCACCGGCTCCAGGCAGACAGCTGCTCCCTCAGGGTCTCCTGTCAAACCTCTGGGACCCTGATAGTGATTGAGTGTATCTTACCAACTAGAAAGGATACTCTATACTGCATTTGTTTCAAGTTCACCCATATGCAATACTGAGATTGCGTCTTTTCTCTTTATGCATATAAGATTCAGGCTTGTTTTTATGTTTGGATGAAGATGAGGCAATGCCATTGACAGGAATGTTACCCCAAGAGAAATCTTGCAAAGATTTCCAGAAATGTTTAATCTTAAATTAGACTTTTTGATGTTGTTGGATGATTGAGAATGGAAACTCATCTCGGATTGGTTTAGAGTTCTAGGGGATGGAAGTCATTTCCTGGAAAGAGGACCAGAAATGAGAGTCTTTCTGTGAACTCCAAAGCACTGTTTGATATAAACAGGAATCCATTTAAAAAAAGGCCCCATTCATAAACACGAGCAGAACTTATTTCTGTGTAAACTTTTAAATCCGTTTTATTAATAGTTTTAGAGCTGAGAATGGTTTTAAAAAGTTTTCCTTAGAAGTAATGAGTTGAAGATGTATTAGCTTATCATCAATGAATTAATTTCCTGTTATTATAATCATGTACATCATTTCATTGAAGTCATCAAGGCATGCTTCAGTTGACTGATGTCGTTTCCAGTAAAATGGACTTCCACAAACAAAATGTGATCTTAAAGAGATAGTTCACCTTGCTGGTCCCCATTGGCTTATAGTATGAAAAAAAAACACTATGCAGGTCATTGGGTGAGCTATTACTTTAACACTGATCAATTGTGAATGTGCTTGAACTCTTTTCATATCATCTGTATAGGTACTAGGCACATAAATGGTAATTAATCCAACATGAGGTTTTTACGATTTTTGTTTCTTCTGTAACATTCTGTAAATGTTAGAGCTTCACAATTCACAGAACTTTATCAACTAACGAGTGCTAGACTCAGCTAATTGGTGTGTTCAGCAGAGATATCTACTCTCTAGTGAATGTCTGCTGTCAGTGCTTTGACGATTCTCATTCTCCTGTTTTCCTTGACTGCTCATCCATCTGTGTGTTTTGTCCACAGATATAACTTAACCCCTGTGGACAGCCATGTTTCTTGTGTTTTATTATTAGATATTGTCTATTTAATTGCTGTTTTTTTTTCATGTGATGTCACTGAGAATAGGTTAATGGAGAATCAAAGCCACTTTCTGTTGCCCAGAAGAAAACTGTCACATTGATTAATGGAATGGTTCATTATTTTTTGTCAGGATAAATCAAAAAAATATACAAATAATATAACGCTACCTTTTATTGCTATATATTTCCATATATTCATATGAGAACTTGGAAACCAGTGCAGTTGTCGAAAAGGCATATACTGTATATATATATATATATATATATATATATATATAACACATGAACTGTATAATAGAGACAGAATGTTTTATCTCCAAAGAGTACAGTATTAGAAGACAGTATAATTTTCCTCAACATTGAAAAAGAAGAAAAATTCCTTAATTTATGACTTATTTTGTTCTTTTTTTCCTTAAAATAATGCATACTCGCTGCTTCTCCCTATGACCAATGACAAAGAAAACTCATCAATTCGTGTAAATAGAAAAGCATTCGTCCTTTCAAACATAAATTGCATGGCTGAGCCCTGAAATGTTCAATCTACAATAACCCACATTTATGGATATTTCGAGGACATCAAAAGTCAGCTACAACATTTGGAACCACCTTCATTCAGACTTTAATCATTTTCAGTATTTTCAGCAAGCAGATGCTTACTACTCCTCACTTTATTCATCCATCCATCTCAGAAATGTCAAATGGATAAAAGTGTTTAAATGTTTGTTTGTTTTTTTCCTTTTGATTGGGACTCATGTTCTGAGGCATTAAAGTAAACGCAATCAGCATACAAACAGACAGAAGGACTTGTGAGATTATGAGGTATAATATAAGCTATAGCTTAGATAATGCAGAAAAATGTCACTGAAAGATTATACACTTCAGTAAACATTGCAAAATCAACAACTCTAAGATATATGACAATCACACATGCCTAATGCATTATTAGATATAATCTAAGCTCCTTGACAGTGATACCAAATGATGCATGAACTGCTTGCAACTGGGAATCAAAACACCACTGGGTATCAAACAGCAACACTGAAGATGCAGTATAAGCTCAGCCAAAAAAAAAAAGAAGAAAGAAGAGGATCCGTCCCTTTTTCAGGATACTGTGTAACATGCCATTGTGCTGCTGCAGGGAGGCATGAGGACTGCAGATGTGGCCAGAGCAATAAACAGAAACATCCGTTGTAAGATGCCTAAGGGAGATATTGTAATGTAAGACAGGGAGACAGGAAGGACAGCTGATCATCCTTGCAGTGGCATACCAAATGTTACCATGTGTCTACCCAAATGTGTTCATGAACTTGCAAGTGCCTTGGTGCAAAAGTGGAGTAATATCTCAAGGCAAGAATTGGCAAAATTTTCTCAGTCCATTAAAATGAGATGCACTTCAGTAGCTGCTGATAGACACACCGCATACTGACTGCTACTTTTGATAAAGACCCCCGCTCTGTTCAGGGACTCGTTAATGCATGTCATGATTGTCAAATATCTGTGAAACCTGTTCAGTTTATTTATCTTTTTATGTGAAATATTTACACATTAAGAAATTTGCTGGAAATATGAGCAGTTGAAATTGAGAGGACGTTGCTTTTTTGCAGAGTATAATTAATGCACTCACGCACAATATAAATGATAAAATAGATATAAATATAAAAACAAACATAACTAAATAATAAAACAAAACAGTTTGGAAAAAATGAAAGATTGGGCAGGATTATGTTTTTGTCTTGGAGTAAATTCTCATACAATCTAAAACATTTTTTTTCTGCATAATTGATTAATTAATGCATCAGATGGCTACACAAGAAAGAGACATTCGTTATCAAGCCTTTATTCTCTTTTGAAATGTGCCGTTTTACTTTTCAACCTTTGAATGCAGTCTCTATTGCCATCTCTTTCTAAACTTGAAGGCACAGTAACAGTGACACTAACACTTCTGTCCTTTTCACCATATGGCAGCCTATATAATCATTATATTGTGTGTATACTGCAATGCCACACTGTGGAATAACACGGATACACCAACTCCCATTCTGACGCATTCAGCTGCCTCCTCTTAAATCAAACATGAGATATAGTGAGACATAATATGTGGAATTGTATTAAAAGAGGGAATTTAAGGTTCATTTTTTTCTTTCTAGTGGGGATGGGAAGGTTGTATGGCACATAATTAGAGCCTTGTAATTGTATTGTGCTCTCAAG
Source organism: Carassius carassius (assembly GCF_963082965.1). Classification (NCBI taxonomy): domain Eukaryota; kingdom Metazoa; phylum Chordata; class Actinopteri; order Cypriniformes; family Cyprinidae; genus Carassius; species Carassius carassius. The sequence continues at coordinate 15,063,287 of NC_081784.1, forward strand.
CTGGGGGAAAGCTGGGTGTCCATGGCAACTGATGGAAAAGTGAGTCATCTGAGATTTTTGTGTGTGCCCGTGAGTGTCTACTTGGGAGGGTTTGCGACCACTAAAATGGATAAACATCAGTGCATTTTCACTTTCATTTCAGGTACATGTGCACAGGATATGACTAAGTTTTATGTTTTGGTTTTTTGCAGCAAACAAGCATAAGGACTTTTTGTTGGAGGACTTTTCAAAACATTCAAGTAAAGAACCTTCTCAGATCTCATTAACTGCATCCATTTCTCAAAAATCAAGGCATGTAATTGAAGGGATAATATCATGAAAAACTGAATCATATAAAATGATGTACTTTGTAAACATATACTCCAGATCTCAAACTTCCTTCTTCAGTCCATTTAAACCATTGAAAGTAAAATTGAAATAGGATAGTTTTTTTAGAACCAGAAGAAGATATTTCAAATGCTACCAATAAGAGTTAGATGTGGATGTTTGCCAAACATTTTTATCCTTGGGCAGCATCTGCAGATTTTCATTAACTTCTGACTGTACAAAGTTCCAACAAAACAATGGCTGAAGTTTATTCAATTGTTTATTTTTAATCCTGGTCATAGCTGACATTATTAGTTTGTTCAGCACATTTCAACTTGGATTGTTTTGAGAGCCTGTCACAATGTCACACACAGTTTTTCGACAAGGCTGTGCCATTAAAAGCTGTACCAATGACAACTGTTGCAAAGCCGCAAACCCACACGCTATGCTATTCATTTTACATTTGAATAGAGTCTATCTACAAGTAGAAAAGGGGGCTTGTTCAATTTTATATGTTTAATATATTTATTCAGCAAGGAAACATCAAACTAATTCACAGTGAGTAACAATATAGACACTGACAATGTTACAAAATATTTCTTTTTAAAAAAAATTTAAATTAAATAAATGCAGCCTTGGTGAGCATAACAATAAATATTATTATATCATATTAAGTGAACCTCAGTCCAGATGGAAAAGTGTCCCCATACAGCTGAAGGGCTGTGAAGGGAGGCTTGCTGTCCATGTAAACTACATAAAGAACCAGAATCGAGTGCTGTGCCACCAGCTATCACAAGAGATAAGGACACTGTGACTGAGAATGTCACTCCCATAGGGGCACATAAATCACAGCTGATGATGCTTCAGACACTTCGAGACCTGGGGCGCACAATCCATAATTGACATTTGACTCAAAATGTTTCAGCTGAGAGCTGAAGCTATCAGTCTTTCTCACTCAAGATTAATGTTGTCACAACACAACAGTGATTGGAAAAAAAAGAAAGAAAGAAAAATAAAAAACTAAAACTGCATCTGCCAGAAAAGTTCACTCAAGGTTGTCTGCCTGGAATTACCTTTCAGATGTTCATTTTTTGGCGACATTTATGCATTAGCTGATCTCATTGAGGACCAGGTGTACAATCCCATCACGACATAACTGCTAATGGCTTGAGTTTGGAGGGAGACTAAATGACTAGCTGATTTTTAAGGTAATCAGAATATTAATTATAATTATTAGCAATATGTATCAGCACCCACAAACCTTCCACTGATACAGTTCATGCTACTCGGGTTTCTTGCGTTCTGGAATGTGTTACCATTACACCCTGTCTAAAACTGCGTTACAAAGTCTTTATTTGCTAATATTCATACATATTGTCAAAAAATCTGAGAAAGGTCTATAAAGTTGTGATGGCCGAAGGAACATTTTATCGCTCTTTCATATCTCTGGAGACTTAATGAAGATCTGAAATTGTTTTTCATTCATTTACATATGATTTGAAGAGAAATGCTTGGGCTCATAATGAAATCTGAGTTTTGATTGTAGATTTTAGTTTCTTGGCAATTAACAGTTTGAAGAGGAGACGTGGTTATTGAGGTTTTTTTTCCAGAAAAATATGACACCCCTCCCCCTTCCCCCCAATTTATTCTTATTGCTGTCTAGGGGAAACAGCAGAGATATTAAAGAGATCTCAAGTGTGTTGTTTATTTCCTATGGGTAGTGATATAGTGATTGTTTCTTTAAACGAGGGGAATATGAAACATCATTCACTAAGTTAATGGCAGATTATTCAATGAATTACCAAACAAATTTAAATTAAAATCTGTGGCATAATTAACCTGTCTTAGATTGCTAGTGAACATAACATAGCTGCAGTGCAATTATGGTACAAGTTTAAGCAAAACAAATGACTTATTAGTTGCCATAATTTTATGTATTTCAGGTCAGTGCTTGATTATTTATTTATTTATTTGTTTATTTATTTAGAAATTTACACTGGCATTACACTGATTGCTTAGGAGGGATTGTTATTCATGTAACGTTTTACATGTTTACAACAGGTTGTTAAATGTAAAATATGAAATTTGAATGTAAAAATGAATATGATATAGGGGGCAACTCAAGGGTGGACTAAAAGGGTGAAATAAAAATAAAATTATGTATTATGTATCAAACAGGCACTGTTACAGCTACAAAGTACAAACCCAGTGCCAAGGACGTAGGACATTCTATGTCCTTTTTGGATTAAATTTAAACCTGTTGCAATGAGTCATTAGAGAAATCTCTCCAGATCAGAGATTAATGTTCTCTACAACAGTTAAAACAAGGCCTTTTCAGAGGTGATAAATGTCAAAGTGATATTTCTTCCAAAGGACTTTGACACTGCATTCTCTGAAATAATGAGCATTTGACATTTCAGATGTAAATGCTTTGATCTTAATAAGCAGCTAGAGACCTTCTTCATCAAAACATGAGAAAAACACAAAACTGTTTTTCACCAATTGGACTGAAATGCCATCTCTAGACAAGCCTTGTTTAAGATCCTTCAACATTGTCTGAATTCCTTTTGTTTCCTCAAGTAGACCAAGTTCTTGTGCATAAAAGATCACGAATGAAGCCATGAAAATTGGTTCTTCTATGGCATCACAGCAAAACTCCCTTCATTTTATACATTATATGTATATACAGTACATTGTATCATCATCAACTCACAAGAGATTTATATTTAAATGACTCTTTGGTCCTTTCTATTCATCGAACACCTGCTGGTCTTTCTGTAATAGAACTGTTGAAATGATGAGGTGGTTAAAGCCAAAGGGCCTGATCATAGCTGAAGTATGTACTCAGGGCCCTAATAACCAGTCTACAACACTATAGGATACATTTTGCAAGCTGTCTTTTCTTAAATCAGTGCAATCAAAAATTCCAGAGCAATAACAGACTCACTGATAAAGGAACACCAATATAAAATAACGAAAATGGAGTAAATTAAATAAAAGTGAAATAACTTTAGCTTAAAGGAATAATTTATCCAAAATTAAAATTTACTGAAAATGTACTTCCCCTCAGTCCATCCAAGATGTAGATGAGCTCACCACTTGCTCACCATTGGATCCTCTGCAGTTAAAATTAAAACAATAATCCACAAGTAATCCACAAGACTCCTGTCCATCAGTTATGGTGTTTTAACTTTAAACCATCACTTCTAGACAAAAAACAGTCCATGATCCATAATAACACTTTCTCCTGTGAAAAAGTCCATCCCTTGTTGTTCACTCACATCAAGATCCACCAGTATATTTATTAAAAACTCTTTTCGCTTTTAAACTTTGCTTGATCTGTGCATATTTCTCTACTGATTCAGACAACATGATATGTAGAAACCAATATAATGGATAGAGGACTAATATGTTAACTGATGGACTGGAGTCGTGTGGATTGTTGTGATGTTTTTATCAGCTGTTTGAACTGACGGCACCCATTCACTGCATGGAATCATTGGTGAGCAAATGATGTAATGCTACATTCCTCAAAATGAAGAAACAAACTCATTTATGTGTTGGATGGCCTGAAAGCGAGTAAATATAAAATATGCATAAATTAATTGATTTGTTTATTGTTTGGCCAAACTATTTTGGACTATTCTCAATGGTCAATCGAATTGAGGTGTGGGGTCAGCGTGGAGCTCAAATAGAATTTCATGCAAATTTGTGAATTATTCATTAGGGGTTCACATACAAGGAATTACAAAGGCACCAAGAATATTTCCCAGTTGTTCCAAACCTGATGAATCATCAGAACTTCTAGATCTAATTGCACTGCTAGATACACCTGCTTAGATGACTCAAGTATTAAGAGGGAACATTTTGCTGAAGCATTTAAGGACAAAACCCTGACAGCAACGAACCACAGTACTCAATGTATCCAGGCAGCTGTAGTGTTTAATGTTTAGTAGACGTGTGATCCAGAAGTATTTTTAATATACTGCAGATCAGACCTTTTATTTAAACAAGCTTATGATGATACATGACTTCATGACCAAGGATTGACCACAGAACCAAGCAACGTGGAAACATAACCTGCTTGCTTTTATCTTTTGTTTACATTTTATTGTATGCTTTATTATCTGATGTCATTTACTGACATGATATAATGTTATCTGCTCTACAATAAAATAACGGAAAATAAGGACATCAGAGATAGAGATAGAGAGAGAGAGAGAGAGAGAGAGAGATGAACTGAACAGCTATTAAGACTGGAAATTATCTTCGTCATCTTTTCACCAGTGCAAGATGGGGACAAGCTATAGCTGCAAGGCATAGGTGGGCTTCCTGTATTTTTATTTATTTATCATACAGCAGAGGGGTGATTCAGTTATTGTTTTATAAAACAATTACTGGTTTATACAATGCAGATCTAATAGCAGGAAGCTTAATTTTTCCCATGTTGTGGGATTAGAAATTATGTATCATTATGACTTTTTTTTAAGTATTTTATTCACATATTGTTGTTAATTATAAGAATATTATTAGAAAAGTCAATAATGGAACAATAGAAAACATCAATGATTCAATGGCTCTCATTCTGAAGAATTCTGTCTATCTTTCTCATTATTTTCTATGACTATTGTCATTAATCAAACAATTCTCAGCATAATAACCACTAAAAAGAGTTGTAGTGCATCTGTACCTCACTCACAGGCATGATAAAGAGAAGTAGCCGTTTGATAGAGGTGGTCACTTAAGGCTTATTCTATGACCAGAGTGCTGTGGTCTCAGTGCCTCCTAGTGGATATCAAAGTGTTACAATGGTGATTTGTAGCAACATCACTCGATCTGGTCTATGAAAAATGCATTAAAAACATTCATCTTGAATATTCATGTCTAAACATTGTCTTTGTTCTTAGCTTTTGTGTGTGTACAGACATAATTATAATGAAGAATTATACAGTCCTCTATAATTTTCTGATTTGTATCTTGGCAACTCATCTCTGTTACTGAATTTTGAAATGGCCAAGAAATGTGTCAAGTGTCAGGAGAAAAAAACAACAACACAAAACAAATATAATGCATAAGCATATGTTTCTTTTTATTTGTTTCTTACTTTTTTTTTTTGACCTTTGTGATATTCAAAAATACATTTATAGGCAAAATATATGTATTTATTTCAGTGCTGGTTGTGATTATTTTCTTCCTTGCATCTTTGTTGTTCAATAATAGCTTTGCATGATAAACAGGCCTCAAAATATAAAATACATAGGATTCATTTAAACATCAACATTAAAATAATTAAACTGTAAGACAAATTTTTGATGAAATTCTACAGTATTGCAGCAAGTTATTTTCTATATTGTAGGTCTATACTTTTATTTTATTTTTATTAATACTACTATGAGCTTATTTGTGCATTTGTATTGGTGCTTTAGCAATAATATTGTATGGAAATTGGGTATATGCAAAACATTTGTAAATAAAGTGACTGAAATAGTAAAAAACAAACAAATAAATGTTCTGCCTCTAAAAAATTTAAAAAATTATATTGATGGATTCTTTGCTAATTTGTAATATTACTGATTTTAAGTATTATTTTAAATAGTAACTATTACAATTTACACCAAATGTTTAAATTAAACCACCACTGTCACAATTTGAAAATTGTTGACAAAGTTTTATAGTGACTCTTGGAGCCTTTTCATGTAGGCTATGCGTTGTGTACGTATGTTTATTAGTGCAGGCATTTTTTGTGAGATAGCAGAATCTCAGCCTGTCACTGCACCTCTGCCTCTGCACCCTGCCCGCACTCCGCAGACCGCGCTCCGTGAGCTGACAGCTCCGCCGCGCATGCGCAGGGCGTCACCACTGGCTCGCTCGGTGCTGAAGTTGGGCGGATGGACGGAAAACACCGCTGATGGAGATAAAACGGCAGCATGCAATCTCAACGCGCGATACCACCGATATCCGCATACACACGTGTAACGACACCCGCTTAGAAGACTGACATCTAGAACAAAAGGGGTAAGGCGACACACGCTCTTTAACGGTCTCGGAGGTCCCCGCTAGCTCGCCAGCTAACGCGCTAACCGTTGCTTCTTGCGCTTAGAAAATCAAAGAGCCGCTGTGAAAACAGAATAAAGTGGCAGTTACATTTCGCCCGTCTAAAACAGCGCGGCTTTTGGGAACAGTTTGCCCATTTATTTTCAAATGTACCACGATGTCTTGTGATTAACACGGTTTGGGGCTTTACCTGCGATGACTTTCGTTAAGATGCTGGCTGTGTCGCAAAACCCAGCGAGCTGCCTAAATAGACAGCCTTTTTCGGACGATACTTGGCGGTTGAGATATTCCAACAGCATTTATAACGCTCGCCCGCGTTTAAACGATCATTAATGTTCCAACGATGCCTAAACATGCTGTCTAGGTAGGATCCTCACTAGGTTTTGACAACTGCAACGGAGAATGAAGGCGAATAACGGGATAACAGCCGTCTATATCTACATATCACGAAACATTGTGTTATAATGATAATTATCAGAAGTTAAACTATTGCTTTTCGTCCAAATGTACCTTTTATATTTAGCTCTATGGCAGCCGACCATTTCTTTGCGATTGACTTTAAGTTAAATATTAATAATTATAATAAGTATTTTATTTCTCGGACTTGCCAGTAGTTATTAATTTTTTTTCTTCTTGCATTCAGTTATTGATGACAGCCTAAGTTACGTGAACTTAAGAGACTTTCCTTCCGGAGGAGGGCTGATTGCTCGACCATTCATCATCACACAAGTTGTGAAGTTCCTCCCAGTCACTTGTGCTTCTGGTTTACACTGCAGCTGGTTGTGTGAAACAATCTGTTTCATGTGGGGAACATTTCATTTTGTGTGTCATATAAGATGACTTGTCAGTAATTAATCCATTCATTAAAACCATTAGTGAACCACTCTTCACAAGTGAAATGCACAGTTTGTAACTTTTGTAATATATATATATATATATATATTAATTTTTTTTTTTTACTATTGAACACTTAAATACACTGAAAATAAAAGCCAGTAAATTTATATACTTCCGTATACTTTATATTACCGATATGCTTTGGTTCTTCACATTTTGCTGTGATATAATGTAAGACTACTGTTGTATTGCAGTGTATTGCTTTGCAGAATTATTACATTTTTCACTTGTCGATAATGCCTGGTTAAAAGCATTAGTTTGAAAGTTTAGGGGCCTTGAGATAGAATAGTATTACCAGTGTCACATAGTAAAGGCAGACGTGTAATCTGCATTTTGGAAGTACTTATACAGTACTTTTTAAAATGCATATTATTCAATTGAAGTTACTTTTTTGTTTTTATGAATTTTATGGGTACAATAGCACTGCATAATGCAATCATTCCAAAATGTAATGTCTTATTATTCTCCTCTAAAGATTTAAATTTTCTAGTTAACAGTTTCTAGTTAACGTATCTAGTTTAATATTATTGAAAGAAAAGCTAATTAGCACTATTTAATTAATAAGCTATTTGATTTTCATAAGTACATGCAATGATTAATTTCAAGTAGTGACGAAACGGAAGTAGCTAAGAGAAGTCAGACATTTTCACTGGAGGGTTCAGTTGTGGCATGATTACATTATGCATGAAGATGACGTAACATTACATATGTATGGATGAGTTCTTTAACATGCAATTAGGAAATAGATTGGATGAATTTTTATTTTATTCTGACTACAGGGTTTTTTGTGTTATTAATAAAAGTGTGCTTACTTTTTGCTTAATTTTGTGAAATAGCACATTATTATTCGTATGTCAAACACTAATTAAATAAGAATTAGAATATAAGAAGTTCAGAAGTAATCAGATTAGACGGAGTGCAGTCCAAAAGATTTAGTTTCAGAAGTGATCTACCGAGCACTAACAGAGAATTACCATTAATCTTTTGGTTTGGAGTAAACATAGTTTATTCATGCTTATTAGTATTTATAGCCCTAGATTAAAGCAGTTCTGATGTTTTCTTTCTGGTTTGATTTATTTTCCAGATGTCTTATCCTGGATCATTTAGCCCTTGACTAAAGGAAAGGGTGTGCCTGCAAATACCAGGTGTTTGAAACCTACCTCCGGCATTCTCCATCAGGCATGATAAGAGAAGATACAAGAGGCCACATTTTGTTTTCCAGCACACTGCCCGTCTCAACGTTTGACAATACAGTCATGATTTTCTTACCTGGTCTTCAGATGGATCGCTGCTAATTTGCATGGTAAGTTAGGGGTGGTTCTCTCCTAGAGTGATTGCAAGTGCGTTGATGATGAGGAAAATCACAAGACATGTTTGCCGAGCAGTGATGTGATGCAGCGCAAGGTGAGAAATGTGGGCGAAGCGAGCCCCTGTGTGATTATCGCATGGATCAGAACTGCAGTGTGACATGTTTCTTGAGCTAGGCTTTGTGGGTAACGGCTCTAGGAGGCTTCTGTTGTGCAGCCAGCAATGGCCTATGCTATGCATCACTTGCTGTTCTGGAACGTGTATGGGGAAGTGCACAAGTGTACAAGACTCACAGTGGAAGAACGGGGTTAGAGGCATCTGAGCTTGCTCACACGCAGAGGCATTTTCACACACTGCAATGTAATTCACCAGTGCAGAATGTATTTTAAGCGGGGAAGTGAGCACTCAAATGCTTGTTGTTAGAAATATATACAATTAAAGAAACCTGTTATGTTATTTTGAATTTTAAAAATGCGTTCAAACTTTCAAAAGCGTTTGTAATCCATTCAGCAGTCATTACTTGAACAGAAAAAGATTTCTTTGAAGATGTGCAGTGTGTGTGGAAAGCTATTTATTAACATAAATTATTACATAGGTCTCTGGAATACTTGATTCTGATTGTTCAATTGTGTGCGTTGTCCAGGACAGTACTATATCACTGACTATAGCTGATGAAATGTAATTAAAAGGAGAGTTCACCCCAAAATAAAAATCATTAACTCATGTTGTTTCAAACCTGTATGACTGACTTTCTTCTGTGGAACACAAAATAAGATATTTTGAAGAATGTTGATGATAAAACAGTTTTGGTGAACCTCGACTTTTATTGTATGGACAAAACCACTGAAACATTTTCATAATATCTTCTTTATGTTCAACAGATCATACAGACTTGAAACAACATGAGTAAACGAACTGGCAACTTTACATGAAATTCACAAAAATATCTTAAAACAGAGCATGTTAATTATCTGTGACTGTGACAAGACTCTGACACAAGGTTAATCAGCCAGTGGGGCATAGGTATTGGTTGTTTTGTTGGCTATTAATCTCAAAATAGCCACATATCATCTCATACAGGTCTGTTGCCAGTTTTTAGTGCCCTGACTTTTTTCAGCTTAACATTTTATAAAAGAATAGCCTATGATTTCCTGTGAAATCAGACTGGTTGTGTAATTGTTTTTTCCTCAGTACAACTTCTTGTTTTACATGTTGTGCAAATGTGATTCTTGTGAGTTGTTGGTCAATGCTCTAGATGTGAACAAGGGATGACTCAGTGTTTTGCATCAGGATGCATGATTTCCATCGCCTGGCGCTGAATAACTGATGGTAGTTTTGTTTTGCATATTTGGTTTATATGGCTCCATTAGCGTAAACTCTCAAAGGGTGTTCACATTACATTATAGACAAACTGAGCTTTCATCACCAGGTTGCAGGGCCATTAATCACAGCACTTGAATTTAGAGGTAAGGTTTCTGTTTCAAGGTCTTTGTTTAACTATAATTTACCTAAATATTCAGAGTATTTATATTTTGGCATCAGTAATGTTGAGTTAATATTGATACTATGTAATGAGGCTAAGAAAACAGTACACTACTTGTTACCCTAGTACAAGCACTATATTAATACGAAATAAAAATTGTGACAAAATGTTTACTTTTATAATTAATAATAATAATTCCTTAAATTTATATAGTGCATTTCTAAGCACTCAAAGCGCTGTGCAGTGTGCTTTATTTATTTATTTTAGAGTGCAAATGATGTGTAGCATATTTAATGCTGTCCTTTCTTACATAAAAATGGGCTGTTATGTGGTTTTGTCCTTTATCACAGCAATGCATTTCAGTCAGCAGTGGATCATTAAAATATGCACCACACATTGCGACAAAAAGTCAGCCAACCAAATGCCCCGTGGTTATAGGATATTTACCAATACCATTCTGGGAAACTATCATTTGATACCGTCTCAGAGCTCCAGCTTGTCTGTTTAGTGCCCAGACTGTTTGTCCCCAAATATTTGGATCAGATGTCTAGGTGATGTGATATGGTGTTTGTGCTGCCAAACCCTGCCAAACGATCAGTTTCCAGAAAGCTTTTGCTAAAATGAACACATTTTATGAGGTCATTGTGTGAGGCATCATGTTTACCAGGGTTTTCCAAAGTTTATTCCACATAATTTATTTGCAGTTCGCTCAAACAACTTGTAGAGCTTAAAGCAATTAGTTGAATAGAGTAATGAGGCAAGTCCCATAAAGGCCACAAAACACTTGAAGTGGTGCAGGGGTTAAATGAATAGTTAAAGGGTTAGTTCACCCAAATAGCAAAATTATGTCATTAATAACTCATCCTCATGTTGTTCCAAACCCGTAAGACCTCCGTTTATCTTTGGAACACAGTTTAAGATATTTTAGATTTAGTCCGAGAGCTCTCAGTCCCTCCATTGAAGCTGTGTGTACGGTATACTGCCCATGTCCAGAAAGGTAAGAAAAACATCATCAAAGTAGTCCATGTGACGTCAGAGGGTCAGTTAGAATATTTTGAAGCATCGAAAATACATTTTGGTCCAAAAATAGCAAAAACTACGACTTTATTCAGCATTGTCTTCTCTTCCGTGTCTGTGAGAGAGTTCAAAACAAAGCAGTTTGTGATATACGGTTCGCGAACGAATCATTCGATGTAACCGGATCTTTTTGAACCAGTTCACCAAATCGAACTGAATCGTTTTAAACGGTTCGTGTCTCCAATACGCATTAATCCACAAATGACTTAAGCTGTTAACTTTTTTAAAGCAAAGCGACAAACTGCTTTATTTTGAACTCTCTCACAACAGACACGGAAGAGAAGACAATGCTGAATGAAGTCGTAGTTTTTGCTATTTTTAGACCAAAATGTATTTTCGATGCTTCAAAATATTCTAACTGACCCTCTGATGTCACATGGAATACTTTGATAATGTTTTTCTTACCTTTCTGGACATGGACACTAGTGGACACAGTGTAGTACATCTCAGCTGAATATGCATCTGACAGTAGAGTAGGAAACAGTCCAACAAGCTCAGATACTGAACATCCTTATGATCCTTTAACTCTACCATAAATCCCTCCCCTGGAATCTAAAAATAATTAATAATCTCTTTTGATCTTACTTTAGATTTAGAAACATCTGTAGTTAACAAGACACTCCAGCTAACACAGTTCCCAAGCCCCCACTGCTTTATTTCTAATCAGATGTGTCTGTCCACAGCCGCAGAGTGTGAGTGGAGTTGAAATGAGGAAAAGGCAGCAGGGACGCATTGAAGGACCCCCACAGGTGCCTGGTCACCCGAGGCCCAACACCTGCTGTCTGTGCTGGTGTGGATGCTGCAAATGCCTCTGGTACATCCCATCCTTCATTATGTTCTGCTGTAAACATGTACTTGCATGGTATATGGCTATTTGCTTAACAATGAGTTTTACATTAAGCAGCACACAGTCCTTTAAGAATTTTATCACCATTACCTGGCTCAGGTACATTACCGTTCAAAAGTTTGGGGTTGGTAAGATTTTGTTTATGTGTTTTTGATTACATTTGATCAAAAATACAGTAACGACAGTAATATTGTGAAATATTTTTTACAATTTTTAAATATTTCTTATTTTTATCAATATTAAATATAGTTGCTGCATAATACTTTTGTGGAAACAGTGGTACTTTTTTATTAGGATTATTTTACATTGATTTGAAATAGAAACCTTTTGTAACATTATAACTGTCTTGCTGTCACTTCACATTTATTTGTATAGCGCTTTTCATGATATACATCGTTGCAAAGCAGCTTCACAGTAAATGAAAGTTTCTACATTAAATTTAGTAGTTTGTTTGTGGTGACTATGTCACCTAAATTTAGGTGTAAAAAACAATAGATGTGTATATGTAGATGCCCTATTAGTGGCTGTTTCTGTGGGCCACTATACGTAAGCCATTCACCATATTGGAATGGTCAAAGCAGACCTGAGAACCATGCCATCAGTGCAGCTGAACAGTTCTGCAATCAAATACACGCAATAGGTTTAAGCTTGCCGCAAAGCACCGGCAAAAGTAATTACCAAAAATGTGACGGGGGAAATAGTAATTATTTACTAATAAACTAGTGTTTTCTGAGTCTTTGTCGCAACGATGAAGTTGCCGATCCTGACTTGCCATCTCCTCATTACAAGCGCATCTTTACAGATTATGATTATAATTAAAGAGTTTTTGTTTTCGATTTGTTTCGTTAAGTAGCCATTTACCGTATTTTTCGGACTATAAGTCGCACCTGAGTATAAGTCGCATCAGCCCAAAAATACGTCATGATGAGGAAAAAAACATATATAAGTCGCAATGGACTATAAGTCGCATTTATTTAGAACCAAGAACCAAGAGAAAACATTACCGTCTACAGCCGCGATAGGGCGCTCTATGTTGCTCAGTGTAGGCTACAGGAGAACTGAGCAGCATAGAGCGCCCTCTCGCGGCTGTAGACGGTAATGTTTCTCTTGGTTCATTTCTCTTGGTTCGTGTCAAATTAATTTGGATAAATAAGTCGCACCTGACTATAAGTCGCAGGACCAGCCAAACTATGAAAAAAAGTGCGACTTATAGTCCGGAAAATACGGTAAAACTTTCTATAAATATATATTTATCATGTCTGTGAGGCATGTTTTCACTGAGTTTGTTAATTTTTGTACTTTTGTTAAAGATGAGATGCAGAAAGCGCATCATGTTTGTTTTCTTTATTTTATAAAAGCACAACATAGTTGATATTGTGAGTGCACACAAATAAAAGTAGACCTTGAGCAGTTACGAATGATGTATTACTCTTAACATTATGATAAAAAATGCAAGTTATCACACTGGCTTCTCCATGTCCTGAAGTGTCTCCGCACAAACTATATGATTTAAGCGCACATTTATCTAGGTTTAACGTTTAAACATTGTTATATGCTTGAACTGTTTTATATCTATAGATTTTGTTTTAGGCAAGTTGTGATGATTTGAGAAGGCTAAATTGATCAAACGTAGGCTCACTGTCTGCCCCTGACCTCTTGGTTGTTACTTAAAAGAAAAAACTAAAACTTATATTTAACAAACAAAAAGTGCTCTAAATGTTTTTCTAAATAATCGTAATAAAAAACTAAATGAAACGAAATATAATCACTTTGCTATTACATACAAAACTGAACTATTTTAATAGCTGAAACAGTAAGCTGTTTAGGGACTGTTTAGCTGTTCAAATCAGACACTAGAACATCCCTTCATTCAGATACAGTGGAAGATCTGATAAGAATCTGTGTAGTCTGGAATATTTTGCTGCTAGAGAGAGTGTGGCCAACTGGTTTAGCCAAGGCCAAAGATCAAGAAGGCCAAACTACAGGAGTTGGCCATCCGAGGGGCATGTGACTGCAATGGAGGATAGTACATAATTGAGCCATGAAATGTTCAGTTTGAAGCCTTTAAAACACTTAATTTAGATTTTTTAAAATTTAATTTATCTTTAAATTTAAGTTTAAATTTCAGCTCAGTGAAGCACTTTAAGCTTCAACACTTTTATAGTAAGTTACCTTTCTTGTAGAATTGTGCTTCAAATAAAGAACTTTATGTTGACTAGATTATTAGTTTATCATTTCTGCAACTAATATGGAAAGCGTTTAAAAAAAAAAAGTTAACTTGTAAAACTGCAGTGTTAAATACGATGCGGTTGGAAAATTGGCTGCACCTAACTTTTGTTTAGGCGCACCAGTGCAGCCAGTGCAAAAAGTTAGTTTAGAGCCCTGCTATACATATCTATGCAAAGATTTCAACACAATTATCAGTGTCATTAATACTAAAGGGAGGAAAATAGCCTCCCATTTTCATCAGCTGTCTCCTTATTTTATTTAATTTTTTAATTTAATTAATTTTTTAATTGTATCTACAAACAAACACATCGCATGTTTTTATTTATTTATTTATTTATTAGAAACAAATTCAGGCTGTTACTCTTTTTTTTTTAAATGTGAGAATAAGTGTTCTTTAAAGGGTTAAATTAGCTTGTAAAAATATATAGGGAAAAAAAGCAGTTTAAGTTTGAGGCTGGGCCATTGAACAAAGAAAGATTGGAAAGGCCATAGCACAGTTTGCAGGGGGACTATAAATAACATGAATAAATACAAATATTGCATGAAATAAAGAAAACATTGAGGAGGCAGTACAAACCCTGCTCAGTAACCTCGGGTTTCCACAGCCATCCCCCCACTACACACTGCCATTATCTGCTCAGTAAATGGCTATTTCTGTCCCACACATCACATGCAAAACGGCTGTGTAGTCCGTTATATATTTAGAGTCTTGTCAGCTTGTCGAACCCCATGGCTAACAAACACAATTATACTTGCTCTACGGAAACTTTGATTGAGAAACACAGTGGGTGTTCACCTGTAATTTGTAGCTTAGTTTCAATAAATGCTCTTTTTAGACTAGAGGAGGAATTTTAGTATTTAGTACTTGTAGTACTTTAGTACTTGGATTATGTTTAGATAAGTTTTTCCAAGTAACACTGAATTAAATGAGAAGTTTTGGCGTAGAACAACTGAAATAGTATTTTCTTGTAAATCTTTTTTTTATTACAACTTTAACGTTTGGGCCATTCAAATGTTTGATAAGCACCGCTATAGGTTATAATATGTTTACACTTTATATCATCTTTTATTTCAAAAGAAACATGTGTTTTTTCATGAATGGTTATGTACTGGAATAGCACTTGTTAGTTTCCAGTCTCTAGTTTTACCATAGCTGTATAACCTTGCATGATGATCAACGCAATATGTTTCAAATGCCACAGAGACTTTGCTGTGTCTAACACTTCTCTTCTCACCCTAGGAATGAAGACGGAAGGGAACGCTCAGAGAGGCAAACATGTACAAAGATGGATAGCATAGAAGCGACAGAGGAACAGTGAGTTGTTAGAAACATCTGTTATATATATATATATATATATATATATATATATATATATATATATATAATATTTGTGTGCTTCTCCAACATTCTGTTAAAATGAGCAACATTTCCTTAAAATGGAACTGCAATTTTGTTAACCATCTTAAATGAAATGATCTAAAAATCTCACAAAGTTTGTTCCCAAGTCCAAGTTCTAATCGAGTGCCTTTTTATTCCATTTACTTGCGCTTTATTTACTGACAGCTGAAGTAAAGTTATTTTGTATGGGTGGTTCCTGCTTATTTTCATTGTCTTCCATTTGAAGGCATCCCACAATGGATGAGGTGATTGCCTGGTCACGGAGCTTTGAGATGATGATGCGCTCTCCAGAGGGGAGGGATGTTTTCCGGGAGTTCTTGCGGTCCGAGTACAGCGAAGAAAACCTGATGTTCTGGATGGCCTGTGAGGAACTGAAAAAAGAAACCAACTCATCTGCTATCGATGAAAAAGCCAGGATCATTTATGAAGACTACGTCTCCATTCTTTCGCCAAAAGAGGTTAGAATACAGTGTGCATACGAATAAACAATGCTGTCTGTGGCTGTAATACATTCAGAAATATAAGATATTCTTAATAAATTCATAATTCATCTAAAAATGACCAAAACAAAAGAAATTCTCAAGCATTTTTGTGCAGGAGCAGTCTCTGAATAGTTGTAAAACTAGTTTTTATTATTATTGGGTGCATATGGGTGTGTTTTTTCCTATATACAACCTTAGTCAGATGAAAAGCATTTAGCTTCTGTTTTGCTGAGTTTTTTCCCCTTGGAGCAACATTGTGCTGATTTTTTTTTCTGTACAATATTTAATGCAAAGCTTTAAGATAATGATTGTTCGTTGATATTCATATTTAAGATAAGCTTTTTTTGCATTCTTTTTATATTTTTTATGCCATCTCTCAATAAAAATGTGATTTTGATGTTTGCTAAACATAATAATAATAATTATTTATTACATTTATATAGCACTTTTCTAAGCACTCATCGCACTTTTCTTTAGCTATGTTTCCATCTAAAGATGCAAATTTAACTTATGCGCAAAACTGGAATATCGGCAAAAGGCATCTCAGGAACCACACTTCAATGGTTTTAGTCTTACCTATCAGATAGGTCCTTCAAAGTATCTTGGAGAGGTGAGGTGTCCAAGTCACAACATCTAACTACTGGGGTGCCTCAGGGCTCAGTTCTTGGACCACTTCTCTTCTCTGTCTACATGGTATCATTAGGCTCTGTCATTCAGAAACATGGCTTTTCATACCACTGCTATGCTGATGACACTCAACTCTACCTCTCATTCCATCCTGATGATCCGACAGTAGCTATTCGCATCTCAGCTTGTCTAACAGACATTTCTTCCTGGATGATGGACCATCACCTTCAACTCAACCTTGCCAAGACAGAACTGCTTGTGATTCCAGCAAACCCATTGTTTCAGCACAATTTCACCATCAAGTTAGGCATATCAACCATAACTCCTTCAAAAAAAGCTAGAAGCCTTGGAGTTATGATTGATGATCAGCTGACTTTCTCAGACCACATTGCTAAAACTGTCCGATCCTGCAGATTTGCTTTATTCAACATCAAGAACTTTCTTTCGGAACATGCTGCACAACTCCTTGTTCAAGCTCTTGTTCTGTCCAGGCTGGACTATTGCAATGCCCTCTTGGCAGGTCTTCCAGCCAATTCTATCAAACCTTTACAATTAATCCAGAACGCGGCAGCAAGATTAATTTTTAATGAGCCAAAAAGAATACACATTACACCTCTGTTTATCAATTTGCACTGGCTTCCAATAGCTGCTCGCATAATATTCAAGGCATTGATGTTTGCCTACAAAACTACCACTGGCTCTGCACCCATTTACCTAAATTTGTTACTTCAGACTTATGTGCCCTCTAGAAGCTTGCGTTCTGCAAGTGAACAACACTTGATTGTGCCATCCCAAAGAAGCACAAAGTCACTTTTACGGACTTAAATGTTTAATGTTAAATGTTAAATTAAATGTTTCCTCCTGGTGGAATGACCTCCCCAACTCAATCCGGGAAGCTGAGTCCTTAGCCATCTTCAAGAATCGGCTTAAAACACCTCTCTTCCATCTTTATTTGACCCTCTAACTTTAACACTCACTATTCTAATTTCTAATCTTTTTGTATTCTATTTTCTTTTCATTTATTATGCAATTGTGTGTGTATGTGTAAAGAGCTCTATCACTAGCTTGCTCTATTCTTTTTTTATTCTATCTGTTTTCTTTTTATTTATTATATTATTTAAAATCCCATGCTATGTGTACTGTGTTAACCTAACTGAGACTTGTTATAGCACTTATATATCATTGCTCTTTATGTTGTTTTTGATTGCTTCCACTGTCCTCATCTGTAAGTCGCTTTGGATAAAAGCGTCTGCTAAATGAATAAATGTAAATGTATAAAACATTTGCGAATAAAGCACCATTTCCGTCCAACGAGAAATCGTCACTTCCTGATAAACTGGCACTAAATATCTCTATGAGGACACTGAATATAATAATTTTAATATGTTATAATAAATTACTTGCACATCAGAGAGAGCAGACATAACAAAATAAATGTGGTCATTGCTTTTAGAGGTGGATGCTGCTGTTTGGGGAACGCAGTCATGGGAGACAGTAATTGTATAGAAATACTTTGATGACAAAGTTTGAAACAAACTTTGATACTTTGAAACAACATATAGATGCTGTGAACGAGATCGGTCCACTGGTTAGTCAACTTATTCCATCTCATAGCGCAAAGTCACATGACTTTTTCAATGCGCATGGTGGAATTTATTCAGTAAATGTGTTTCCATCATAGTTCATGCAAATTTTTTCTTATTGGATAAGAAATTTTTCCTACTCAGTTGTGCGCATACGTTTTTTATGCGCATTTTTTTAATTTATGCACATCTCACCGTTTCCATCCAGTGGCTTTTTACGCGATAATCCAAAATGCGCATAAAAATAGGTGGATGGAAATATAGCTATTGTGAGGGGGGATCTCCTCATCCATCACCAGATGTGATTTGTGATGTTGTTCAAAGGTTTTTTTGGTGTTCATTTTTTTTTTGCATGTTGTCTTCAATTAAAAAAATTTAATTCAGTCTGAATTAAAAAAAAATTTTTTTGCATACAATATTTCACACAAAGCTTGAATATATTAGTTGTTCTTATTAAAATGGCAATTTAAAAACAAAAAATTCTTTAAGTGGTCTAAATTTAATATGAGCAGTGTTATGTAACTTTATGTAAAGTTGTTGATCTTTATGTTTGTTGTCGGTCGGCAGGTCAGCTTGGATTCACGGGTGAGGGAAGTCATCAACCAAAGCCTGGACGAACCCAGCGGTACGATGTATGAGGACGCCCAGCTTCAGATCTACACCCTCATGCACAGAGACTCCTTCCCCCGATTTCTCAACTCATCTGTTTACAGGGATCTTCTTAACAGCAAGAGGGCCTGCTTAGACACCTAGGTTTCAGCAAGAACATTTGTGACAAAAAAGCCCCAAGGTGCCACTCTCGAAAGGTGTGATGTTTCTTATTTCAAGAGTGAGTAGATAAGCAATTCGGAGCATCCACTAGTTACCCTGAAGTTCAGTTCTGTTTAAGTGCCAATATGAGCTGCTCAGGCAACCGTGACACAGAGAAAACGTGTAGGAAAACTGACAGATCTGTACTTCCTACTCTCAACTCCGTCTTTTTTTTCATCCACCTGTTTTGTCTCTTTTGACTCTTCAAATGTCCTTTCTATTCCTGTTTAGCTCACGTGTTCTCTTTATCTCTATGTTCTTTCTACCTGATCCTTTCCATCTTTTATGCCTCCCATATCTGAGGACAGCTGAAAAATGTTATTAATATTATTATTTTTTAAAAAGAAAATCAAAAAACAAATGGATAAGCGGTAGATGTTAAACTAGAAAACCTTTGCATGAAACAAGGTTATGGAATTTACTCCAGTTTGACATTTAAGCCCCGGACTACAATGTTTTTTTTATGCTGTCATGGGGAGAGAACATTGTAAAGCTCTCGTAAGTGAAGGGAAAATTAGCTGTGCCAATTGTTTTGTAAAAGAGAAGCTGGGAAGCATAATCGCCGTCTTGCTGTCCAATCTCTTTCTTTGCGTGTCGACAGTTCTTTAACTGGGAAACATAAGGGCTAGCTAGTGTTGTGATTGGGCAGCTAAATGAATCATGAACATTTCTTTCTCTCTGCAAAAATCACAATGCCTCGACAATGAGTAAGGGCACAAAAGCTGCTGATGCTGGTGACGACACAGTTTATTGTGTAAGTCCTCCTAGCCCCTCCCAGTCCGTAACTAACAGAGAGAAGCACAGGTACTGTATGTCATGGGCTGTAAGCTTCGCTGGATTGACCGAGAATTGCTTGAAATCACTCACCAACGTTCTGGAGGTTCTTAAAAGAGCTTCGAATTGTCTTACACATTAAAGAAATGTATTTTATTAAACAAAAGTGTAGTGAACACTATGCCTTGTTTTTGAGAGTTACACTAGATGTATATCAAATAACTGTGATCGCCGAGACCTGCTCGATGAGGTGGTGTGACCGAGTCGGATCCAACAGGGAAACTTTTCTCTGCCTTCGAGGAGCGCTCATTCTCACGCCTCGGAAAACCGCAGGTCATTGAAAAACGAAAACAAGTCAGTCTTTTTTACGATACTTTTTTCCAGCATGCGTTTTTTCTGTTGTGTCATGTACTGTACACATTGCAATACTCAACCCAGATATGATGTGAACCTCTGCAGGAAGCTTATGAAAGATGATTTCCTTTAGAGGTTTAGATGTGTGTCCCTTAAGAATGACAGCTTTTCAGCTCCGTGTTGCTGGATTCAAACTTGTTCTATTTTCTAGACGTTTATTGTGCTATTGCAATCGCAGCAGCCAGTGCATGAAAACACAATATTTAAAACATTGGTGTGTTAAACCACTTTCTCACCTTTTAGCTGAGTAATTCAAGAGTGAATTGCATTTAAACCAACGTTTTTTGGCCACCATACCCAACCTCAAAGTGGAATTTTCCCTGAACTCTTGTGCAAATGAATGATCGTTTGTTAAGCAAGTCATGATCAAGTGTGTTGTTGTTGGGCTTTCTTACTGGTGCTCTGAGAGTTAAGTGCCATTCACTCTGCAGGTTTACCACATTAAAATGAAGACCTTTGTCACTTTTCAGAGTGCATAGCTATCCTTCTTTGAAGTATTTCTGTGTTTGAGCATCAGTCAATGTGAGAAGGTCCTTCATTTATGTAGTTATAGAAACCGGATAGGTGTTACCTAGTAGTTTACTTACTGACGGCGAACCATCATGGGAAGCTTGGCTTTCCCGTGTTTCTAAAACAAAATTATTGAATTTTTTTGTTTGTTTTAAAAGAAAAAAGTAATGTCATTAAAGAAATGAGCAATAAATCAAAATTGTTTTGCTCTTAAAAAAAAAAAAAAAGACCCTGAATTAGAGCTTAGATTCTCTGCCCGAGCCCGAGCCTGGTCCGGCCGATATTTCCCGCCACCGGTCCGGGTCGGGTCAGGCCCTTGATAAAGCACGTCACGCGTCATGCGCAGCGTCTCATCCACTCGCAGTCTCGCATGCGTGACGCATCACACCTGCTGTGCGTTCTGTACTATTCAGTAGATTAAGTGCAACATGGAGCTTGAAGAAGCAAAGAAAAAAATTAAAACAGGAGAATTAACTTTGAGCAAGTTTGGAGGAAAATCGGAGGTATGGAAACATTTTAAACTAGTTGTGGGGAGTGACAACATATGTGTTGGCTTTGTCTAATGCATTAAATGCGGCACGCATATATATATATATATATATATATATATATGCGCAGCTCCCCCGTAGCCTAAATGATCTAGCACAGCAGCACCTGCGGTAAAAAAAAAAAAAAAAAAACACTGGCGCCGCCCCTGGTTATAACGGCCCACATATTAAAAATGGTCGGGTTTAAATCGGGCTCGGGCTCATAATTACAGTGACCGTGTCAGGCCGGGCCGGGCTCGGACACAACGTGCTCGGGCTCGGGTAGGGTTGGGCTTGATTTGTTGGGCCCGATCTAAGCTCTACCTTGCATGACTCATGGACATTTACCAAACTATCTTTGAGGAGGGGGATCAGAGGTTGACGAAATTGACACACACTTACTGATAAATGTCAATGAAAAATAATGTGACTGCATGACTACTTCAGTCTGTACATGTCAGTGATCCAGGACGTCCAACATCATAGAGGTCATTGAAACTACTAGACAGGAAACAAAGTGAATATATGATTATTTTTAATGGGTCACTTTAAAGCAGATATGGACAGATAAAGAAAAAAAAGGAAGATAATCATTATGTGTTCATTTAAGTGATGAGAAATTTTTTATCATACTGTACCTCTGAAGTGTATCACTCAAAGGTATAAGTTCTTATTATTGACAAAAAGGGTCAAAAAATAAAAACTATAAACGTCATAAAAAACTATCAGTTTCACAGACAAAAGGTATTGTTCAAAGTATCATTCTGTAAATGACAACAAATATTTCCACCCCATTATTTATTAGATTGCAGATTATACAAGAGCGTGCAATGTCACATTTGGTCCCATTTACAGTAAACCATCATTTTGAGAGTAGTTATCTGTTTTATTCAATGCCTCAACTTCATTTTTGCTGCTAATGTTTGATCCGATTTCGAGAGTTCAGGAGTTTTTCACTTGATGGCTGTCACAGTGATGGCTAACAGCTGTTGATAATGATTTTATAAGCATGGTATGACTAAGAAAAATATTCTTTCTTGCCAAAAGGCTCCTTTTCTAAGCAAAAGAAGTGGACCCTGTGCTATGAGATTATAGGAGCGCCGGCCATTCCACATGGACGAGGTCTCGTTTTAATTGGATTTCCACTACCTCTCGTTATGCTTCTTTAGTTTTTTCCTCATCTACTTGTCAATGTTTATTATGATCTACTTGAAGTCTAATACTGTGACTGAGATCTATACCGAAGGTTTACTAAAAAGAGTAGCATTTTATTGAATTCCTTTCAGCATAATTATGATATACACTCACAAAGAATTCAGGAAACATACTATTTAAGGGCTAATCCCATATTGCCTATGCAAATATCTTAATTGTCATATTGGAATAATTAGTGACTGAGGAATGTTTTCCTGAAATTGGGTGGAACACTGGTTTACATTTGCCCTTTTCTGATATTCCTTAGTCTCTTCAGTCACATAATATGTCATATATATATATCCTTCTTGATAAAAAAAGCTACTCGATTAAGACTGAAATAAATCTGTGTTGTATCTACTGTGGGTTGACAGTTCACTATTGATGTAAACTGCATATTGAATGAAAGGTACTGTGCATGCTAAAGTTTATTTGTTCAAGTGATGGAAAACTCTGGGCTTTGGAGCCGCACTAGGCAGAAGGGAAGTAATTGAATTATTTGTGGATGAAGCAAGTGTCTATTCTTGTTTTTAAGGGTGCTTCAGTCTTTTTTCGCAAAGGTTGAAGGGCTACTTAGGGCACTTTAAACACGCTTTTCACGAACAAGAATATCTACATTATAATATCTACATATTCTTTACAATATCTACATATTCATTACAATATCTACATATTTGACTTGGTTTAGAGCCACAGGTGCTTTTAAGGGAGTGAATTTTAACTAAGAAGTTGATTAAACTTCTTATACTTTAGTTATGTTGCTTTTTATCCTGTTTCAACAAAAGATTGATAATTTATGCCCAAGCAAAGACACATTTGCTGTTTAAAGAAAACACTCATTTATTCCAGTAACCGTTAGAGCATATGCTTGCGTTATGTGATATATACGGATTGCTGTAATTACAGAAAAAAAGTGTTAACAGCACTGAGTAGAACTTGATCGATAACGTCACAGCATTACTAGTGTGCTACATGCTTCACAATTATTCATTGTAAGCACATGAAATAAGCTCTTTACATTCATCAGATTAGGTGTACATTACCATTGATTTGAAGGGTCATGTATGGTACCCTGAATTAGGGTAAACTGAATTTAAATGACCCTATGAATATATATGAATATTGCAAGGAGAAAGGCTTCATGCATCAGCTTTTATTTCATTAAATCTTTTTTCACTATCACATGGAACTGGAAAGAGGTCAGGTAACATTTTTCATTAAAAATCTGTTGCCTGACTTTTAAATCATAATTCATAGTTCATTTATTGTGGTGTTACTAAAGCCTCATTGTGGATTCTCAAAAAGTGTTGTCTTTATATCAGTTCACAATTACATTCCAGTTGTTTTCAAGATAAAACAGCCTGACTATGACTAACTCCACGGAGTAAATACTAAATTATTGCTAAAATATTGTGGTATCACAAATTTAGTAACTTGATATATAATTTTAACAAAACATAGTTTAGCTGCTCCAATAACACAAACAAGCTGCCAGTTGCAATTGTCAAAATTTCAATGCGATTTCAAAATTATTATAAGGGATAGAGAAGCCCTGTGTACATTTATGTTGTGATGAAAATGAAGAATTATCAGCTGCTATAATTTCATGGCATCTTTCATATAGACTCTGGAGCCAAACTGACTTCTGTATCACAGTTTAATCACAGTCACCCCGAAGTGCCTTGAATGTTTAGGCCATGATCTATGATTTATAGCTATTATCCCAAGAGAAGATGTTTGTCTTTTAAAAGCCTGTGCTCTTCTCTAGGATTGAATGCATGATGCACGTAAAATGTTAAAGGAAGGAAAATGTTAAAGGCAAGATCATTGCAAATAAGTGTGAACTGATAGTATTTCAGCATTTTTAGCCTTTCAGCTTGTGTCATTGTCCTCTGATTAAAACAACAACAACATTATTCTTTTAAACCATCATCATCTTGATTACAAGTTGTGATTATGCAAGTGTTTGGTACTTATTATGTGTTAAATCATGAAATAACAAATCTCTCGTCCCATTGTCACAATATTTTTTTCTTGCGCAATACAGACTTGACCTGTTTTGTTTCTCCTAAGATCAGACACAGATCAGGCCTTCACTGAAGGCGTTCTTTAGAGCTGTGCCATGATACGAGTCCTAATAAATCACCTATTTTAATATAAACTATTTTAAAATGAGTATTCAATCATATTTGTCTTGTTTTTAATACCAGAGGAACAACTATAAAACCTTTGTAAATTATAAATCATAAAAGAAAAAAATGGTCTTTTATATTTGGCATGCATTTGCTTTTTAAAATAGTTTAGTCAACACAATACTGTACAAGTATATATAGAAGTACTGCAATCTGGCGACAGTAACATTGAATCTCTAGGAGGAGTTGTGGAGTAGAAATGGACATATATATTGGAAATATTTGAAGTTTCTTTATAAGTGATCATATTTAAATACAGTATTCTGTGCTGAACTCTCAAAACTTTGGTAGAATGACTGAAATTTGACTTCTAGTAATGAAAATAGTTTACTGTAAATTGATGCGGTTCAGTCCAAGAAAGCCAGTACTTGTTTATTAACAATTGAGCCCAGGCGGATGGGCATCATTCCGATCACATGTACTCCTGCATGAACAATATAAAAACAGAGAACAAATGTATTTGTAGACATCAAATAAAGTGACTTACAATATGGTGCTGCTTCTGTCTGTCTAACACATGGTAACATACTGTACTAAATGGCAAAATAGCAGTGTCATTTGTAAAAAATATATTCACTTCTTAGTCTGCAATGGCTTGTGCAAAGTTTAAACTGAAAACATCTCCTGACATTTTAGCAACAGTGGTTTGACATTTGGTTAAACGCATAGATCACAGGAATGACATGACAAATAATTGACTTTAGCAACCTCACATGCATGAGAACTGTACTAAAGTCTTATCACATTTTCCTTGGAGGATTCCCAGGAGCTCTGATGGTTCCTTTTGGAAGATCTCCACATCAGGCTATTCACTTAATTCTTTTTTTTTTCTGGTTGCAATGTGTTTAACTATTTTTGTCTTTACTCCTCAGACAACAATATTATAAATCTCTGAAGTGCATTGAAAGTACTGGCATTCCTGTATTTTCTGGAACGGTCACCAAATGTGCCAAAATTATTAAACAAACACTTAGATTTATGAAGACAAACTGTCCAGACACAAATTCCTCAAAAAGTCATGGGTATCATATCTATTCTGTGAACTCCACTTTCTAATAGCGTTAGGTAAAGTTTTGCGCTCATTAACAGCAGACTGACACAAACTGATTGGTCTTGTAAAACAGCTGAAGCATGTTTTTAGGAAAAAAAGGAAATCATAATTTTCAATGATAAGTTTAAAGTCATTGGCATGTTTTAATTATAATGTTATAATGGTAAATTTGTTTTGTTTGGTTTCTAAATGGGTGTTCAAAATGCTAGTTATATTCATTTTATAACATAAAATGAAACATTGGTTTTAGACAAGTAAATCTTTCCAAATCCAACAAAAGATTTGATAAAATACAAAACAGCTTGGAGACAACTATTATTAATATTTTCCATATTTTGAATAATAGTAAAATCATCAAAACTATATGAAATAACACAAATTAAAGGATGATCATTTGTTCTCATCAATTAAAATAAAATAGTCATCCTTAATTAAAATATTGCTTTTGTAAAGACATTCATACATAGGCACAATGTCTATTTATTTACAACAATTTTTAATGATTTAATCATAAGATTGACATTGACAAATAAATTTGACAAAAACATCTGTCAGATGTGATGGTATAACTTTTGACTGGTACTATATATACACACATATACATACATACATACATAGATATATACAGTACAGACCAAAAGTTTGGACACACCTTCTCATTCAAAGAGTTTTCTTTATTTTCATGACTATGAAAATTGTAGAGTCACACTGAAGGCATCAAAACTATGAATTAACACATGTGGAATTATATATGGAATTATATACAGAACAAAAAAGTGTGAAACAACTGAAAATATGTCATATTCTAGGTTCTTCAAAGTAGCCACCTTTTGCTTTGATTACTGCTCTGCACACTCTTGGCATTCTCTTGATGAGCTTCAAGAGGTAGTCACCTGAAATGGTCTTCCAATAGTCTTGAAGGAGTTCCCCGAGAGATGCTTAGCACTTGTTGGCCCTTTTGCCTTCAGTCTGCGGTCCAGCTCACCCCTAAACCATCTCGATTGGGTTCAGGTCCGGTGACTGTGGAGGCCAGGTCATCTGGCGCAGCACCCCATCACTCTCCTTCTTGGTCAAATAGCCCTTGATGCCTTCAGTGTGACTCTACAATTTTCATAGTCATGAAAATAAAGAAAACTCTTTGAATGAGAAGGTGTGTCCAAACTTTTGGTCTGTACTGTATATATATATATATATATATATATATATATATATATATATATATATATATATATATATATATATATATATATGTATATATAATAAAACGAATAAGGACAAAATTCTGATTCTAATTCTTTTTCTGTGTTCATGGTAGTGGATTTTTAGGTTTTGGAGATCTCCCTATTTATGGGAGCATTATACCCCATCACATAATAAATAAACTGGAAGCCCCATGTTTCCCATAGTATATATGCACATTTTGCTTTTATCAACTATAGTTCCAGATCCATGAAATTCCTCCGTTCTCATTTTAGTTCTTGGAGGAATTATTGAATAAATTTGTGCTTGCCATACTCAGGGATGTAAAGATCAATTTACAACAATCGTCCATGGGTCAATTAATCATCTCATTAATGGTGAAATATCAGAGGAAAAATATAACGTGCCAAAGAGTGAACACGGCAAATTTTGGTTGTTGTTTTTTTAGTTCATCTAGAGAAAGAACATTTTTCTTGTCACTGCTTTTAATGCATCAGTAACCAGTTCAGAATCCTTGTAGTGCTTGTATGTTAATATATACCAATGACACATCTGGATCACAACACGTTTCAAAACAGCACTGTGCATGTAAAATACTATGTAACATCCCTGACACTTTCTTTAGTCACTTGATGTTACATTACTTAGGCAACAGTATAAAAATAATCAGCGCTGTCAGTGATGGTGTTCATGAAGTGCATGCAAAGTGCAAATGTAAATACTTGTAGCCATCAGATTCCACCATTTAATCTCAGAGATGGACAGTAACAAGCTTGTGCCAACCCTCTATATTGTGAGTAAATCACTCGCATATGCGATTAAATGATGTCTAATATAAGCAGTGGCTAATAAATTCTCAGATTTTACTCGCCAGTGTTTGAGTTGGAGGCTAAGTAAAGGTTTAGCACAGATATATTTTCACTCGCCAAACACTCTCTGACTGAGCGCTTCAGAGTTTCCCTCTCTGTCAAACGGTTTGTTATATTTTTCACTTAATCTCAATGTATGCGCAGCGCACCTGTGTTTGTGTTTTTGTACTTTGGCGTTATTCACACGTTACTCTAGTGTGAAGGCGCACACCTTGCGTCGCTTCCTCTCATGCGCGAACGGCAGTCTCATTGGCTGGTGCTCACTTATTATCGTCCCTGTTTTGATTTCAGCAAATCAGTTCCCGTGAATGGACACAGCCTGATTAATATTCATGAATCCAGCAGCTCGTTCATCCTTAGTGCAGATCAGAAACACTGAATGACAAACAAAGCACCACCACGACACCAGTCCTAAATTCAGTTAAAATGTCTACGCATTCATACATGGTTACCAAGTTAATTATAATTACTAAAGTTCTATCATTAAATAGTGCTTGATAATCCAGATATCAAATTATAATGCTTGACTGACTAATGTTAAGAGTGTACTTTCAGGTATTTAAAAAGCTGTGCCATTTTAAAAACATATACAGCATGAGTGTGTATGT
Organism: Carassius carassius; assembly: GCF_963082965.1. NCBI lineage: Eukaryota > Metazoa > Chordata > Actinopteri > Cypriniformes > Cyprinidae > Carassius > Carassius carassius. The sequence goes on from NC_081784.1 coordinate 15,091,728, forward strand.
GTGTGTGTGTATATATATATACAGTATATATATATATTCAGTGATGCGCGGGTTGATCCAAAATGAGCGGGTGCCTGCGGTCACCCGGCTGTTGCCCGCGGTTACGAGTTATCCAAAAATATTTTTAATGATATTCGGGTCGCGGACGGTCGGGTCGTTTGAAATGAAGATGCCAATTAAACCTTTGTAATTAATATAGTACTAGACACAATTTTGAAATACATAGGCCTACACTTTATTGGCTGAATAACTGACGCGAAGATGATGCACGAGCTCAGTCTGCAGGTAGAGATGGAGGCGGCAAGAGAAAAGGTGAAGAGGCTGTTTTTGGTAAAACATGATTTTGACGACTTCATTAAGTTTTGTTTTATAGAAAACTCTTTTTAAAAGATTTTCGTTTTGTATAAATTTTATCTTAATTTTGATCAATGTTTTATCAATCAATTGCCCGTACCTATTTTATCAATAAGAAGCAAATATATAGCAGACAATGTAACAAGGCGCCGGCAGGATCACTTGCATTGCATGTGAACTGGAGGGCGCCGAAACTCAGCTTGTGCCTCACAGATTTGAGAAATATAGGCTATATATTACATAAAGCTTGAAATGTCTACTTTTAAACGAAAATATTAAAACCAAAATTACTCTCTGATTATGTAGGCTAATCCATATGAAATGTGCATTTCTCTCTGGCATGGCGGGTTCCGCATCGTCAACTTCATCTTTGCAGCAACACAGAAAACACCAGTTTATTACTAAAAAAGTAATGAAAGAGAAAGAGAAATAAAAGATAAATGCGCTCTCCGCTCACGAGCTCTGATCGGAACAAACCCAAACCTCACTGTCTGCTGAACAGAAACATCAAAATAGACATAGCCAGACTTGACTATTTTAGAACAAATTATGAGCTTATTGACGATTTTTTTTATAATTCTTGACAAAATTAGAATATAAGGATTTGTTTTTTTGCCTAGTTCCTACGTCTATGGCCAAATGACGCTATGATGAGCATTTACTAGTTTAAAAAAATGCGGGTCAGGAAGCGGGTTGGGTACAATATTTTCTTTTCCTTTTTTTGCGGTCCGAGTTGCGGGCGGGTTAGTTGAAAACGTCGGTCGGGTGCGGGTTATTAATACATTGACCCGCGCATCACTGATATATATATATATATATATATATATATATATATATATATATATATATATATATATATATATATATATATATATATATATATATATAAATATATCAGTCATGCCGAGTAACTAAAAAACTAACTAGCTAATGGCGATTAAATTGCCAAGGTGTCCGTAAAGGGTTGTTTTGCCCACTCTCATAAATCTTTTTTTTTTTTATGGCCATAAACATTTTTTGCCTGGTCATTTGTTTTGTTTGTTTTTTTTTTTTTTTTTGGGGGGGGGATATTTTCCCTTATACTTACATTTGTACACATGGCAGATTTTTAGTTTTTCAAGAAGACATCTGTAATGTACATGACTTGAGGGCTTAGGAGTTGGACCATGCTGGGCTGTTGTGGTCTCATGTGGTCTCCTCCGGAGCCTCGTGGAAGGATGAAGTGGAGTCGTCTTGGCACTTGTCTGTGCTGTGGACCTTGGGTCCTGTGGCAATGGTGGAGCATCTATGCTCTCATACGCCTCTGATGTCCACTGCTGAAAAGAAAGAATTGTTAAGAATTTCAGCAATAACTTTTTACTCTAAATTCCAAATCTGTAAAAGTCACTTATTTGTGATAGAAAATAGATATTAAATATAATAATAAAAATTGGTTGAAAGTAGAAAGAGAAAAAAAGAGGTGATTAGGTGCATTCAGGCTCCAAAATTATCAAAAAAAGATGTGAAACCCTACTAAAGAAAGTTTTAACCCCAGACTTGTGTAGTTATATCTACCACTCAAAGGTTTTGGGTCAGTAAGATATTTAAATGTTTTTAATAGAAGTTTCTTATTTCTCATTTACAACCCGAATTCCGGAAAAGTTGGGACGTTTTTTAAATTTTAATAAAATGAAAACTAAAGGAATTTCAAATCACATGAGCCAATATTTTATTCACAATAGAACATAGATAACGTAGCAAATGTTTAAACTGAGAAATTTTACACTTTAATCCACTTAATTAGCTCATTTAAAATTTAATGCCTGCTACAGGTCTCAAAAAAGTTGGCACGGGGGCAACAAATGGCTAAAAAAGCAAGCAGTTTTGAAAAGATTCAGCTGGGAGAACATCTAGTGATTAATTAAGTTAATTGATATCAGGTCTGTAACATGATTAGCTATAAAAGCTTTGTCTTAGAGAAGCAGAGTCTCTCAGAAGTAAAGATGGGCAGAGGCTCTCCAATCTGTGAAAGACTGCGTAAAAAAATTGTGGAAAACTTTAAAAACAATGTTCCTCAACGTCAAATTGCAAAGGCTTTGCAAATCTCATCATCTACAGTGCATAACATCATCAAAAGATTCAGAGAAACTGGAGAAATCTCTGTGCGTAAGGGACAAGGCCGGAGACCTTTATTAACACAGTCCGCCGTGCCATCAGCAGATGCCAACTAAAGCTCTATCATGCAAAAAGGAAGCCATATGTGAACATGGTCCAAAAGCACCGTCGTGTCCTGTGGGCCAAGGCTCATTTAAAATGGACTATTTCAAAGTGGGATAGTGTTTTATGGTCAGACGAGTCCAAATTTGACATTCTTGATGGAAATCACGGACGCCGTGTCCTCCGGGCTAAAGAGGAGGGAGACCTTCCAGCATGTTGTCAGCGTTCAGTTCAAAAGCCAGCATCTCTGATGGTATGGGGGTGCATAAGTGCATACGGTATGGGCAGCTTGCATGTTTTGGAAGGCTCTGTGAATGCTGAAAGGTATATAAAGGTTTTAGAGCAACATATGCTTCCCTCCAAACAACGTCTATTTCAGGGAAGGCCTTGTTTATTTCAGCAGGACAATGCAAAACCACATACTGCAGCTATAACAACAGCATGGCTTCGTCGTAGAAGAGTCCGGGTGCTAACCTGGCCTGCCTGCAGTCCAGATCTTTCACCTATAGAGGACATTTGGCGCATCATTAAACGAAAAATACGTCAAAGACGACCACGAACTCTTCAGCAGCTGGAAATCTATATAAGGCAAGAATGGGACCAAATTCCAACAGCAAAACTCCAGCAACTCATAGCCTCAATGCCCAGACGTCTTCAAACTGTTTTGAAAAGAAAAGGAGATGCTACACCATGGTAAACATGCCCCGTCCCAACTATTTTGAGACCTGTAGCAGAAATCAAAATTGAAATGAGCTCATTTTGTGCATAAAATTGTAAACTTTCTCAGTTTAAACATTTGCTATGTTATCTATGTTCTATTGTGAATAAAATATTGGCTCATGTGATTTGAAAGTCTTTTAGTTTTCATTTTATTAACATTTAAAAAACGTCCCAACTTTTCCGGAATTCGGGTTGTATTTGATTAAAGTAGAACCAGTAATACTGTGAAATATTTGTACAATTTAAAATAACTGTTTTCTATTTTAATACATTTGAAAATGTAATTTGTGATGGTAAAGCTGAATTTTTAGCAGCCATTACTCCAATCTTCAGTGTCACGTGATGCTTCAGAAACCTTTTGTAACATTATAAATGTCTTTACTGTCACTTTTTATTATTTAAATTCATCCTTGCTGAATAAAAGTATTAATTTCTTAAAAATTTAAATAAAAACTGACCACAAACTTGTGAATAGTAGTTTATTATTAAAATTAACCCATGCAAACAAAAATATGAAACTGAGACTAGCTCATAACTGTTCATTACAAATGTCAAATAATGATCTTTTTAGGGGATACAAGTACTGTACATTATAAAAAAAAAAAAAAAATGCAGATGGACGGTGGATATGAAATATTTAGTGTCTGGTACAAATTTTTTTTGGTACACATTTTCAGAGTTAAATAAGGCAAAGAAGTGAAAGAACACTGCAAATTAATATGATTAATCTGAAATGTTATAGTGTGAAGTGTTATAAATATGCTTTTTTTTCAAAGTTCCGATCAGCTGGGGACAGGGGGCCATTGGCCCTGAGGTTGCACTGGGCGACTGCAATATTCCCGGTGAGCTGTGGGGAAAAATACCATTTGATATTAACTAATATGTTAATTTTCTTACAGACTTTAGGACTATAAACTGTACAGATTCATAAAGTATGTTCTGAACTCCGTGGTGTCTGGACTAGGAGCTGTTTTGGCGGCCGTGAAAAAGGCTTCGGCTCTGGGATGTGGTGGAGTTATGATTCTGACTTAAGGAGGAACCAGCACAATCCACATCCTCCATGTTCATGCCACTGTTACAGCTGGTAAAGTTATCTTTCCTCTCCCTAGAAAGTGCAAGCAAGGTTTAAAAAAAATACTTTTTCCGACTAGAAAAACAGAGAAGGCCTGTTAAAGGAATAGTTAACCCAAAAATGTTCAAACAGCTAATTAAAACATCACAATGATTCACAAGTAATCCACACAACTCCAGTCCATCAGTTAATGTCTTGTGAGCTGTGTGTTTTTAATAAATCCATCATTAAGGCATTTGAACTTTAAACCATCGCTTCTGGACAAAATATGAGTCTATAATCCATAGTAATACTTCCTCCCCCTGTTGTCCTCTCACATCAAAATCCACCAACAGACTTGTTTAGAACTTGTTTTTAACTGTTTTAGCTTGATTTCTGCATATTTCTCTTCTGATTCAGGTTAGACTGATTTTTTGACTGAAAAAAGCATTACGGATAGAGCACTCATACTTTGGCTGGAAGCAACAGTTGGAAGTTTAAAAACGCCTTGGTGGATTTGTTTCTAAAAAACTCACAGCTTTTCACTTTAGGAATTTACATGATGGATTGGAGTCATGTGGATTACTTGGGAGTTATAGCTAGGCATTTATCAGCTGTTTGGACTCTCATTCTCATGGCACCCATTCATTGCAGAGGATTCATTGGTACAGTAGATAAGTGATATAATGCTAAATTTCTCTAAATCTGTAGTGGGGAAGTCATGGCCTAATGGGGTGAGGGTTTGACTCCTAACCCTAAGGTTGTGGGTTTGAGTCTCAGGCCGGCAATACCGTGACTGAGGTAACCCTTGAGCAAGGCACCGAACCCCCAACTGCTCCCTTGGTGCCGCAGCATAAATGGTTGCCCACTGCTCCGGGTGTGTGTTCATGGTGTGTGTGTGTGTGCACTTTGGATGGGTTAAATGCAGAGCATGAATTCTGAGTATGGGTCACTTCACTATTCACTAAATCTCTTCAGATTCTTCAGATCTTCAGGAAGAGTTGATCATGTTTCACAGAGCCTGCTTTGAGTTCTGTATGCTTCCACGCTCAGGATTGCGGTTCCGGAGGAAGATGAGCTCCTGCTGCGGACCAGGCCACAGCCCTCACACACATTCTGTATTTATCTGAATGTAAAAAAGAGTTTTGCTTCTGTTGTATACATTATAAATGCCTTTATTGCCACTTTAGATACGTGTACTTTCTGAATAAACGTATGAATTACTAAAATGTTACTCCAAACGTTACTCTCTTGACGTGTTATATGTAAATAATAAATAAATAGTTTTAGATATATAAAATAGTTTTGCTCTCTTGCCTTTATTACTTTGAAGCTGAGATGTCGTTTGTAGAGCATGATGATCTCATACTCATCCACCATGTGTCAGAGCGTGAGCAGGGTGTCTCGACTGGACAGTACTGCTCTTCTCCAGGCGGGGTCGCTCTTGTGACATATCACTAAACTGGTATCAATAGTTGCTTATGGCCTCGTAAAGCACGGCAGATTGTACTGAGCTTATCTTTAGCTCTATGGGGCTCTAATGAGGATAGCATCTCATCTATTGTTGATATCGAGTCCCTTAGCATGTGATCTTCAACTCTGAGTACACCTCACTGACCGAATTTGCAAGAATCCATCAACATCCACTTTAAGCTCAGCTGGGTCGTTTTCCTCAGTGTGGGAGTTCACATCAATGCCGGAAGAGCTGTTATTGGTCACTTGGGGGCTCAGGTTGGGCATCTCAAGTTCATTGATCCCAAATTCTTTGTATTCCTGAGCAGTGTCAGAACTGATTGGCTCTTTGGCAAGAAGACTGTCTTGATGTTTGGACTTGTCCTGAACAGAGCTCTCTCCTGCAACAGGTGTATCTTCTTTTTCATCACCTGCAGAGGGTTCCTCCACTTCGTGAGGCAAATTGAAGGTGATGACAGGAATTTTAACAGGACAGTATTCTCCCTGGTGGGACTGAGCTGACTCTAAGATGCTCTGTTTGACAGACTCATCCAGTTGAGCTGCCGTCACAGCTCATTGTGACAAGGATCTTAACCGTATCAATCTTGTCCAGGTGGGCCGAGGGACTCGAGTTGTCAACAAGCACCACAGCAATTTCATCTGAGCAATAATTCTCCTAAGGCAATTCTCCATCGTTGCCATCTCGTGTGATTTCTAGAGAGGTATTGTTGTTGTTGGGGTCAGTTGGGGGTTTGTCTTTTTCCTCTATACTGTCTTCTTCATTCACAAGGGAAGGTGGTTGATCATCCTTAGCATTATCCCTGTGGGCTGAAGGAATCTGCTCTCCCTGCAGGAGTGGGGCAGACTGGTCAGTGTTGGGACTGAACACATCCTCAGGGGTGAGTCGCTCCTCCGCCTCTGGCCTAGATCTTTCATCACTCTGACCTGTAAAAGCCAATCAGTATACAAACAGCATGTTTATAATGTCAAATGGACAAATAATTGAATTCAATAGCTACCAGGTGATGAACCCCATATGTTGATGTCACAAACTGATTTTAATGGTTCAACCAAAAATGTTAACATTCTTATGTCGTTACATAAGACTTCAGTTAATCTTTGAAACACAAATTAAGATGTTTACTGAAACTGAACAACTGGTTACTTAAGGTTTCTGATTCTTCATTGAAAGTCCAAGAATCCAAAACTTCCAAGGAGTCAAGGAATAGATTTTACATCTAAACAATGATTGACACACATATAACATTTAGAAAACACAGAAGCTTGAACATGTTTTTGTTCTAACATATGATGCATGCACAAGGCATTTTATAACATTTTTTGATCTTCTACGTTTTGGTGACCAGGACTTTCATTGAATGACAGTCAGTGATTATTATTTTATTTTATTTATTTGGGCTTTTAAAGATTTTTGGGTGAAAAATGAATAAAACACCAAACCAAAGTAAATTTGATCTGATCAGTTCTTAGTTTTTTATAAAATTACATTATTTTTTAATATATAAACTTAATATGTCATATATAACATTTTCTAAAGCATGTCTCTGTGTTTTAGATGCAGTCAGAGACTCACAATGTAAGCTTGGGCTTTCTGACAAAGTTGTCTGACAGTTTTTTTTGAGAGGTCCTGGCAGGATGTCACACTCAGCATGCATGCAACTGAGGCAAGATAGAAAGTAGTTAAGTTATTCCTCAGTTCATATGCAAGGCTCTGTGACAGAAACCTACAGTGATATATATGCAAAGCATGTTCCAAGAATTGTGAGGATCCCTTGCACTGCAGTGAAACCAGGCCATTTATATAATTAAAGCTGGTACCTATATTCTTCAGCTCATCAGATTTTGGTCACTCCTTCACAGTTTTTTAAAGCAGAGTAACAAAAAAATAATAATAAGTATGCAAAAATATTACACATAACAAAATCCACTGCAAGATTTGTGTAAAGCAGTTATGCTGCTTATGTGTTACTGTTATACTAATTACTATTGACATATTTGTGACATTCTGTAAAGATACATATTTTGCCGTTAGTGTAAATAATTATGGTACATAGTTTCATAAAAATATTACTCACTCCAATCAGTCCAGGGTCTGTTTCAGGCTGTTTCACTGTGACTTTTATTACTGAACTTGGCCTGTTTTTGGTCAATACAGATATGGCAACACTGTCAGGAACTGTGCTGCTCTTCCTGTAGATTAAAATGATTCAGACTTTAGCCTGGTCACAATACATCAAAATACTTTTGGCAGTTGAGTACACATGATTTAAGGACACTGTAAAATAACAATAAAATCTATAAATGGCACAAATGATTTTGGATCTTACCGATGGAAGACAGGAATTAGATGCATTGCTTTTCTTGTCTACACATTTCCTAATGTGAGGCACACTATTCTGGGCTATAATGTCGCCCTGATCAAACATCAGATGGAGGTGATAATTTACCATCTTAATGACAATGAAGAAAACTGTCACTGAGGTGCAGTAGATGCTGAGGGTAGTAGTGGTGGGTGGAAGAGCCTGACGAAGGAAGGGGCAAATTTAAGATAGATAAATCAGCTATAAATATAATTTTAGATGTGTGGGTTTGTTATTATTATAATTACCATCTCTTTTTTGTAATTTCTTGACCACTGACATATATGCATATTCTTTACTGTAAATGCAAAACAGTGCTTTGACACATGCATGCATTCTTCTGTACAGGTAATGATCGCATGGCAGCGTTCATCACCTGTACAGAAGAAAAATGCGACATTGCTAGCACCAAACAAACACCAAAATTGATTTAATATGCAATACATTTAACGCGTGAATCAATTTGATCTCTTCAGAGAAAAATTTTGAGTAAGGTTTCTGCAGCTGAATGATTCATATTTGCAAAACACATATTATCGGCGGTCTGCGGCATTGTATCACTCACCAAATGAAGAGATAATGAAAGCATGAGTAAAAACATCCATAAATACAGGTGATATGAATTGCTGAATTTATTCTGCAATAGATCATGATACCATCCGCCGGTCAGTGAAGCACAGACTCCCTGACGTAGCGTTTGCACAGCTTGAGAGCCCATTTTTGCAGCAATGGTCGCAACAGATATATCATGCTGTAAGCTGCAAATTAACACCGCTGCCGTCCTCGACTCGACGCCCCTGCGCGCGATTACATATTTGCAGAAGCTGCAATCTACATCCTTCCTCGAAGCCATTTAATTTTCTTTTTCATCGTCCACGCCTTGGTTGCCTATTTCCAAGCATAAGGGGATTCATTTTGTGCGGTGAAAGGCGCCTAGCAGCATCCTCCTGTCCAGTGTTGGGAAGGTTACTTTGGAAATGTAATAGGTTACAGATTACAAGTTACCCTGTTTAAAATGTAATAGTAGTGTAACTTTTTCAATTACTTTATTAAAGTAATGTAACTAATTACTTTTGAGTACTTTTTGATTACTTTTCTAAATTTGTGAAAATTAAAGAATAATAAATAAAAGCATATACATCAACTTAAATACAGTTATCTAATAAGCATGTGACGTATTCTGTGTAATAAACTCCTGAAACATTGGTGTTTTTTTTAAACTGCTGTCTCTGTATATGATGATAGTTTTCTCAAAATAAGTAAAATGCACATGAAGTGACACAGAGCAGTTCAAGAAATTATGTTTATGTGTTTGTGTACTCCTATATTGAGGCAGCAGAGGTTGAAAACACTGCGAGCTTCAGTAGGCCTATGTGTAGTAAATGAAACCATGTCTTTGCCATTAATTTACAGGAGGGGCGGACTGGGAATAAAAATCAGACTGGAAAATTCAAACTCATACAAACAAATTCAAATGGACAAAACTATTTTTTGTATGGACCTGACATAAAAAAGGTTTAAATCTTTAATTTGGGGACATGCAAAATAATTAAAAGTTCTCTCCTGAACTGCACCTTCACTTCCATTTTTCTCTTCAGTCTCTTTATTTTGTCCTGTTATCCATCTCTCTCGTGACTTTAATACTCAAGATTGAACAAAACTATACTTTACGATACAATACTACAATATCTTTACAGAAAAATCCTAATACTGTACACAAGTCATGTTTTTCCCTTACAAAAAATTACCATGCTTTTATTAGCCTATATAAAAGTAAAATAACCTTGTTTTTTTTTTTTGCAAATGGATTTGTATTTATTTTTAAATAAATACATTTGTAAAATAATTTTACATTTTTGGTTATCACAGTTAAACAATAGTAACCATTTTCTCTGGATTTATAGTTAAATATTAAAATTTTAATTTTCGTAAGGGTTGTGTTGTTGTCTGTCCGTAGCTCCCCCTAAACCTATAAAAAATCAGATTTTTTTTTCAGCTAAATTACTACTGTAACATTACAACTGATAATAATGATGTCCTTTATATAGTATTTTGAGTGATGACTGATGAGCAACGTGCTGCTGCTTGATTAAATAAATAAAAAAACAAAGACAAAAAACCATCTTTACAGATGAAACTGACCCGAAACCCTGAACAGTAGTTCTGCTTCTCTGCTCCAGCTGTGCGCTTCCACACTCCATCAGAGTTATCACTCTATTCTCTCTCTCTCTCTCTCTCTCTCTCTCTCTCTCTCTCTCTCTCACTCACTCACTCACTCACTCTCTCTCTCTCTCTCTCTCTCTCTCGCGTTGATTACTCGGAGTCTGATCCAAACTGTTTGGCGGAGGCGCGGAGAGCGCGCGAGTCATGACTAACAATTCATGACTTATTAGAGATTTAATTATCAAATGGCGGATTCGCAAATGATCGCTTTAGTACATTCGGCAGGCAATTATACAATAATGATATTAAATAGTGGGGTAAAATCGGCTGCCAAGCCACCGGGAATTGTCCCGGTTCTCCCGGTGTCCAGTCCGCGCCTGATTTCCACAGACACGCAGAATGTGCAAGTCATATATTGCATTTTTGGGGCTTAATATTCACAGACACTAGTCGATGTCATGTTTTGATTCAAGTGTACTGACCTACTTTTGATTTAGTCATCCAAAATGTGGCATATTCCGTCCGCGTTAGGCATTCCGTTTTTATGACTGGATTCTACGAACCAGACTGTGTTTCCGCATCCCGGAAATTATTAGGGCGGTATGTCTCAGAATAGTCAGTGCAATTTGGGAAAGAAATCAGTTAAATCTTTATGTGGATGTGTGTAACTATTCAAATGTAATCCCCTTTGTAATCGTAAAAAATTTCATAAGTAACTGTAATTTAATTACTCATTTTTTCTTAGTAACTGTAACTAATTACAGTTACAATAATTTTGTAATTAAATTACGTAACGCCGTTACATGTAACTAGTTACTCCCCAACACTGCTCCTGTCCTGCTCCAGCTTCACATAAGCGGAGAGGAGAGAGAGGAGAGTGGAAAGGACTGATTCACAGTGAAGCTCTGCTGCTGACCGCGACGCGCGCCCCTCCACTGGTGCCAACTCTCGTGAGACAACTAAGCAACCGCAGCTTCAAAACCAAGCACAATATTAGTTAATCATTTATTATCATCAATATTATTCATCAATTATTTATTACCAATAAATGATCCTGCAACATATTAAAATTATATATATATATATATATATATATATATATATATATATATATATATATATATATATATATATATATATATATATATATATATATAAATAAATCAGCAATCAAAGTGGGATGGCTTGCACTATCCACTCTTCTCTAATCGCCTGAGAAAAATGGCATTGGAGAATTGTAAAAGGAGAAAAAGACAAAAGCTTTAATGGGGAGCTGTGACATAGGGTGGGGACACATCCTGTTTTTTTTTTTTTTAAATGGTATTAGTTGTGGATTTAATGTTTTGGTTACACATCGCAATATGTCACAGAAATCTGAAATGCAAAAAAAGTCCCACATTAGGGCAATTCACTATAGCCACATTTTTATAGCCAAAGTAAATATATTCAAACCACATGTAACAACTGTTATTATCATTATGAGCCTACTTCTTTTTCATTATAGCCTGTGGTAATGAAAACATAAAAAAAACCACTGTAAAAAAATATTAATAAATAAATGAATTACCTTATAAAGAAAGGTCCCTCCTCTAATAAGGCTGATGATACATGGGGCAACTTTCTGAGCAATTTTGCCTGGCAACTTTTTTTGAGCAATGTTTCTTGGGCACTTTACCATTAAGAAATGGTAACAAATTTTTATATGGATACTTTAGATCAGGGGTTTTCAAACTGTGGGTCGCGACCCACTTGTGGGTCACAGAATGGAACAAGGTGGGTCGCACAAAGTCACTTGGCTGCAGCTAAATTTGCGTTTCAATGACACACACACACACAGTTCAGTCTAGGGCTGCACGAAAGTGACGAGTGGGAACGGTGCGAGGCCGGTGGAGTGATTGGAATTGAGCGACACCTGCTCGACTCACCAGTCTCGAGAACCACGGAGGAGATCGGAAGGATACAAAAGAGGAGCGTCCGTCTCCCCGGCAACTCACTCCAGCCCACCGCCTCGAGCATCCTCCTTCGCCCTGCTCGATGGCACTGCGGATTCACCTCAGTGCCGAGGGATCTTCGGCACCGCGTCCCTCCTTCCTCCCAGGCTTCGGCACCAGTCTAACACATTAAAAACTTCTCAATCACGGGAAGGAGGAGGCGGGAACCGGGAACCCACTCGTCACAATGATATAGCCCACCAACATTAATAAGGACTGCAATATCCTTAGTGTGATTTTCGAATTGCAATTAAGTCCGCGTGCTTTGCGTGTTTTGAAGCGCGGGCGCGCACGAGTTGTAATAACAGTGAAGGTCTCAGAGCAATGTCATTAAAAGGTTCAATCGGTCCGCATTATTAAAAGAGAAAAACTTGCTCACTTCAATACACTATATTCCGCATGAGATTGCATACACCAGAAAACAAATGTTACGAAAACGGTTTCAGGTAGGCCATGTTCATTCATTTCTATCGTCCGTTTGAGCTCTGTGCACTTTTTTCGTTCGGGAAACGGTTTGTAAAAAGCATTTCACATGTACAGGGTGAGCAGTGCACAAACGCAGGGTTAATTGTAACACTACAAGATTTAAACATTTCCACATAACAAAATGCACAAAAAAATAATGCAATACTCCTTGACGTATCATCTCTTTTTAGAGAAAAATTTGCCAAAGTTCAGAAATCTTTTGAAGATATTGCTGAACATTAATTTAACCATTGCTAAAATAAATTTCTGCCTGAACTTAATGTCATCCAGTTTTTTTTTTTTTTTTGTTTATTTAAAACGAGACACATGTTTATTATTATTTTTTACCTATTTCACAATTATTTTAATCTCCAAACAGTTTTAGATAGTTCTGCTTTGCTTCTTATGCTTTTTCTAAAAAAAGTGTTGGATTGTGCTCCGTTCTCACCGACACACACGGAAGGATCGTGAATGCATTTTCTGCAACAAAACACAGCAGCGCAGATTACAGTTCACTGGAGTGAGCCTGTTTAACGTTTTTATGGACACTACATATTCTAAAGTCTGTAAACAAAAATTAAAACTTAAATATTAATAGTGATTTTTTTTCAGGTGTAGGCCTACTCTAAAATAAAAAGGTTTTTTTTCTTAAATACTTCATTTCTGTCATCAAACTTTTAAGTAAGATTAGGCTTAAAGTAATATCAACCTTTTTTTTTCCTCAAATATTGTGGTGGGTCATGAAATAGATTACACTTGTCTAGGTGGGTCGTGGAATGGAAAAGTTTGGGAACCACTGCTTTAGATCAGTCGTCACCCCTGGGTCTCACCTGATTGCTCTTTGGTGGCAACATTAGCCAAAGTTGCCCGGCAACATTGCTCAAAAAGTTGCCCTGTGTATCATCAGCCTAAGTCTACTATTGCTTGGATTGCCTACAAATTTAAATAAACTAAGTTGTTTGTCAGACTTTTCTAACAATCAATCATGTTTTTTTTTTTAATAAAAAAGTACAGGACAGCTCCTACAACTTTACTAGCCTATATATATATATATATATATATATAGAGAGAGAGAGAGAGAGAGAGAGAGAGAGAGAGAGAGAGAGAGAGAGAGGAGAGAGAGAGACTGACTTAATAAACAACCTTCATTTGTAGCAGGCAAATAACGTTAAAATTATATAAATATAAATGTATAAAATAGAAGTTTATTCAAAAATATTTCTGACACATCTAAAATAAGCATTGTTAGTTAATGATAATATAGGACTAGCCTACTGCATGGTATAGGTAACAAAAATTACACGTATATATGCACGAATATATTAATCATAATGAGATTAGGCATTTGCAATGTGCTTTTGGCAATGCTATTTATGTTTGTTTGTTTATATGTATTTAAGTGTAACATTACAGGTGTAGGCCTTTAAACTATACAAACATGTTTAACAAGACCAATCAGGCGCATACATTTATATTAATCTATTACAAACTGTATGTTATAAAGTGTAGGGTAAAGCAGGCTGATTTACCCATTTGCCTATAAATCTCAAATACTAGCATAACACCGCAGTGTCACGTGAACTCCTGCAAGCAATCCAGTTCCACCTTTTCCTTCTCTCCTCTAGGGTCAGTCGAGTCGGAGGAGCGGACAAGCGATGGCGGTTCTCTCATAGACTTCACCAAGCAAAGTTTTGGCTTCTCTGAAAGGTCTTTGAATCGACGCGAGAGGGGAAAAGCCGTCAATTTTTGGAGTACTGTTGAATGACTGAAAAGCGCACTTGACTGACTCTGCTGCGTTTACTGCTGTGCGCGCGCGAGGTGTCCTTGGCGACGGCCGAATTTTGGGAGCCGCAGTTACTAGTTTGTGAACTTCGGAGAGAGAGCTAGCTAGCTGGCCCGCTCGTGTAAAGTTTTTCAACTAAGTTAGCCAGAGAGTGTCTATGGGTAGGATTTATACATGTAGACGCGCAAGTTAATTAGCAACTTATCTTAGTCAGTGAAATAAATCGTGTGTATATTTAGCTTGATTCATTCGCTTGGGATGAGCAGGTACTTTGCACCTGTAGCCTCACGGGTTGAAAACGCGCTGGAATTTCCCGGTTGGGTATGTTGTTTACCTTTATTTTTTCAAACATTAAATTAGTTTGTACTTCTGGTTGCGCTGAAATCGACAGACTGATAATGTAGCATTTACTCTCAAAAGTCAACTAAAGAATTAGCGTCGCAAATATTACGGCTAATGTTGATGTCCCAGCTTCAGAGACACTTCGCACTCCCAGACTGGTTATCTGGCTTACGTGGAAACAAAGCGATGCGTCTCTTAACCTCTATTAAGCCGGATTTAACCTGATCCAGTAATGATATAAAGTGACCTAGCTGGGGATCTTAGTAACTTTTTTGTGTGCACGTGTCATTGATGAATACGACCACTGGACTAGTTTACTTGGATTTGACATCACGGCACCCTATGGTGCTCCTGCAGGCACCGAGACATGGATGTTCCCCAGGCCGTTTTCCCAAACGGTGAGGGGCGCCTGAGCCTCCAAGACCATGTCTGGACGGAGTCCTCCAGCTCGGGGGCTTGGGCTCACTCTGCTCCCGTGTGTCCCCGCTCGCTCTGGACCGCGGTGTTTGACTACGAGGCCAGCGGGGAGGACGAGCTCAGTCTGCGGCGAGGAGACGTGGTGGAGGTCCTGTCTAAGGACGCAGCCATATCGGGAGACGAAGGCTGGTGGACTGGGAAGATCAACCATCGCGTGGGCATCTTCCCATCTAATTATGTTACTTACCAACCAGTCATTTATAGAGCGGTAGGGGCTCGCAAGAGTGACCCGTCCGCCCCTGTCCGGATACCGTTCTCTGAACTTGTTCTACAAGAAATCATCGGCGTCGGTGGGTTCGGCAAAGTCTACCGGGGGACCTGGAAGGACCAGGAGGTCGCAGTGAAGGCAGCTCGACAGGACCCCGACGAGGACATTAAAGCGACTGCAGACAGTGTTAAACAAGAAGCTAAACTTTTCTCGATGCTTCAACATCCTAATATTATCAGACTAGAGGGGGTGTGTTTGGAGGAACCTAACCTGTGTCTGGTCATGGAGTATGCCCGAGGAGGGACTCTGAACCGCGCTTTGACGGGCAGAAGGATCCCCCCTCATATCCTCGTGAACTGGGCCGTCCAGATCGCCAGAGGCATGCAGTATCTCCATGAGGAGACTGTGGTTCCCATTATTCACCGAGACCTCAAATCCAGCAACAGTAAGAGAATTAATTACTACAAACACACTCATTAATGCCTTCTTATCTTGACCAAGAATTGCAGGTATTTGCTCTACTGTAGAAACACACACGAGGTTGTCACATTGGTATTTCCTTTCGCAATTAGAACGTTAATCATTAATCGTTTACAAAGCTTATCATTAGAACATCAACCTTTTTTCCATATAAGCCTGTATGTGTTTGGATCCTAAAGGAGGGGGCACCACGTGCTCATACTTATAACATGGGTCGTCTAGGAATATTCTGGAAATATTTAATGCCACCTGTGTGTAGTGTAGGGAACTGTGGACTCTTGACTTCTAGCTAAAAGCAATATGATTCTTAAAGGAAACCACTAGCTGGTGAAATCTAAACCCAGAAGTAAAGCTATAAAATTGATGGATGTTCTGAGATTGAATGGAGCCTTTGTAGTTAATGTTAAAGACACTGGATCCTTCCAAGTCCTTCTGGCAACTTATTTGCTCATCTTAGAGTACAACCTAAGTTGCAAGCTTTTAAATATTGAATTAACTTCTATGCTTACACTGTTTCTTAACCCTTCCTGTTGTTGCTTGTACTGTTCTAAATTGTTGTATTACTCATTTCTAAAGCTTTATATAAAAGCAACTGCTAACTGAATAAATGTTAATTTATATTGTAGCAAAATTAATGCATTATCACATTGCTCTGTATATAATGTTGGGTTTAAGTCTGCATGCATAACTGTCCACTCACATAAAGTTATACTATATAATAAATCTCAACAGCCTGATTGTTTTAGGTTATCGTTATATTTAATAAATGTTTAACAAACATACTACATATAACAAATATAGCTTTATGTAAGTATATCGAATGTATTTGTATATTGAAAACCACCTGCGCTTCAACAGTGGATTTGAGTCATGTGCTTTAGCAGAGTTCTCGGCTTAGAGTTGCACAGTCAACAAATGATAAACCACTAGCTATCTTCAAGCTTTTCAAAAGAACTGTAGGAATGATTTCTCCTGTAACCCTGGGCAGGTTGTGAAGTTAAGAGGTTGGAGTTTGAACAGCTGGTGTCCTCCTTGAGAAACTGCCTATCTGCTAACAAGGTTCAGAGAAATCAGATCTGGAAATATGTCTTCATAAAGGAGCACTAAGTCTGAATATAAATATATTATAGTGTTTGAACCCCCCCCCCCCACACATATATATATATATATATATATATATATATATATATATATATATATATATATATATATATATATATATATATATATATATTAGTTAGTATTGTCATGTATAACCTTGTTTTACAGATGTTTATTGAGAGAGTTTCTTTCATGTAAATGGGGATATTTGCCCTTTCTCTAAAAACAATACTATAGCTGCAAGGGATACTGAATGACAATGAGATCGTCCTATCATGTTACCTTATCTTGTACAGATTTGATCAGCTGGTAACATTGACCTGATCATGTAAATCTATGCAGCAGCTTTATTCCATGAATTTATGAACAAGTGGTTTCTATTATACAAGGCCATTCAAAAAGCTCATCAATGCTGCATTTATTTGATACAATACAATTAAAAAGTAATATTGTGAATTTGAAATATTCAAAATGACTTTTTTTGTTTTGTTTTGGTTTTGTTTTAATATATTTTCAAATTTAATTTATTCTTGAAGACAAAGCTGATTTTTCAGCAGCCATTAATTCAGTCTTCAGTGCCAAATGATCCTACAGAAATCATTCTAATCATTTAGATTTGATGCTCAAGAAACATTTCATATCAATAATGTTGAAAAAGTTTTTAAGTAATTTTAAGAATTATTTGATGAATAGAAAATAAAATGTATGCATTTTTGTTTAATAAAAGTGTTAATATTGTTTAAAAAAAAAACTTTGAATGATAGTGCAGTTGTTTTATCGGTCTGCAAATGTGTTAGTTTCTCTGTTAAATTAGCAGAGTATATCCAGAACAATAAAATAGACTGCATACCACTATCAACAATAGACTCAATGTGGCACCCTGCCCCCGTTCAGCATGGCAGTGCTACTGTTAACGCAGCTCAGTTTGTTCATCTCTCCACAGGACTGTGACAAACAACACTGGCAGCTTGCTGACCTTAATTGAAAAAATAACGTGTGTTTGCTCAGTTCTGCACTCAAGACACCCACCCATCGTGAGCTAGACCCTTTCTGCTGTGTTCTTAAGGGGGATTCTTTGCCCATTCAGGTTGCAGTACATTGTTTAGCAGGTTAAAGGTACAGGGTAAACTTTAAGGGAGCCATAAACGGCGAAGTCAAATAGTAGTCTCTCAAAAAGTAAGACATGAAATCAGATTTGGTTTGTGCCCACTCTTGCTTATCTGATTAATGATTATCTTTAAGATATAGCAAATAGTGAGTGAAATGATGTTTTTGTGTTCTAATCTTTTAATGCCTCTCTCAAAGGAATGTCGCTAACGTGGGGGCAGAAGCTTAACATAAGTTTGCACAATGGAATGGTCAAGCACTGGTTGCTAGGTGACTGCCACCCTGAGAAAGCTCCGACTCCTGGGCCTGAAAGGCTTATTTTCATTATTTTTAATCTCCTCAATGGCTGCTGTTTTCTCTCCCAAGACAGGGAGCTTCCCCTGATTGGGGGCAAGGAATATTGCAGCTGCCCCTGCGAAACTCGGCTATGTGCCACACTTCAAAACTAAGTTTTGTCATTTCAGGCACATTAAGTGAAACGTTAAGGAATCTCAAGCATGTGTGCTTTCCAA
Source organism: Carassius carassius (assembly GCF_963082965.1). Classification (NCBI taxonomy): domain Eukaryota; kingdom Metazoa; phylum Chordata; class Actinopteri; order Cypriniformes; family Cyprinidae; genus Carassius; species Carassius carassius. Next base: position 15,110,511 of record NC_081784.1, read on the forward strand.
AATACACGTACACACAAACACACACATACTTGCATTTGTGGTTTATGGGGACTCACCATTGGCGTCATGGTTTTTATACTGTACAAACTGCATTTTCTGTCGCCCTACACCTAAATGTACCCTTACAGAAATCTACTGGCAATTTTTGAATTTCATAAAATACAGTTTTTGGATGTTTTTTTTTTTGTTTTGATTTTTTACCTTTTGTTTTACTAAGACACAGGAAGTGTCCTCGTAAAACATGTTTAAATTGTAGTACCCTTCCCATGTCATTCTACACATCTGTGTCCTCATAAGCCCTATATACCAGCGCACACACACACACTCACTCTCTCTCTCTTTCTCTCTCTGACTGACAGCTTAGAGAACAATGGCCTTGTTTGAAGATAGAGACTCAGAGAGAGACTGTGGCGAACATTCTACAGGCAGTAGTTATTCTCATGATCTAAAGATGATTTTCTGGTCCATAAAACGGACACCATAGAAATCTGAGCAATGAAAAGACGTAAGAAAACTGGGGGCAAATCAGAGCAGGATTGTTTTGAACTGGTGGTACTATATATTACATATTTTGATTCAGGTTCACAGAAAAGAGTGGATTTTCTTTTATTAATAAGACAGCATTCACATCCAACCAACTAGTTTACTGAAACGTATAAGATATTAATGCTGATTGTGTAATAGGTTGTGTAGAGTTATATGTTGTTTACTGTTGTGTTGTTGTTACTTCATGGAAAGCAAACCTAAAAGTGCACAAACCAACAGCTGAGATTAAATTGAAAGCATCAAACAGGTGAAACCTGTTCGAAATGGAATCCCAATTTTTTCATGTTTGTCCCAAAATGTAACATTTGTGAATTTTACCTGAGAACTTTCTCAGAACATTATTTCAAATGTTATATTAACAATTTGAGACAGTTATACTAAATGTCTTACATTACAACAGGTCAACTGTAGTCAAGGCCATTCCTCACCACTGTATGCTGAGTAAAGACTGGGAATGGTAGAAAGTGTTTAATGATGAAATGTGTGGCACTAATAAAAATACTAAGTTACCCCTTCGGGTCATGAAAGGGAGTCAAGGTAAGATTAATCAGACATGTAGTTATCAACTGATGGTCTGCATATTTATTACATTGATTAAATTGGATAAATGTCAAGGACAGAACTGGTGAAAAATAATCCTACTCCTCCAGACCTCAGGACATACCTCACTTCAAAGCAAGCTGGCCTACATTCCCATGTTGTTTGTCATTTGGTACGAGACTGTATTGTAAACTAGAGCGACTTGTATGTCACTCTGAGTTCTTCATGTAGGCCTGTGTCCTTGAAGATTTCACTTCATGATGAAAGAGTAGAAATATGAGCATCCTTTTAGCATTTCTATATTATTGTTCATTGACAAAAAATGCTCAAATGCTAAGGCTCGCACATTGAAAACATTCCCATCATACCTAAAAAGTGGCTGATCTGAACAACCCAGTCACTTCTTTTTTTTGTCTTATTTCAGTTCATTTTGTCACTGCTGACTTTTACAATTAATTTAGAACTAATATAGTACAAATAAATAAAAATTTCCTGTTTTTTTTTTTTTATTTTAGTTTTATTACTTGAAAAAACTGAGAATGATGACATTGGTCGAAAAACCCTGAAGATCACTGACTTTGGCCTGGCCCGTGAGTGGCACAAAACAACCAAAATGAGTGCAGCTGGCACTTATTCCTGGATGGCTCCTGAGGTCATCAAGTGCTCTCTGTTTTCCAAAGGGAGTGATGTCTGGAGGTAAGCTGTTATTATAACTTAATTGCAATGTTGAGCACAAAGCCTGTTATTGTCTTGAATTAGTTACTACAGGTTAGACAATCACTCAGGCGTCATATGCGCACTACCAGCTTTTCAAAAATGCAAGCAGGGTAATTATCCTTCATCATTTGAGCATTTTTAATACATGTATCATATTTTATATAATTACATACTGTATTTTACCCAATGTTTGTGTGCCATGAATGTACATTCACATTAGAAAATTGTGTCTTTTAGCTTGCTAGCTCCAAATTGTATTGGAAGTGTTATAAATCAGTCCCTGGAGAGAATAAGAATCTTTAGGTCAGTTTGAACTAGTACTTGAATTTGAAGACTCAGACTTTTTCAAACGTTCCCACGCCACTTTGGTCAGACATTGCTTTCAGCATGCCAACACACGACTGGTTTCACTTCTCTCTTCTTTCTTTCCTGACATTGCTAGAACATTGTTTTTCCCTTGCTTTGCTTTTTAATTATAATTAGGTTAAGAAGAGAACTCGAGTCATTTTAGAAATATTTGCAATTATGAAAGTATAAATGTATATATTATAAATGTTTTCTTTGGGATCAGTTCGCCTACTTTCATAATAGGAACAGACCATACATGGGAACACAGCTGCACTCAGCGTACAACCTTTTATCAGGGAAAAAGTGCAGAGTGCACCAAAGATGCCAGTCTTGCTAATATTATTGTACATAAGTGCTGTTCATTCAGCCTATTTGTGTGATTAATACCAACCCACACCACACTGACACTTCCTTAATGCATTCTATCCTCTGTCAAGCTATGGAGTCCTCCTTTGGGAATTACTGACTGGAGAGGTTCCTTACCGTGGCATTGACGGTTTGGCAGTTGCCTATGGAGTGGCTGTTAACAAATTAACCCTTCCCATTCCATCTACCTGTCCCGAGCCATTTGCCAGGCTCATGGAGGGTAGGTCTGTTGGTAGTTCACTGATGGTGCTCCTTTGATTATCCAGTGGTTCACTATTTGTTATTAACAAGCTATGGCATTTTTTGATGTTTGAGCACTGATGCCATGGGTTGCTTGTGGGTGTTCACTCTAAAGTTATTAGCAGTCTGCATATCACAGATGATCTATATTTAATTCTAATTTGACTAGTTTTCTTTGTTTTCTTGTCGCTAATGAAGTAACATTCTGCTGTCGTTATAGAGAATACAGCAGTGCTGGTTCATTAAAACATCCAGATGAACAATCTGTTAAAATATAGTTTAAACTGGCTCCTACTGCCAAGGAATTAACATTTGATTGAGAATTTTTTTTTCTGTAATCATGAGCATTAAGCAACGAAACCTGTCATGCCACTGGACATGCCAACATTGCCTAAATCAGCAGTTCTCTATTGAAATGAATGGGATCATGCTACTGTGTGTCGCTGGCGGTGTGAACAGGGTTTAATTGTGAACAAGTCCCACTGCAATCAGCAATGACAGTTAATTGAAATGATAACCTATAGGATTCTAACATATTCTGTGCTCATAGAATGCTGGGACCAGGATCCGCACATCCGTCCGTCCTTTGCTTCCATCTTGGAGCAGCTGACTGCCATAGAGGAGGCTGTGATGGCCACCATGCCGCAGGACTCCTTCCACTCAATGCAGGAGGACTGGAGAGTGGAGATTCAAGAAATGTTTGATGAGCTACGCACTAAAGAAAAGGTCAGTTGATCAAGATTTTGTTTGCTTGTCTATTTCTGAACTTGTTTTACATTATCTTTATAGTTTTGATTTCTATGCCAAACACTGCACAGACTGTTTTGTAATAAGACAGTGGACCTATTTAGTTTTTTTGGTTCAGATTTGAACTTATCCTCTTAAACCCATCTATTACCAATGAAATGTCCTTAAGCGTTTGATAAAGTTAATATGATAAGCTGCTTCCAGTCCTAGCAGCTTGCTGTGTTGAACAGGATTTGCCATTGGTTGATCAAGAATGCTGTTTCCTGCAAGTCAGCTAAAACTTGATGTAGAAACTCTGAATTTTGTTCCACGTACATTCTTGATCAGTGAACTTTTCCACTGCAGTAAGTAAAGTTTTCTCACATAAATATTTTTATTTTTTCGTGATGCGCAAAACTTTTCCTTCCTAGTAAATAAACAAATCGTTAATTCATTAATTAATTGTCTAAATCATTCAAGTGCGTTTCTTGGCAGACTGCCCCAAAGCTTCTTACAGAAGTTATTCATAAGAGATTTGGCAAAACGGCTTTACCCCATGTGGCCGGAAAACTGTTCTGATGAATTCTTAACAATTCTGCCTGCAAGTTTTATATATGTGTATTATTCTGTTCAAAATATTTGGAGAAATAAACTAACTCCACCATGAAAGTGATTGATTTCCATTGCCATATTAAAGTTTAAAGTGTAAGTTACAGATAGTGCTGCTGTTGTGTGAATAACTCACTCACAGGTCTCACATTATAGTCATATATTTATATTTAGTCATGTTTGTGGTGCTCAAGGGTAAACCCAAGAAAAGAAGATTTGAAATGAGCTGTTCAAGGCAGATATGAATCTGAGCTCAGTCCTCCAAGGCCAAAGGAAGTGAAACTGCCATTCATACCATTGATGTTTTTTTTTTAACTTGTAGACACAGTGGAGTCACAACATGAGAACTGTTCAGTTTTGCTTCACTAGGCAGTGATTCAGTATATCAAAAACCTTGGCCATAGTTTGTTTGGTCATGATTTCAAGAAATTGGTCAATCGAAAATGAAATTCTGTTATTATTCCCCACCATTATGTCATGTTTGGATAAACTGTTTATAGATTCTTCACAAAATGTACTTGATCGTGAATGTTCTTCACAATAACAGGAACTCCGTTCACGTGAGGAGGAGCTGACGCGAGCAGCCCTTCAGCAGAAGTCTCAAGAAGAACTGTTGAAGAGGAGGGAACAGCAGCTGGCCGAGCGGGAAATTAATGTGCTTGAGCGTGAGCTCAACATCCTAATATTCCAACTCAACAAGGACAAGCCCAATGTTAAAAAACGAAAGGGCAAGTTCAAACGCAGTCGCCTCAAGCTCAAAGATGGCAACCGCATCAGCTTACCCTCAGGTTAGAGCTCTGTGAATTTGCAGTTTAGCATGAATATTACATTAATGTTTCTCAGTAAAATGTTTATCATGACTGACAGATTTTCTCTCGTAGTATTAGAGTTGTGAAGTAAGTTGATGTTATTGTAAATTGTGTTATTAAATGTTATTGTAAATTGTGGCTGACGAAAATAATTAGTAGAAAATACTAATTAGTTAGTTTAAAGTTTAAATACTAATAAGGGATAACCTTATTTGTGTTCAACAGATTTTCAGCATAAAATCACAGTTCAGGCTTCTCCGACTATGGACAAGAGAAGAAGCCTCAACAGCACCAACTCCAGCCCTCCCAGCAGCCCTACACTGATCCCTCGCCTCAGAGCCATTCAGTGTAAGTGCCCCCTCTTTTCACATATTCATACAGCATCTGCTAGATTGATAATTTCCAATACTTTTTAGATTTTGGGTTAAAAAACCATCAGACATATTGCTGTTTGCATATAGATGTTTAAAGTTTTAGCCATTTAACTTCTTAAAAAAAAAACTGAAAAAGAAACCAACACTTACAACATTTAAACCAACACCATTGTCTTAAATTAATATCAGGATTGGCCCATATCCCTTCTCTGTTTAAATGTTTGCTAGTTTCAATACAGTAAAACAAACTCATGTACACTAATCAATTCACTTGTGAACAGCTCAGTGTGATGAAAAAATCTATCCAGGTCATTGCCATTCTGAATCTTATGTTTGTTGCACGTTTGTAACATTTTCTTCCCATCAGTGAGCCACCCAAGTGACACTAGCCGAAGGGGCAGTATGTTTGTGTATCACCAGGATGTGGATATCACAAGCGAGTGTAAACCTCCTAGTGGGTTTAGGAAGAAAGGCAAGGAAACTGTGGTCCTGTGAGACAAAGCCACCCCATCTAACTGTGTGTTGGTGTGATTCCTGATCACTACTGCTCGGGCTTCACAGCATCTCTGTTTGTTTTGGTGACTTTGGGATACAAATGGTTGTCATAACACATTGCTTGATGCTTTTGAATTTTAACGGTTTGTAATGAGTTTGCTTTGACTGCCTTTGGGGATCATGTATAATTTGGTAGATCTTGAGCTGGTGCTTCAATAGTTTAAGGTCAACCCAATATTCGTCCTGTAGCTCCATTAACAATTTTCAAGAATGATTGTAATGATCTAACACTTGTTCACCAGTGATAATTGACTAAAAAAGCTGTTGCGCTACTCAGCTGTGAAGGACTAATATATTGAATCTCAGTCTGTGTTGTGATAAATTGGGAATGGCAGTTAAGAAATGTTCTGTTAGTATCAGCAATTCTGTTTCATTTTCTATGTATCTTCATCTTTAGTGACCCTGGATGAGAGCAACAGGACATGGGGTCGAAGCACCAATTACAAAACTGAGGAGTTTGAAGATGTTAAGAAAGGGTTTAAGAAGAAGGGCCGCACTTGGGGACCAAGCTCTGTGCAGACCAAGGAAAGAGGAAATTGTGCTGAAAGGTTAGAACTGGTGTTTATTTTTTTGTGACAAAAATATTACCTTTTTCTTGTGTGTGATATAAGCATGTAATGTATGTTACCTTTTTTAACGATTCAGTAAATCTGATGATTCAAACGTGTTCTAATGAGTTATAAATTGTGGGTGTAACTCTCATTTTTTCTTCAGAGTTCGACCTCTTTCAGATGGAAGCAGTCCTTGGTCCACTAGTCTTATGAGGGCCCAGAAATCTGTTCCTTTGGCTGCATTATTTGCAGAGCAGGGTATGTAAAGAAGGCTCATCTTCCATTTATTTTTTCCATATACTCCATTTTCATCGCTGTTTTTTATATCTTATATCTATGTTACAAAGAAATGACATTAATGTTGCTTTATTCGAAATAGCTCCATACCCTCATTCACTATTTCCTAAATTAGTCCACTAATCTAGTCCAGTTGAAGGAGTGAGTGAATCTGAATGCTGAGTGCACCGGAAGGGCTGCTGCTTTTGCAGAATTTGTACTTCCTGTTTAATAATCATTTGAACATTTCTAAAGCACTAAACCTCAACCACATGAGCCAACTCGATAAATATAAATGACACCCAATAGAAGATTTAGAAAAGACTAACCATATATATATATATATATATATATATATAGAGAGAGAGAGAGAGAGAGAGAGAGAAAGAAATGTTGGAAGGGCATGTAACGGAACAGATTTTTAAAATAATAAAAACAATATTAAAAAAGAAATTGGTCCTGTCTGTTGTTCTTTAATTCCAGAAATGATGTCTGTTGACATTTTACGTAGTCATGTCGCCAGAAGTTGAGTAATCACTGTCCTTTCAATTGTGTACATGATATACTAGTTCAAAAGGTCGGGAGCTACAGTAGGGAGCTGATTGAGATGCACCCTGTATGATATTACGCTGTACTCCTATTGGGTCAGCGGTTTGGAAAATGAATGGATGGATGATTCAGCTGCAGGTGCCATCTTCAGGCGAGACGCTGGAATTCATTTGGCACAACCCTCACAGTGCATCTTGTGTTTTGCATTTCTGTAGCCATTAAATGTGTACACCGGTTGTACACTTGTTATTGAGGTGCATTATGGGTTTGACTAAATGCACTCTGTAACATCCCCTATGGTTTCAGACCCCACAAATGGCTGTCCACAAAGTAGTGCTATGTTTAAGGATGTGGGGGAGATTTCAGACACAGCTGCTGTGTCACGGCACCCATTTATGTGCAACCTTCTGCGTTATTTTGGTGGAACACAGTCATTTTCTATCTTCTGACATTTACTACTACTCTGATTTAATTTAATCTCTAATTTAATCTGATTTCTTCTGATTTAACTTTAAATATGCACAATTAATAAATCTGCACTTTTTAGGTTCTACCTCGTTTCTATCTAATGTTGTTTTTCTTTCTCTTTTTTTTATTTTAAAGTTGAAAAACCTTTTTCAAAAGTCTCTTATGATCCTTGAGGCAACATTTATTTGACAAAAATATAGTAAAAATATAGTAAAAAAGTGCTGTTAAGTGTTATTTGAATATACAATATTTTAAAATTTTATTTATTCCTTCTTTATTCCTGGCAAAGCTGAATTTTCAGCAGTCATTACTCCAATCTTTAGTTTTTCACGTGATCCTTCAGAAATTATTCTAATATGCTGATTTTTTTTTTTTTTTATTGTTGTACTGCTTGTGTTTTTGTACATCACTTTTGATCAGTGTAATGTGTCTTCGCTGAATCCTTTTTTTTATTTTTTATAACTGTTAACTTTAACTTGTTTTATGTTGTTTTCCCAGGAACCAATAAAGGTGAAGTATGCTCTGCTGATGGATCTGACAACAAACCAAAGCAACTGAAGTTCCCCAACCAGGTTTATATTGATCTACCTCTGTGGAAAGATGAACAGGGGGAGAGCCAGGGGCCGGCTGGTGGAGGTGAGAGCCAGGAAGACCCAACAACATCCACCAGTTCCACCAGCACCACACCACAGCACACACCCACCAACAGCCTGAAGCGCACCACCACACACCGACGCACAGACACTGTTCTCTATGGCTGTGCCTCCATCCTGGCATCTGTCGCATTCGGCTTCGACCTGCGAGAGGTTTGTAAGAGTGCTGCTAATGAGGAACCAGAGCTACGTGAGGAGAAGAAAAAACGAGAGGGTCTGTTTCAGCGTGCCACCCGCTTCCGCCGCAGCACCAGCCCCCCTGGTGGCCGCACACACAAGGATGAGGTTACCGCAGGACCCGTAAACCTACTCGCCATGTCATCGATTTCTGAGTGCAACTCCACCAAGTGCCTCCTGCAGTCAGATTTTGAGGGGTCTGGGTATAACCCAATGAACGAGACTCCAGCTAGCAATTCCCAGACACATCAGCATACAGACACTAGTGATGTTCTTCCCTCAGCCCCTGTACAAGATCATACTTCTGGATCCAACTCTCGGCTTAGGAGAAAGAAGTCTAGTCCTGCTGTGTGTCAGACCAGTGAGTGATCTTTTAAAATTCTATACTATTTTATCAAAATAATTTATCAAATAAAATATAGTATCGATCATTTTAAATGATACAAGTAAATATATAGACATCATAACATTATAATTTACACTATGAAAAATTTGTATTTTAGATTACTTTGAATGGTTTTTAATAGAGATGAACCGATTGACCGGCCAGGGACCAGAATTAGCCGATTTTCTGCGTGATCGGCCTGGACCGGGTACTGGCCGGTCAGTCTGCCAATTCGGAGCCGGTCCGTTTTGACATCACACCTATGTGCACATGCGCATGTAAACATGTCATCAGCATGGAAGTTCTTCACTGTGAGTGAAGAAGATAAATTTCTCAATTTGTAATATGTCTAGGGCCAAAGTAAACAGTTAGAGAACCACAGGGCTCGATTAATGCTTGTCTGGGACAAGTAGATTTTTTTACAATCCCCGTGAGAGAGAACTTCACTTGTCCGACCGGACCATAAGCCTGATTACAATGCCAATAACAAAAATAACCATGGAAGTACTGAAACGTGGCCACTAAAACATTTCACGCAAGAATGATTTTATTGCATTTTATGCACCGATAATGTATTCATGTTGTGCCAGATGAGGCTCGTGTAGCATGAATGAGAGAAACTCATCCAGAAATCAAAATGAGCGCAACAGCACACACGTTGTAATTCACAGAAAGTTATAGATGCGCACTGCGGTAGAAAAATATTTATAATCTATAATATAGGTTAGCAACATTACACGACCAAGATGTTTTCCAGAATATCAACATGATTGCAGTGTGACTCTAATTTTATACAATAGTATTTCAATAAACAAGTAGTTAAAATTAAATAAAGTAAAATTTAGATTATTGACTGTTTCACAAATGAAAATAGTTCCAATCAAAGCCACAGCACAGTGTGTCTCCAAGCAGCACACAGTGGTGGTGTACTGAATGAATCCACATTTTTGAACGAATCAGTATGTCAATGATTCAATGAAACATTCATAACGACACTTGCCTTGTGAATGCGTTTATGGCACCTCAGCTTCATCAATCAGTCTGTGTAATTGTATCTAATGCCACTTCAGATGCAGCTTCTGTGTTTCCTGCAGTGGAAAGATGGATTTTGTTGATAAGGATTTCAATTGAACAGTTTTTTTTTATTATTCTAATTGAATTAATTGAAACAATGTAAACATTTGATTTGAAAGATGACACATTTTTATAAGATTAGGGGAAAAAATGACAATTTCTACACGTATTGGGAAATATCTGTTTTTTTTAAATACAGCAACTCCTTTTCAGTTTGCTGTTAGTTCTACTTCTTTCCAGTCACCGAGCACTTTTTGAGAGTTAAGTGAGAGAACATCTGTAACGTAGTCCAGATTGGGGGAATTGTAATGTTTAATTTCTTTATGGAAATAATTTTTGCATTGAAATTTTTTTTTGTTTGTATATGCTGTCAATAGTTCTTAGAATGAAAATCGGAAACAGCCAAAAAAAATGCAATCGGTGCATCACTAGTTTTTCATAATTTGTGTTTTATTAGATGACAAAAAAAATGAAAATGAGTACGGAAAATTAAAATATTGAATATCGGCCAATGCAGGTTTTCTTTAGATTTTATTATATTGTTGTTAAATTATATATTTTATCTGACAAATATGTTATCTACATTTTCTAAAAATGTAAAAATAAATGGAAAAGCAGTATGTGAAATTCAACTCTGAATACCACTAGATAAAGATAATTAAAAAAATGTAAAACTAAAAACAGCTGATAAGCATTACGGTAGCAATATCTTTAATGCATTTAATTTACGCTGTTGATTTAAGGGATTAAAAAATATATAGACAGAGGTTTTGCTCTGCTCATTACTGCATTAACCCATGACAGTGAAGTTTTGTTTTCAAATATAGTTTATTAATGATGTTACTTTCTTTGCTTTAGTTAATGGCAACAGTAACTTCCAGGCCAGTCCACCTGATTCCTCTACCACTTCCCTGAAAAAGAAGGCTGACAGAGAGCCTGCTCAAGAGAAGCAAGCCCCTGGGGAACCAGTATCTAGACCCAGGCCGCTTTCCCTTAGAAGCAAACCTCACTCCTGGGGTCTTCTAAAGAACCGCAATAAGAGCTATTCTCTCGGGCACTACTCTGGGGAGAAGAGTGCCCAAAACCTGGACATGGTCCTCCCCTCAGAGGTCAAAATGGGCTGCTCTTTGCTGGATATGGACACAGAGGGTCAAAAACGAGACTGCACTGTTCCCCTCTGTCGAATACAGAGCTCACCAAGTAGACTATCTGTCTTTGCACTGGAGAATGAGTTTTTATCCTGAAATAAGCTGCATCTGGAACAATCTTACGTTTGTCTTGAATCTGTCTGTTCAACATGACATGAAGTTGTTTTTTTTCCCCAAGATTAACATCATGGCCTTTCATCATTATTTGAGCCAATGCTGCTGGAGATATTCTGTGGTACTTTTTTTATTTATATGCTGTTTACTTTGATTTGTAATTTAATATGAAGTGAATGATCGGCATTCCACTGAATTTACAGTAAGAATTGCTGGTTTGTAGTTTTTACAAAGTTACTTGATTTGTAAACCTGATGAGCAAGATCTCAGATTCTGTTAGAAACTACTGATTTTTAAAGTGTTAAGGCATTTTTGTTATTTGATTTCATATCACGTAATGTCATATGAATGGCATAAACAGGGCCCACAGTGTTTATATAAATAATAATAGTTGTACAGATGAAGTGGAATAGCTAATGTAGCTAACAGAACTTGTTTGCTACTGTACTACTTGCTCAAACAGTGCTTTCAAGTTCCCTACATGGTTCATTATTTTTCCTTTACAAATGCATTACATTTTCAGGGTTTTGTCTTTTATGATTCCTGGTGGTCAGCATAATTTCTTTCTGATCATTTGATCATTGTTTTTTCCTAAAGTTATATTGGATAGCCAACTCCTGGATTCTCTCCTTTTATAGCTTTAAGTCAGATTAATTGGATCTAATTATGTCTTTTAGAAGTGTACATGTCTATAGCTTTTTAGGTTGCATAACTCAAATGAAAAGCTATATATAGATGTTTCATTATGCTGCCAAATAGAGATAAATGAATTAGCTTTATTGTTAGTGTCTATCAATATTGCTATTATTTTACAAATCATTCCAGTCTATACAAACTCTAAAAAAATTATTTAATTAATAGATTTAAGTACCAGGATGCTACTTAAAAACTGTTATCGTCTGAGTAGCTTGTTTTTGAGTTTTACGCTGCTGTAGGTTCTCTAAAACTTCAAAACAGAAAGTAAAAAATAATTGATAATTGATAATGACATGAAATCAAGATGTGGTGTACCTTTCCTTAAAATATACTTCAGCTTGAACTGTCTGTAAGTGATTTAAACTGTTTCTGCAAAACCCAAATGCTTCAATGTCATTCTATGTATTCAAACTGTTTTCCTAATCATCACCCTGTATAAAAGACTGAATTATTAGCTTGTTCATTGTTTATTGTGGACTTCAGTCTCCTGCATTTTCATTTTCTGTCTTCGTGTCGCTTAAGATATTGTTTTGTATCTTCGAAATGTGGAGATTGAGATTCAGAAAATGCTTAACTGAACAAATTAAAACTGTGTGGTTGTAGGGTGTCAAATGGAAGAGTACTGTACTCTTCGCTTGTTGGAAAGATGTGATTAAGAAACAACTCAGTATTGAAATGCTTGTTGTAGTAAGGACTATAATTACTGTAATTATATCATTCAGGATAAATGTATTGTCTGTTCAGAAATAATCACAGGTATTCCCACTGACTCTATGTTGTGATGTTTTAAAGGAAGAACAAAATATGTTTTGTAGCACTGGAATTTTTGAGTCATGTAATGATGGTTGTTCATTACATTTATGCTGTTATTGTTTTAAGACATAATGATTACTGTTAGTTTAGATATGCAACTGCACATTAGGATTCATAAAAACAAAGGACTTGGAGAGACATTGTGGTGCCTCCTTTTTATGTCTTGCAATGATCATTACTAGATGAAGTAACAATAATATGATGCCTGTTTTTGAAGAATTCATGTGGTGTTATTGTCTAAGCACAATCATTTATCTTGTTATGGGAGAACTGCAGAGATCAGACCTTTTTTTTAAAAGCAGTTTTATTTGGACCGGTTCCGAAACGTGAAGGACACAGATGTGTGAATGACAGAAAACCTTTAGAGAAAGCCACAGATGATTTATGTTTTCACCAAAGTTGAAGTCTTGGATTGTGAAATGATTTTGAAAGATTGTTACATGGTACACAATGCACTGCTGATAGTTTTACTGGTTTGTTTGTGTCTGCTGTATTGAGCTCTGTTTTTATCCAATGTTTTACTCAAGTGACCAGTTTAAATTTGTTAAAAACTGTTCTGTTCGGATGTGGACTGTTTTGTTTAGCTCCAGGAGGGCTCAAAGAAAAAAAGGGCTGAGCCCAGAATCATCTCATATATATATATATATAAAAAATTCTACTATTTTACTGTACACAAGTGACCAATAAATACTTTATACAACATTTAAGCATTTCTTTTATAATTTATTTAGTTTAGCAATTCATTTGTTGTGTTTCAACACGGTGTCTTATTAAATTACTTCTGTTTGGTGTTCAGTTCTCTGCCCTAAAGGCATTATCAGTTATTAGTTCATGTTTTTATTTTCATCATTCATTACACTGTAAATGATTTCTGTTGTTTTCACAGTATTATTGCTGTATTATCAGAGAAAGCTTACTGTAGAAACTATTTACAGGACAGTTGCTGTCAATTTATGCTATTCTTTGAAAAAAAAAAACAGAGTGGGAAAATACAGTAATCCTTATATTACTGTTAAATTGATGGCGGTAATAATTCAACAGACAAGGAATTTTATTTATTAATTATATATTTATTTATAAGGAATTTTATAATACATCGTTTCATAAGGTAACCCATATATTAAGGCATTTAGCATTCAGTTAAAATGTTTTATCTGGGTGTTTTTTAATTGCGTATATTTATGGTTGCCAGATTTTGACACAAAAACCACTTAATCTCATAGGTTATAGCCAACAATTTTGTGGGTGGGAGGTAGTTGTAGAGATGTATATGTCAAAAATATAGGCTAGGTAAATAGATAAAATCAATTCCCATTATATTTTTTTTATATTATTATTTTGCTTTCTATTAAACACACTAATTACATAAGAGAGGAATCGTATGGGATATACCTGGCAACCAATCATCTAAACCGTCAGCCTGCACTCATTTTCCAATTCATTTTCTGAGCCTTTGAGGATGAGCAAGACCAACAAGAACCAGTCAGGTGAGATATACAATTTTATTCAATATCTTAAAGATGTGTATTTCTAAAAGTTTCACCCCAAAGGGAAGATATTCGTTTTAACGTTACCACTAACGTCTACGTTAAATAATCGGTGGTGAGTTTGATAGTAGTCTGTAACACAAACATTCTAACGTTAACGTTAGCCCAATACTACTTATCACAAGGTTTGCTGTTAATGTTAGTTAATAATTTCAAGTTAAGGACAAAGTAATCGAAATGTTCTTGTTTCTGAACATTTGTGTGTAACTACACCGTGTGCGTGTGTCCTGTCGCGATCGAGGCGCGTACAACCACAGCATTTCAGTCATATTATACATTTATTACGTGAGTACAACCGATGTACTCACTTAAAGTGAATACACAGGCAGTGAAAGTCGCGACGGATTAATTCCCTCGTCTCGGTATAGTCCTTCTTCAGACCAGACGTTCACATGATTCTGCTCACTCGTTTTCATTAACTTCTTCAAGTGCATTAATATCTGAATACAGCCACTGCCAACGCACTGCGGATAATTTAGTTGTGTATTTGATATTGTTTGATATTCACGAGAATGGCTATTATAATCCCTGTATTTTTGTCACTTTGGGTGCTTCTCATTTCTTATTTGTGACAAATCAGGTTCTCCCTCGAAATCGGGTCTCTGTTAGGACCCCCAAGAGATCTCAAATTAATTGTAATATGTAAATAAATAAACAATAATAATTTAATAGATTAGCCATTTTTTTACAAGTAATAAATGAAATGCACAGGTTGAATAATTAATACTAGGATTCAAATATTTAATTTACTAAAATTATGTTAAGTTTTTTTTTGTTGCTATTTTTAAGTTGCATTTAAGTTGTTAGCTTGTAATTTGTTCAATTTGTTTTCTTTTCAAATTATTTATTTTGATTTTATATATTGGAATTATTTTGTAACCTTTTTATGTTTTAACTGATCCATGTTTCTCTTTGTCTTACAGGTAAAAATCCTTGGTGAAGTCACCAGATATGGATGGGTAAATACTGCATCTAAAGTAAAAATTGTTTGGAAATAAGATTAGAAATGCCTTTATCTTGCAAAGTGTGTAAGTACTCTGTAAAGTCTATTCCAGAATTAGTCAGACATGCTAAGGAACACAGGAATCTTGCAAAATAATAGATTCTCTTGTGGATTTTTCCAGTGTCCATGTAACTTCAAAACTGCCGTTGGCCTTCGTACACATATGTATCGTAACCATGCAGTGATTACACCAAGTGCTGAAAAAATCACACAGTGGTGTTAATATGACATGCCAGGTTATGGGATGTTCTTTCACTTCCACATCTGGGGATGCATTGTGAAACGAATATCTCTGTGTAGGTCTATGCAGTGTTGAATATGTTTTTCATTTCTTTCAGCGTGTATGTTGTTCGACATTGCAGCGTGCTGATGAGTTAATAAAGAGGTAAGTCATTTTCAAGTCTGTTTATCACATTGATGTCTGTCAAGCTGTAGTGCAACTTAATTTTTGTGTTTTGTTCTCTATAGGCAGCAAAAACCTGGGATCTGCATTGGCCCTGTCAAGTCTGGAGTGTGTTTTTCCGTTTAATGAATTAAATTGTAATAAAAGTTTTTAAATGGACTTCTGAGTGTTGTCATAATTTACGTGACATCTATTAATCAATAATATAACTGTGTGAAATTTTGCATACAAGCCTTTATATTTCATTATTTTTTAAGCATGTAACAGATTGTAGTTAGTTATATGTTGTGTATATATGCGTATATGTGAATATAAAAACTACTGTAATCAATTATACTGCATAGTAACTTTACAGTATTTTAAAATACAGTGCAAAAACATGAACTGTAATTAATTTTACAGTATAAATATACTGTAAGTTATTATACAGTGTGTTGTGAACTACTGTAGTCAGATTTACAGTAATCTTACCATGGAATAAAATACTGAAGCTTGCTGGCTATTTGTTGCCAGTAAGTTACTGTTGATTTTACGTAAAAATTTTTACAGTGTAGCCTTAAAGCTGAAGTGTGCATGTAACGTAATACTAAATATCTTCAAGTAAGCCATTAGTTGATTTTCCTGAGAAAAACACACATACACAGACACAAAAAAAACACTTTCCGCTGCTGCTGACTCAAACCAGTGGTGTGATTTAAGGGCGGCACTATCTCTTTGTCCATCCAATGAAAGATAAGAGTGTTCAGGAAACCTGTATGTAAACAGTCATTGTTTTGGCTGATGGTGCTAGAGGTGCAGAAATTACACGCTTAAGCTATAATATAACCTAAATACAAAGCCAGGCTTATAGTCAGTTTTACATGGCCTTGGTTAAAAAATTGCAGACATTCCACTATGTAGTGTGTATGTGTGTAATTTTTATCTTGAACAAAGGTCCAGAAGCAGCTCACCCTGCAGGCAGAGAACACAGAAATGTTACAGTCGAAACCAGAAATAATATGAATACTCTAAAAATACACGTGTGTCTTGTAAGTGGAAGAAGAGCACACTCAAAGTTCTCAGAACTGAAACTCTAAGCAAATAGACAATCAGTCTAATTTATCCCTAAGGTGGTTGGAACTTGATCTGAGGGTGTCTCAAGAGTGCAATCTCTGTCTCCCATAACAAGTAGTCTGTGCTCACTTTGTCTACCAACCATCAATGCCCGGGAGGGAACTTGGAGAAAGGACAATAGTGGAAACTTGTCACAGACACCATCATTTATCTCAGTTGTTTCCCTTACTAAAGAAAGCATATCACGTAAGGCTTACCTGTGGGAGACACTAAGCCCTCAATGAGTGCTGATGCAGGTGCTGGGACTCCGTAAGCTTTTACGGCCTGAGCGAGGAGTAACGGAAATAGCCTGAAGGCAGTAGGTGGTTTTCGGACGTAGCCCCTCTATCACAAGCTCCTTGGAGCAACTGTCTGTTTCATAAACATCCTATTTGGGAAAGATGGGACTGGTTAAGCATTCTGAATTTGAGGAGTTTATCATAATTATCATAATTTTAGGACATAGGCTGCCAGACAGTTATTTTAAAACATTTTGGAAAAACAATAGCCAAATGAAGTGCAAATTGCTCTTATGCATGTGCTATTTCTTTAAATCTATAATTTCACATTCATTTACTATACACATTGAACTTGTACATTTCTAAGTAAGGGTTTTCTGACCTCTTCTACATCATTGTGCATTAGGTATATTCTAAATGTCAGTTTCTGCAGTTTTGTCACTCGTATCCTAGAGCCATTTTGTCCTCGCAGAGGTGTCCTCGGAGGTTTGATCTGAACTGAAATGATCCGTCCTGTCATGGTCACCTTTATATGTGGTGGGCTAAAACTGGCTGTAATTTAGAGGAAGTTATTTGGTGAGAAGTTCCACAGGAAGACAAAAAAATATACATAAATTGTGCTCTTATGCCACCACAGTCACACTGTGTAATCTTTCTTCCTCTTTGATTGGCACATCTATTTAAAAATCAACCATATGCGGAAGGAAGATGATTTCAAATGTAGACAAATGTGCTGAATTATAAGCTTTTCTGAAGGACAATTATAATGAAAATGATACAGTATACTCACTTTCCCACTGAGGGTAAAACCTGTGGCTAAGGACCCATGATGAGAAGCCCTCAGAGGAGAAGGAACGGACCCTGGCATAGTACCATTCTCTGGGATCTGACATTGCCTGACTCAAGTCACACTCCAGCAACCGAATGCCTTGACAGTACTCAGAATTAGTCCACTCTTTATCTCCATATCTAAAACCAAGAGAAAAATCACCAATATGAAATGTTGCGGATTCATTTTGGGTGTTGCCGATATTGGCAAATTAATTTCTAAACATAATTTACATTCTATATGCACACTTACATTTTAGACTGAACAAAATATGTCAGGTTCTTGACAGCTTTTTGTGGATGTTTCCAGTGCAAGACATTTCTAAAGTCCAAAGAATGGAACTTTACTTCAAGGGGAGCCAAATCATCCTGCAGAGAGGGGCTGCCTTAAAGATAGCACAAATGACACTTTACATGGGAATACTGCACATGTGGATGTTCATTGCTTACATGCAGGCTGCCAATGGCCAAGTAAAGAACTTAAATTGAAGCTAAATAACTGTTTGTATCAAAGTGTATAATTTAACAGATAATATCAGAAATATTAACATGGTGCCATCATCGAATTTCAGTGCAAGAAACAAGCTATTAAACTTACAGTCTGCCCAATGGAGAAGGATAATTGCAAAAAAAAGTTCCAGGCTTTGACGTCCAGTCAGCGTATACATGTTAACAGATTAATGAGTCTGGTGGTTCCACTCCGAGCCCTTTTAAACTGTACCACTTCTCCCTTTTTTTTCAGGTGCACCTGCACATGTCTACACACGCCATGTATCATATATCTTCCAAATTTCCTTCTGTTTTTATACACAATTTAATTTAGTTTATTATATTCCCCCCTCATAAAACGCTTGCCAACGGTGGCGTCTATTGATGTTGCGTCATCCGGTAGGTTGTTGTTGTGTCCCTTCCTTTTCTTTTTCGGCTGTTGTGCTAATTATTTAGTGCAAAAAAACAAAACAAAAAAAACACCCAAGGCATATGTGCGACCCGTGTGTATTCGGACCGGATGAAGGCCGACAATTGAATAGGTTTAGCCTAAATTAATTTAGTTTAGTATATTCAAATTTTTTGTTATGTTTGTCAAAATGATTAAATTGGGATTTTTTATATTAATTAAGTTTCTTATTTTTAAACAAGCAGTTGTGTACATCATTATGCACAACACATATATGCATTGTGCATAATGATGTACACAACTGCTTGTTATATATAATTACAATATATAATGAAGAAAAAGCCTAGCAGTACTGACACTAGAATAGCTATTATTCATTGATTTCCCACAGCACTGGCAACACTTTTCTGCATGGTAACCACAAAATTCAAAAACACTGCAGAACCTCCTCTAAATGTCCAACATAAGATTAAACAGTAACATTTCTTTCCCTTTGCTGAATAACACTTTATCCCTAAATGTACTCTCCTAATGCAGCCCCTTGGAAAGCATGATCTACTGAAAAATTATAATAAATAAATAAATAAGAATATCAATTGTTAATAACATCTAGCATTAGATATTTAATCCCTTTGTGTCCTAAGTGATCAAATATATTTAATGGTGATCACACAACAATAATAGACTTTTAAAACTCTTGAATAAATGCTTTTCCCCCCGCACTTTGTTTTAAGTAGTTCCTCTGTAAGCATATCGACATCATGCAGAAGTCATATGAAGTCAGGGAATAACTCTCTCACAGTCACTAACCACACATTAACGCATGATGGAAACAAAAAGAATGGGTTTAACTTATGCTTGAGATGCACGTCTGTTATTTCAAATATAAATCAGACAGAGGTCTTCTTCATTCACAGGAAAGAAGCAGAGGTCTGAACAGGAAAGAGAAATGCATGCACTATAAATTATAATTAAATGTGATTTCCTCTTTAATGTGTGGTTTGAAATGCATCTACCTGCTTGTGTTACCCTGTAAGACTCTGACCTTTACCTTTGTTCCCCAACCTATTTTTTCACATTTTCACTTCACTTTTATTGTTCAAAAGGGCATTTACATATCTGATATGATGAACAATGTCACGTATTATCAGCTAAATGCCACGCTTTCTACCTGTTGTACCATTTTTGTCACAGTTGGTTTTTAATTTCCACTGAAATAAGAACGTATGTGATGACCCTAAGATCTTTAACAGGAAGAGTAACAGTTTGGCAGTGGAAAATGATATAAATTGGTATGTAATTCCATACATACCACTCACAACTTCTGTTTATCCCAATGTAGGTCAGTAGCGTGCCCTTGTGTAAAAGAAGTACATTTTAGCATATTTTTAGAAAGAGTTTATGGAAAGAGTATACTTTAAAAAAATCACATCTTTATGCAATTTCATAATTAACATCTGTTGTCTTTGAAATATCGTTAAAGCGTAGTGACAAAGATTTAATGTAATTTCTATTCTATTTCAATTTTAAACATTTGCCTTTTTTAAATTTTAAATATAACATAAAAAAAACATTACAGTTAAAATTATAATCAAGTACTTTACATGTGCTTTAGTATGTTCACCAAATCAAAAGAACAACTTTTAAGCATGACAAGAGATTTAATAAAACAATCATTATAAAATTTGGAATTTGTGGTAACACAACAACAAGGTTCCAGTTGATAACTCTATTTAATGCATTAAATAATATAAACTAACAATGTACCATATAAGTTTATGTTAAGTAATGTAGTTATAATGTTAACAAATAAACCTTATTGTAAAATGTTAGCAAATGTACTTTAAATTCATAAATTTCAATTTGACAATATGGCACACTTTTAAGAAAAGTGTACTTAATTGTATTACAATGTCAAAAAAGTGTACTCCCTTGAAGTAAACTTAAGTAGTCTTTAATTTTATGAATAAAAGATTTGCATGTACAGTTTTTCAAAAACATTTTCACACGTGTGAAGAAATTATGAAAGTTTAATAACTGTTTATAATATTTGCATTTAACTAGTAACTGATCAACAGAACACAAATATAATAAAATAGTATACATCTTTCTTTATGATGCTACGTACATACAGCAAGACTAGGAAAACATTTGCCCTCCAATCTCAGGTGTCTTTCAGCTCTTTTGTGTGTCCACCATGTGCTCATTGACTGCATGGGAGTCTATAGGCCTCCAGATGGGAAGGGTCAAGTCTACTTTTGTAGGTCTATTAAAATACCTTTGACCCAGTTGCCATGGTTTCATTATCATTCCCTACAGCTGTTCAGAAAATACCTTCCCCACGCTGTTGTTCACGCCATTTCCCCCCATTTCCCCCCCTCGTTTGTGAGGACTGTGCACTCACGGTGAGCAGTTTTCCCTTCACGTCAATTCCCAGGAAGAACAAAGACAAGGTCCGCTCACCTTTAGTGAAAGAATCTAAAAAAGTAGATGATTTGATCACTGCCTGTGAGTGACTGCATTCTGAGGAAGTACAGAAATGATCACACAGCAAAGAAAAAAAAAGTTTGATTTATTTCTTCAGGAGATAAATAGAAAGAGCTCAATCCATTTCTTTCTGATTGGAGTTTGTTTTGGTCACCAGATGCTTTCAGTGTCATGTGTTCTGTGACTTCCCAAATCAATTCAGAATTGCAAGTTCACAGGACCAACAAATAATGAAATGGCTCAAATTAAAGCAAACTGGTTAATATTTGATTATATACTTCCAAAATGTACTACAAACCCATTTCCAAATAAGTTGGGACACTGTACAAATTGTGAATAAAAACAGAATGCTATGATGTGGAAGTTTCAATTTTCAATATTTTAGTCAGAATACAACAGATGACATATTAAATGTTTAAACAAAGTGAATCATTAACGAAAAATTAAGTTTCATGGCATCAACACATCTCAAAATAAGTTGAGACAAGGCCATGTTTACCACTGTGTGGCATCCCCTCTTCTTTTTATAATAGTCTGCAAACATCTGGGGACTGAGGAGACAAGTTGCTCAAGTTTAGGAATAGGAATGTTGTCTCATTCTTGTCTAATACAGACTTCTAGCTGCTCAACTGTCTTAGGTCTTTGTCGCATCTTCCTCTTTATGATGCGCCAAATGTTTTCTATGGGTGAAAGATCTGGACTGTAGGCTGGCCATTTCAGTACCCGGATCCTTCTTCTACGCAGACATGATGTTGTAATTGCCATGTTGGAAAATGCAAGGTCTTCCCTGAAAGAGACGACGTCTGGATGGGAGCATATGTTGTTCTAAAACTTGGATATACCTTTCAGCATTGATGGTGCCTTTCCAGATGTGTAAGCTGCCCATGCCGCACGCACTCATGCAAGCCCATACCATCAGAGATGCAGGCTTCTGAACCGAGCGCTGATAACAACTTGGGTTGTCCTTGTCCTCTTTAGTCCGGATGACATGACGTCCCAGTTTTCTAAAAAGAACTTCAAATTTTGATTCGTCTGACCACAGAACAGTTTTTCACTTTGCCACAGTCCATTTTAAATGAGCCTTGGCCAAGAGAAAATGCCTGCGCTTCTGGATCATGTTTAGTTATGGCTTACTTTTTTTACCTATAGAGTTTAACTCTATTTTACCTATAGAGAAACTCCTTTCTGATATTGCTCCACTATTTTTCACCACAGCATTGGGGGAATTGGTGATCCTCTGCCTATCTTGACTTCTGAGAGACACTGTCACTCTGAGAGGCTCTTTTTATACCCAATCATGTTGCCAATTGATCTAATAAGTAGCAAATTGGTCCTCCAGCTGTTCCTTATATGTACATTTAACTTTTCCGGCCTCTTATTGCTACCTGTCCCAACTTTTTTGGAATGTGTAGCTCTCATGAAATCCAAAATGAGCCAATATTTGGCATGACATTTCAAAATGTCTCACTTTCAACATTTGATATGTTATCTATATTCAATTGTGAATAAAATATAAGTTTATGAAATTTAAAATTATTCCACTCCATTCCATTATTCCCTTTTTTTACTCAATTTTTACAGTGTCCCAAATATTTTGGAATCAGGTTTGTAATTTGGACCAATTTGATATTAATATGTACCTTTTTGAGAGTGAAAGCACATCTCTTTATTTGTATTCATTTATCAACCATCACGTGAGGGATCATTTACGTAGGAACAATGAGTAGAAACTATTTTCCAATATTTTTTGTCATTTATACTGTGCGGTATATTTGTATCTTTGCATAAAATCCTTACTTTTTAAAAGGCATTTTCTATTACCACCATTAATGTTGAATGTGCAGAAAATCAAATAGCTTTAGTTGGTTGTACTTGACATTTAAAGTTTTTTTTTTTTTTTTTTGCTCGAACTTCCTTGTTCTTTGCCCTTTCTCGCTGGATGACAGACAGAGGTGTAAAAATACTGACAAACTGAATGCAAAGTAAAAGAATGCACATTGTATCAAAATGATCTAGCCAAAACGTACTTGAATGCAAGTCTGGAATAGTGTTTGACCAGATATTAAACTAAAACCTGTTACCAGACATTTCATTTTAATTTCAGAAGCTGGTTTTGTATTAAAGATTTGAGATACAGACTGACTGTCGACTATGCTCCCATTTGAGTCAAGTTTGTCAATCTTCAACAAAGTCTGTATTTAAAATATACTTTATGTCAGATTGTGTTGTGATGAATGACCTGTTGTGTCCAGATTTACAGCTGAATTGATGTCATTGGCTGGAGAAGTTCAGCCTTGAGTGTAATTTGATTTGATTTTTACATTAGCAAAAGAGAAAGACTCTAGTCATGATGACCAGCATAAAACATTTCCATTGTGATATGGAAATGTAACTCAGTAAGAATACAGGATTCAGTTTCACTAGAATTCAAGTAAGTACTTAAATCTCTTAAATAATACAAGGAAGTACAATTACAAAGTATTTACACCTCTGCTGTTCAGTCTTTGATGTAAAAACACCTACTTTTGTTTTAAGTTTGGAGAGAAATGTAAGATTTTTATTCAGCAAGGATGCATTCAATTGATCAAACAATTTTACAACAAATGTTTTAAGACTTAGAATATAGAATGATTTCTGAATGATCATGTGACACTGAATACTGGAGTAATTATATTGAAAATTCAGCTTCACCGTCATAGGAATAAATTACATTTTGAAATATATTGACATAGAAAATAGTTATTTAAAATTTTAATAATATTTCACAGTATCCTACTGATTTTACTGTATTTTTAATAAAAAATAAATAAATAAAAAATAATAAAATGCAGCATAAGAGACTGTTTTGAATCGTTTGACTGTTTCGTCAAATTTTCTCACCAGAACGAAATCTCTAAAGATCCTGTTACATGTCAGTTACATTAACAAATATATTCAAACAGTGCCAGCATTCTCATTTGGTTCCTGCATTAACATAATGTTTAAAATGACATAAGTTTATAAGAAAATAAACACCTCTACTCTATAGCCAATGGAGGGCAGTATAAGCAAAGAGCATCATCCTTGATGAGAGCATGCGGATTTTAAGTATGAACATACTGTTTCTTTTGTTCTTGTATCTTCAGTAACATTAAAAGGTTGTCTAAACAAATAAATTCTGGACGTAAAATTGCAGAGGGATCAAATAATGTGGTTTAGATGGAGCAGGCCCTGCAGGAGAGGTGAAAGCACAATGAGTTCTCTCACAACAACCCTTAAAGATTGATACAGTCAGCTGCTCTGGCTCAGTCACATGTTTACTGAGTGGTGTGTGGGTTTAATAAGGAAGTAAACAGATCTCTATAATGCAGAACAAGCTGTTGCTGGTATATTAGACTGCTAATAATGGTTCATCTTTTAAAGCCAATGGAAAGTGGTTGGCACTTTATCCAAATGTTAATTTTCAGAAAGTATGGACAGTCTCAAACTAAATTTTGTTTAATAATAAAATGAAAGAAGTTCATTTTAAAATTATTCATTATTATTACCCCTGCAACAAATATTTAAGTAAATTTATGTCAAGAAGAGGAAGAAACTCTTTTACTACATTTATTATCTTTCTGTCCTTATACTAAACAATTCTGGCTTAAATTTTCAGCATCTTTACTTCTTGTATTCTTTCGTCTATCTAACATTTCAGCAGTTAAGGTTTTCTTTCATTCTGTGGTTTCTGACAACAGGGAGCTAGAGGATGTCCTGGACTCTATTTGTATGATTGGAAAATCATGTTCACAAAGCACAATGCCTTAACTTGAAACCTAATTGTAAAATATTTACTTCTGATTTACTTTTGCTTTACTCATCACTTCAAAGAATCTCCTCTAATAGAAAAAAAACCTTAAAACATCTAATATTATAAATAAAAATAGTTGTAACTTTTATGATTGTATATTTATTTAATTGCCTTTTAATTGTTATTGTATCCTCACATGTGTTTTTGTTCTAATGTGTATCTGTTTCTTTCTGAAATTGCTAATAAAAAATATATATAAAAAAATATTCTTGTGTTGAATGAAACTTGCTGTTGTGAAGCAACAAGCAATATTCAGAGCAAGGCAATGCTCACTCCATTAGATATTTATGGAATAAACTTAAACAGCCTTTTTCTTATTACAATGATTCACATTAAGATGAAGAGAGCTAGAAAGAGCTTAGTGACCACAAAAAATGAATGAATGAATGACAATCAATCAATCAATCAATCAATCAATAAAAGATAAAATGGATATGACAGTTGTCTGTAACATTGCTTAGAACAATATTGTGGGAATGGAAACATTATTTAGAAATTTCACTCAAGTTCATCTTGTTTTCTATGTGGAAATTATATTATTATTATTTATACAGTCTATGGAATTCACCTATACAAAACAGAACACAACACAGCCCCCGGAAACAGCAGCCCTTCGTGCAGCACGATTGGTGAATTTTCAGAGTGACGTCATATACCCGCGCTTTGTTTGGAACGTCAGCCTGTTGTTGGCGGGATTCAGGCTTCGGGAAGAGACAGACAGCCACTGTTTTGAGATGTTAGTTTGTTATTAAATGACAGTTACATATAATAAATATATAGTTAAAGACACCTGATATTATTGTAACGTACGTATTTCATGTTAAATACACACGAGGACATTGGTGACAGAAAGCAAATCATGTTACTTAAATTATAAACTATGTTAGCTAGTTAACCTAGCATTATACAGGTTCAGGAATTATAGTTACTGTTTATGAGAGCTGTAACGTTACTGTGGTGTCTGTGTGTTTATTTATTGATCGTCAACTACTTTTGTCTTATTTTTATAATCGCTGTAGGTCTGTCAGTGCTTTTCTATGTGTCGGGTCTTAAAGATGTTAAAAGATCTCACAATGTCCAGTTTTAGTAAACGTATTGTTAAAACTCTGTGTCTAGAATTGCAATGCAGTTTCCAGGCAGAAGAAAGAAGCTGATCGGCAGCTATCAGAATGATCTGTATGATCACTGTCTTCAGTTCTATGGACAGCCTCCCCTGGAGAACATCTCTCTCGCTGAGTTTGAAACCTTCGCAGTGGAGAGGTTGAAATGTGAGTCATCTGCATGCTTCAGGTGTTTTTGAATTACATTTTTTTTATGTTTCAATAATGCATTTGTGTGTATAATTATGATGTGCATTTTTTTCAAGTGCTCAAGACTGTGGAAAACATTGGAGTAAGCTATGTGAAAAATTCCGATCAGTACATCAAGAAATTGGAAGCTGAATTTTCAAGTCTGAACTTCCCACTCAAGACAGAATTGGTGAGAACATGTTCTTCATATACACAGTTTTTTTTCTCATGCTGCACATTCACTACATTCATTTTGTTAATGAATCATTTTGTTGAATCATAGAAGAAAAAAATCTTCAAAACATGCAATTGTCTATAACGAAACAAACTATCCTATGTACGCAACACACATACACAACTTAAGAAACGAAGATGGATATTTCATTTTACTATATTTTGCTCATAAGTCTTAGAATATTTAAGATTTAGAGTTGTCTTTATGCTTTCAAACTCTTTAAATGAGTACACTCGCTTTATTTTATAACTCTTTTTCTTTTTTCCCCAAACAATCTTCTCTAATCACCCAGGGTGACCGGAAGGTTCAGGGAGGAATATCTGAATATGAGAAACGAAGAAAAGACCATATCTCCCATTTTATTCTACGCTTGGCGTATTGCCAGACGTAAGTGTTAGTCATGTGTAAATCAGGATGTACTGTTTGGTTTGGCCAATTATCTTTTTCTATATATGATTTTTTTTTTTGAGCTATGAATGTTCATTTATGTAACATTTATAATCTAAGTTGAAACTAAACCATTTGCAGAACTACATGCAGTCATATTCTTTTAAATATATATATTTAGGTTAATTTATTGGTAATTTTTGAAATGTAAGGTATAAATTAAACCATATACTTTTATTTCTTTTTAGGGAGGACCTGAGACGATGGTTTATCCAACAGGAAATGGATCTTTTCCGTTACCGATTTGGTGAACTTACTCCAAAGCACAAGACCGACTTTTTGCATAAAAATAATTTGAAGTACGAGACGGTGAGACTGCTTTACATATTAATTTAATTGTTGAAACCTCCCACAATTCACTTTTTTTTATTTTATCAGAAAAATCTGTGTATTGTTTTAGTTTACAAAAACTGAAAAAAATATTGATAAACTAACTCTGTCTATTTTCATAGTAGAACTATTTACAGACACAATATGGAATAGTGATTTCTCATCTGTAGGTGTTATTTTCTGTCCAAATCAGATTCAAAACTCTTGGCCAGCTTCCCAATTTTATCGCTGGCCAGTCACTTTGTCTAATGTTTTGTAACTAAAACATGGAAATTGTTTATTGCATGTGCTTGCTAAATCTTCATTTCACTTTTTATTTCTTATTTGAAAGATAAGATTATTTGAAAGACACGTCAGGGCCAGAGGAAGATCAGTGTGTTTTCATGTACAGTCCTGTAGGGGGCAGTTCTACATTAAAACATTGTTCATCTCTCAGTTCATGTCTTTCAGTTCCACTCTCTTAACAATCCTAATATGATTTCAGAACTATGCCTGAATGCTTATGTTTTCTAGCCATAAATAAATGCTAATGCCATTATGCTACTGCATAAAGGTTAAACAATATATTTTGTCATAACCTTTTTACATGATAATTTAAATCTGCTGTTTTTCTTCCAATGTACTCTCTGAATTGTGGTGATAAATGCCTTTGTCTTCGCCAAATATTGTCCTTGCTTTAGCTCTTCTACTTCAAACTAAATGTCAGCTGTGCAATTTTTTTCCCCTTTCATTTCACAGGTAAGTGCAGAGGAAAAGAAAAGCCTAAAAGACAAGCTCATCACCTCCAGTTATGGATTAAGTGGAATCACAGTGGAAGAATATGACTTCTACAAAGTAAGTTAATGGTAACATCTCCATTATAAAAATTATACAGAGTTCTGAAAAGCTATTTAATGCTGAGTCTTTGTAACTTAACTCTGTAACTTAGTATCTTGTAAAAATATAAGACGGCATGATAGAAAGGTTCATTTTAAATCATTACATTTATTTTAAAACAAGTTAAAGTTTATATTGCATATTCCATGGCTTATAAGTGCTTGTCTAAACTAGAATGAGGTTTTATTAGAATTTATTTATTGACCGTCTATGTCAATTTAAAATATAAAATATAAAATATGAAACCGTCTATGTCATTTAAAATAAGGATAAGCTGTAACACTTCGACATTATGAATGTACATTAGATTTAAAAATTACCAATAAAGTGTTTTCTGTGTCAAAGGTCCCATTTCAGGATGCCCTGGATTTAGTGCGCACAAGGAAAGTGTACTTGCTGGCTGGAAATGCATACATTCCCCACCACGAAATTGTCACGATTGTCCTTAATGACTTCCGAACAAGACTGTCCAAAGCACTTGCGGTAAGTAACAAAATTGGAGCCCCATCACACAACAATCGGTGTTCACCACTAGAGATTCATTTGTAAGTGGCGAGATGGATATTTTAAAAGAAGCCTGTGCTATGTTACTTTGAAAGAAGGCATTAATAGAAGGGATTTTACATTTGGTTTTGATTGAGAGTGGTTTCAGATTCACTCCGAGTTCAATGATACAAAACTACACATATTTACCTTGTATTCCTTCAATGAAACTCATAGGGTTTCTATTTTGAAGGGTTCATGGGGGTTATTGTAAGCTGCAGAAGCAGAGCTTGTAGCTAACAGTTAGAGTTGATGGGGGGCTGTGTTAAGGCGGTCTTGGAAGTCTAGAAAGGTAACGCAATCGAGAGGTTATAGCAGTCATGCGATTGCTTTTTTTTTCTAAGTGTAGAAGAGTGGGCGTAAGAGATGATAGTTTGAAGAGGCTTAACGTACAGTGCTTGATGGCACACACTGAGAAATCATGGGTCATTTCCACCTTCAGACGGAGATTAAAAGGCGACTAGACGATGGAGGAGGTCATAGGGAGGGTTGTTGGTCAGGAAATCAAAAGCAGCTTTTCTGTTAGCTCCTGCCAAGATTGCTGTAACCCACCATGGAGGCATCTTGGTTTTTTTCCCCAACCCTGCCAAATGGCAGCAAAATGTGCTTCTCTGCAATAGGCTATTATCCTTTGAAAGACTACACGTGTTTGTATTCCTACCATTGAGTTTCTCCCATTGCATCATGATTAGAATGCATGTTAATGTGATGTGTGTCAGGATATTTCCAGCAGACGGCACGTGAGGGCATTTCATGCTTGAGCTTTGCTGATTCCTTGTTGTCTTTTGTGCAGCAGCACAAGCACAAATACTAAAGTATACAGGACCAAACAGGTTCTAATCTTTTGAAAATAGTTAGGCACAATGTACTGGAAATGCTATATTGAAGAAATGTATTACAGTACATTTATATACACAGACTTATGGGGTCTGTAAGTGTTTTTTTTTTTTTTTAATTTATTTTTTTAAATAATTTGATTTAGCAAGAATGCATTGAGCTGATCAAAAGTAAACCATTTATAATGTTATAATATACTAAAATTAAACGCCGTACTTTTAAACTTTATATTCACCAATGGTTTTACACAACACTGATGATAACAAAAAGAAGAAATGCGTCTTGAGGATGTTCGCATATTAGCAAATCATCAAATTAGAATGATTTCTGAAGGAGCTTGTAACACTGTAAACTGGAGTAATGATTATGTAAATTCTGTTTTTATCACAGGAATAAATTGCATTTAATTGGTCAGTAAAGGAAACTTCTTTCAAAAACATTAAAAAAATCTTACTAACCACACACATTTATTAATAATATTTTCTTTGTGTAGATAAAGCAGTTTAAAAGATCTACAGTGATCTGTTTTTCATCAAGGTTTTTGTAAGAATGAGTTCATCTGTTATTTTATTATAGGTTACGTATAAAATAACACTCTAAATATAAAGTGCAGTTTAAATATATCATTCATCTGCAGAACGGTGTGGTGGCTGTTAAGGTAATAGCTGCCTGTTTGTCATCTTCCCTCCATTAATATCTGAGATTCAAATGTGAATGTCTGATGGTAAACAATGTAGTAGTAGCAGCAGGTTTAATTTCTGCTATAACTGGAGAAATTAAAATGTGTGCAGGATATAGGGAACAATAATACATTTGGGCAGCTTTGTGAACTCCGATTACTTAACAACATTAGTCTGCCCAGCTTGGGTTTAATTGGGCATTTTAATTGAAACTGGGGAGCGGTTGTGTTCGGTTGATCGCTGGTAAGTGGAGAAAAGACAGGCTTTGTGCATTTAGTGCTGGCATGTAGTCTGAATACATTTCCTTGTGCTTCTGGGATTGAGCGTTCTTTGTGCTAGTTGAAGATGTTTTTTAGGAAATGTGTTTTGTGCCATACTGTTTCTGAGTTTTGTGTCGTACCTGAATCGTGGGCATGAAGATGTGTCATAGATGGATGATGCAAAATTAAGAAAGCCTCATCTCAGCATGGTAAATTATCTTTCAGCTTGGCAGATTTTTCTCTTTTCGTCATCTACATGCCATCTCGTCAAGGCCGGCCGTCATAGTGAGTCTGCCAGGCATTTGGACAGCTGGTGGGAGGGGTTTTATTTCAGCAGCATGTTCTCTGAGAAAAGTCATTCAAATTATTATTTGGTAAGTTCTTGTCCGACCGCAACGGAGAACAGACACTGCTAGTCAACGGTCTCGCTCGTGCCAGTATATTGAAGCTGGATAAGCCTGCAAAATAATACATCCTGGCTAATGAAAGCATATGCTGCCTGCCTATTGTTTTTCATTCAGGATGGCAATTCTGGAAGAAAATTTAAATGTCAATCTTCATATTCCCGTCAAATCCATAAATCAGGCTTGGAATGGGTCTTTTGTGATACTCCGAATCATTTCCAGTGAGATTGTCTAAAATCAACTGCTTGGTTTTAAATCCTTAGTTTAACTCTAAATGTTCATGTTAGTAGAGCTTCCACTGACCAGAAATTGGTTGAAACCAGCTTGTACTGCATTGCCATTGAAATTTATTTTGCACACCCATTTTAATGCTTTTAAAACATAAAAGCCCCCCCCCCCCCCCCCCCCCAGTGGTAATTTCCACTGATTTGTCACCGAGATCATGTTATTTAGCTGGCTAACATACTGATAAAAATCAGTTTAACATACTGATACTCATGACACATGATAGTCTTATAGCTAGTGCCATATTTTTTTTTTTTATAGAAGTACAGTGTTCAGCTGATGAAATGTTTTTCCAAAAAAAAAAAACCTTTCAGTATACAAAAACTCCATAAAACTGTTTTAAAAGGTATGAGTTGTGAAAATGACCTGGTCCAGGACCTTTATATAGTGCGTGCCATTGTAAACGATGTAAGACCATCCCTCACTGCCTAGTTTCATTTGTGTTCAATTCAGTATGGCGTTTCACCTGATTAAGGTCTATAAATAGATCTACAGATGATGATGGTCTTTTGCAATTTTAGTGCTCATACCCCATGTTTCATTGGCTGCCTGACAAAACTGCTGAAATTAGTTTCTTTGGAAAATTTCAAAGCTTCTCCTGGCAGGCAAGCTCAACTTGCAAATTATGATTTAAAAGCCTTGTGTCCTGTTCAGTTTTTAAAAGAGCGGTCACCAGCCAGCAGAATGTGGTGAAATACAAAGGTAGTTATTTAGAGTTAATTGTGTCCATGACGAACAAACAGAACATCTGACATGGGGATCCGTTCTTAATCAAAGCTGAGCCTGACATTTAAAGCTCTATTTCCATCAAAGTCGATGTAATTCCCTCTCGTTGTTCAAAAGTCATCATGAATGAAGCGGCTCACTCTGCAAATATTCAACACTTTTTGAAAATAAGACCTCTGGTATAATCAGACTGTCCATTGGTGGAAATTATTATTAGCCTGAGCCTTATAAAGCGTGTTAAAGACTTCACCATCTCACTAATTCTTTTTCTGTCATATTGGTAATGAGGGTTGGTTTAAAACTTCATTGTTCTTGACTTTCTCCCTGTTCCTAGGATTCTTTTTTATCTGCTTTTCAGGGCTCAATGATAGTTTTTTTTTGCTAGTCAGGTCATTATTTCGGGTTTTAAGAAGTTCAAATGATTTATTAGGTAATTTTTACAAAAATGAAAAAAGATGAAAAGAAATTAATATATAACCACACTTTTGCTGGACAACAATGGTATACTCTGATTTATCATTTTAAACCTATCCAGATGCTTCTAAGGTATTGTAAGTCTTTCAAGTATACCAGCCATATATAATATTATCATGGTGATATTTACATTAGCATAGTTTTCAACAACAATGTTCACTTCATCACAACAAACCAGATGTTTAAGTTTGTATCACATAAAAAGATACATACATGCTTAATAAATGTATGATGTAGTGACTTTTCAGTAGTGGCCCCGGCCCGGGCAAGTGTCCACTCCATCAACATCGTACTATAGCAGCTAGCCATTCATATTGCTAAGCTTTGCTTTAAAAATTGGTGCTGCTTGTACTCTAGAAAATGTGAAAATTTAATTGGTAAGTTATATATTTTTACTCTGGATGTTTTATAGATTTAATCACCAGCCAAGTTTGCTGACTTAATCATGTCAGTGTTTTTTTCTCTCATTTAGCAGAGCCAGTCCTACTTATGAATCTAAGAATATCATAAGTGTCCTCTCTGTGTAGTTTTAGATATTTGAAAGTTAGGTTAGATTTTGTGTTCGTTCGAGAGTTATCTCCATAATTAATTTGGCATAAAACAATACATATTTAATTAACTCTGTTTAAATACTTTAGAAAGGAAGTTCTAAAAAATACTTTCCCCAGGGATGATAATAGGATATTTTTTTTTTCTCATTCAGGCTCTCATGTAGGTTTCTATGTCTGCTGTAAACACTACCATTTTAAAAGTTTGAGGTCAGTAAGATTTGTTTAAAGAAAATATGTAATCGTTACCAAAAAAAAAGTTTCAAAATAAATGCTATTACATATACATTTAAATCTTACTGACTCAGTAATTTACTTGAATGGTACTGTAGTGTTTAAGGAAATAAATGAGATGTTTCATGATCTTATATTCTCATGGCACACCCCTTGATTGAATTTTGACTGCAATAGGCTTCAGCGAGTTTATTGTGCTGCTTTGTGTTTTTAAGCCTCAACATGCTTACGAGTGCCTTTATCATATCAGCCATAAATGCTAATAAATAATCCATCATCAGTTCAATCATAGATCCAAATAAACCTGATCATTTCACATTCACCTTTTCAGCCTGTTTTTTTTCTTTTGACTATCAACCAGAAATTACATTATATACTTATTTTAGCCGTAATTGCGGTGCATCTCTAATAATTGTATTTATTGTAACACAGTAATGTTATCCCTTCCATACCTGTGCTCTATTGAAGTAATAAGATTGTAAAAGGCCACCAAAGATATTCACTTTTAATTCTTTCCCCACTGAGTGATTTTAGGTTCTTCTGTTTAAATTTGTAAAGGTTTTTTTTTTTTATCACCAGGTTGTGAAATATTACCTTGTTGTTAGGCATCACACACTTTTTGAAAGTATAGCTTGATCTAATTGAGTGTCACCTAGGTAGAGTAGAAAAACACAAGCACTTCCACTCTGCCTGCCAACGAATTGAAGCTGTCAATCCAGAGCCCAATTTTATCCATTTAGCTATAGCTGGCATGACTGACTAGGGCTTGGAGGTGTCGATGGATGGATGGACACATGCTGAAGAACATGGCAATAGCAAACTCTCAGTCTTGCTGGGTCCTTCAGTAACTGAAAGGCCATCTTGAACAGTTGAAGGTTTACTTTCCCTTGTCCTCTTGGGTGATTAGCGAGCAAGCACAGCTGTTGTGTGTCCAGACGAAGGGCTGATGTATTTCTCACTTCATTATCAGATCAATGCGGAGGGACTCTGATAACAGCTTAAGTCAATAAAGCATGGGGATTGGCTCAGATATTTTTTTTTTTGGAAAGCGGTTATGCATCCATGAGTAATGACGATCTCTTTCACTCTGAATAGTCCAATATTAACTGTATCTTAATTAAGTCAAGTATTTGAATAAAATTTCCTCATGGAAATTAGTCAGTTGGCTTATAAATGAACTATATATTCAGCAATGTGCTTGTGCATTAAGCAGTAAATTATAACAGGGTTGTTAAGGGATGGATAAATGCACTTTAATGATTTTGAATCGAACCTTCAGTGCAAATCAGCATCTGTTGTACTGTGCACAAATATGTAATTATGCATGCTCAAAAGACATTGCTGGACTGCATAGAGTGCAAATGTAAAGTGAATGTTACCTGTCATTTTTTTAAGTACTGCGGTGAAAGCGGTTATTAAAAAATAAATATAATTTAATCATAAAATTACTTTTGTTTTGCATTAACAAGTGAAGTTAATCATAATATTACATGTTTATTTCTTGGTGATGCATATTTGATAGTAAAGCTTGAGTTGGGAAGCATACAAAGTGTACTTTTATTAATAACACTAAAGTGCAAAATCAAATTTTATATGGAAAATTCATGTACTTTACTCTTATTAAATGTACCATACTTTTTCTAAAGTATTATACTGAACTGCTCAACTTCAGTGCTCTTTACTTGTATATGTAATCAGTCGCAAAATGAACACGTTTGTGCTTTACAAGACACTTTGTGACTTTTCTTACTTTATACACATGAAAAGTGCAAAACTTTGACAACATTTGATTTCTTGATTTTAAATTTTATAATTGTGATTTTATAATAACAAAATATAAAGCAAACAAGTGGAAATTAATGACTAATAAGTAGGTCTGCACGATTAATCTAATTTCTAATCGCAGTTACAATTATGGATGCCACAATTATGTAATCGTTGAAATAAAGTGGAAATTAATCATTCAAAGACCACTTATATTATTCTGCGTGCCTAAGATGCGTTTTTTTTCTTTCTACATGTTATCATAAGGGTTTTTTCCATTATTTTAGTTTTAGTGTAAGATTATAAAACCATTCATATTTGTACTTTCTTATAGACCTAATTTAAAGAAGAAACCAATCCGATTGGCTTAATACTATAGAAAAGCACAACGTTTTTCAGTTAGTGTGTTTTCACCTTATTTATTTTCATATAATCATCATTCAATGTAAATTGTGATAATAGTAATTAATAATCACAGTTACAATTTCAAGGGAATAATCGACAATTATGTCATAATCGTGCAGCCCTACTAATAAGCCAATAAGTGCTCCTCTCCTCCCATATACTGGTTATAGTAGTAATGATGTCTTTATAAATTTTATTTTAAATAAGTGTTTGTTTACCGCAAACTAGACTATATTTTGGTCATCCCATTAAAATGACACTTAAATTGTATAATTTTAGAGCTTTAAAGTGCTGGAAATAGTTGTGAAATACTTGAAAGTCATTGAAAAGTGTTTGAATTTCTCCCTCAAAAGGTTGTACAAACCCTGAAATAAATAATGTAAAAACATTTGACTATTTCTGACAACACAATGTTTATAATTAGCGTTATTACTTCTGTTTTTTTGACATACGTCAACGCTGTTTGATCTGTTTATTTTCTGCTCAGAAATTCTGAGCATAATTGGAATTCTTAGATCCTCGCAGCAACCTTATTATTTATTCTGCAGTGAATTCAACCGCGTTTCACTGGATCTCACAGCGCTGTGCAGTAACTGGTTCCCGAGAGTTTCTCATATGCAGCGGAAATGGCAGGACTTATGAGTTGGGCTTACTAAATTTAGTTGCACCGGCAGAAGAAATGGTCGCAAAATGCAACCATTTTGTAGCAATCTAGTAGCAGGTTTAAATACCATGTGCCATTTCATGATGGTTTGTGCAGCATTTTCTTATATATATAAGAAAATGCTGCACAAACCATCATGAAATGGCACATGGTATTTAAACCTGCTACTAGATATATAAACACACACACACAGTACAGACCAAAAGTTTGGACACACCTTCTCATTCAAAGAGTTTTCTTTATTTTCATGACTGTGAAAATTGTAGAGTCACACTGAAGGCATCAAGGGCTATTTGACCAAGAAGGAGAGTGATGGGGTGCTGCGCCAGATGACCTGGTCTCCACAGTCACCGGACCTGAACCCAATCGAGATGGTTTAGGGGTGAGCTGGACCGCAGACAGAAGGCAAAAGGGCCAACAAGTGCTAAGCATCTCTCGGGGAACTCCTTCAAGACTATTGGAAGACCATTTCAGGTGACTACCTCTTGAAGCTCATCAAGAGAATGCCAAGAGTGTGCAAAGCAGTAATCAAAGCAAAAGGTGGCTACTTTGAAGAACCTAGAATATGACATATTTTCAGTTGTTTCACACTTTTTTGTTATGTATATAATTCCATATATAATTCCACATGTGTTGATTCATAGTTTTGATGCCTTCAGTGTGAATCTACAATTTTCATAGTCATGAAAATAAAGAAAACTCTTTGAATGAGAAGGTGTGTCCAAACTTTTGGTCTGTATATATATATATATATATATATATATATGTGTGTGTCAAAACAGTGCATCCTCTTAGAAAATCTATTCCCACTGCACTGCAGGTAAAAAGGTTAAAAAACGTTCTGTGTCCATCTGGTGTACTGGCCAAATAACATTAATGGAAACTAGAAAGGTTTTCATTGTAATGCAATGGCATCTAACTGGAGAGGCAGCATTTATATCAGTGAGACCTTATTCAACCAAACATCTTGAGGCAGTGAGGTGAGAATGTGTAGTTAAAAACACATCCGCTTCTATATTTTTAATTGTCTTTCAGTCTCATTCTATATGTTATACCCACAAGTTTACAGTCCAGTGTTCTCGTGCTGTTGATTTATGTATGTGTAATGCCAGGCTGGAGATCTCTCCCACTCTTTGCTGTACCAAATGTCCTGATGAATGCCAGAGGAGAGAGATGACCTCCTTGTGGGATCCAGATAACAAGATTGATTCGGGTTCTTTGTCGGCAAGTCTTGCCTGGGATGTAATGGTGTGAGCACTCCACACATTTAGCAAAGCTCCACTTGTAGTCTTGTCTTCAGTGTCTCCCCTCTTGCTTAAATGCAGAACAGGGAACGTTTTAAGTTGTTTCCTGTCTTTAGGGAAGATGAGAGCCAGAGGCATGTTTTGTACAAACAGTTCCAGAGTACAGAAGCAGTAATCATTTTATAAATATTTCTGGCATTGCACACAGGTTTCATGCCACGGATATTATGAGAAAAATATTGACGATTAACAAGATTTTTATTTATCTGATTTGATTTTATTCATTGTTTTGCCTGTAC
Source organism: Carassius carassius (assembly GCF_963082965.1). Taxonomy (NCBI): domain Eukaryota; kingdom Metazoa; phylum Chordata; class Actinopteri; order Cypriniformes; family Cyprinidae; genus Carassius; species Carassius carassius. Next base: position 15,148,118 of record NC_081784.1, read on the forward strand.
AGTAGCTGCAAATTATTTGTGAAATAGAGTAATTGAGAAAGCATGATGCATGGAAATTTGCAAAATAGTTTAGCAATGAAGGTAAAGATTCATAATGTGCAATTGGAAATGTCAAACAGGTGAATGTTCAGGAAGACACCAATATACAGAATAATGCGTTTTGAATTGAGAAAGGAGCTCTTTATTAGATGTTAATGATCTTGTGTGAATTATTGATTTTCTTACAGACTGGACTTACTTTTAATTTATTGCATGGATTTTATACTGCTAATTCCTCTATTTTAGCCTTGAGGATGTTAATGTGACACATTATGGATCGTTAAAGAACTGGAAAGTGGCAGCAAAAGTACAGCATTAGGTCTTTCTCTCTTTGTGGAGGTGAAATCTTTCCAAGAAAAAACCCTTCACACACTGTGCTCCTCTCAACACCACCCACTTGTGAAACGCGGTTGTCGCTTCAATTTTCCAATTTTCCTCTCACAAAAAGCTAGGGCTTCTGAAAGGCACTTGAATATAAATATTTTAGGCTTGTAATTATTTGAGGGGGAAGCATTGATGTTTAAATATTAAAGGCTTCATCTCTTAGTATGCTGTGACAGTATTTAAAGGGGCTCTCAAACTGTCCTATTGCACAAAGTCTCAGACGTCTGTTATAGCATCAGATTATAGCTCAAGTATGGACGGGTAATTGTATTTTCAGCTGTTTTATTAGCATCTTTATTTCTGGTTTGATATTAGATCTACATGCTTGACATTCTTCACACTTCAGTCGAACACTTTAGGATAAATTTGCAGATTTTTGATGATAAGACAGTCATGTAATTTAGTTTATTTCTTTTGCACTCATAGTGATGGATTCAGCCTAGGAGATAGCATTAAGAATTGTATATTGCATTTCTCTCTATTGTTTCAGAATAGCTCATATACATTTTATTATACATTAAATTAATGTTTACCAAAACTGATGTTGAATAAGTTTCGGTTGTCATGTTGCACCATTGCGCAAACTCTGAATTTGCAGATGAATGATTTTAATTTCCAAAAAGCAACCACCATGATAAATATTCTATTAATATTAGAATTATAGAAATATAAGAATTTTTTTACTATATAATGGGACCTTTTCTTATTTATTTTAAGTATATTTTATGTTAATAATAAGTACAAAGTCCGCTATTAATTCAATGATCCTCAGCATCTAATTTTTACTTGTACTGTGTGTGATGTGTGCATTTTGGCAGTAAAGGGCATAAAGCCATTCTTCTAGATGATTTAAGATTGATTGATTGATGATTAAGATAAAAAAATTTTTGCCTTTATGTGCCATATTTTTTGCCGTGGTGTTAAACACTACAATTACTTTTTGCAATTTTATAGACCCTCTATAAAACCCCCATTAAAAAACTACAACAGCTGCTGGAAACTTGGATATATGAGGTAACCTCATTTTAAAAATGTGATTTCAGGACCTGGAAATGTCCATGTGCATTTAACTTTTTTTTTTTTTTGAGCTATAAAATATTTTATCAGGTAAAAATCCTTAATACTTAAGTTATACCAGTACCCTGGGATTCGACTAACTTCACAAACATTCCTCACTCCCTGTTGTGACTTTTTCCCATTTTTCCTAGAAATTACTCATAAATCATCATGAATGTACTGCTTCTCTAACATTATATATATGAATACACTTTATATGAATGCTGGTTTTTCTTCTGCTGCCAGCAAGCACATTGATGCTTATGTCTGTTACACTCAACATCAGTATTACTCCAAATATATTTTTCTGCACTTTATTTTCTACTAAACTTGCATTGTCCTCATTGTCTGTTGCTCTTTGCAGTCATATCTGTATTGTACCCAGTGTTGGGAAGGTTACTTTGGAAATGTAATAGGTTACAGATTACAAGTTACCCTGTTTAAAATGTAATAGTAGTGTAACTTTTTCAATTACTTTATTAAAGTAATGTAACTAATTACTTTTGAGTACTTTTTGATTACTTTTCTAAATTTGTGAAAATTAAAGAATAATAAATAAAAGCATATACATCAACTCAAATACAGTTAGCTAATAAGCATGTGACGTATTCTGTGTAATAAACTCCTGAAACATTGGTGTTTTTTTTAAACTGCTGTCTCTTTGTATATGATGATAGTTTTCTCAAAATAAGTAAAATGCACATGAAGTGACACAGAGCAGTTCAAGAAATTATGTTTATGTGCTTGTGTACTCCTATATTGAGGCAGCAGAGGTTGAAAACACTGCGAGCTTCAGTAGGCCTATGTGTAGTAAATGAAACCATGTCTTTGCCATTAATTTACAGGAGGGGCGGACTGGGAAAAAAATTCAGACTGGAAAATTCAAACTCATACAAACAAATTCATGGACAAAGCTATTTTTTGTATGGACCTGACATAAAAAAGGTTTAAATCTTTAATTTGGGGACATGCTAAATAATTAAAAGTTCTCTCCTGAACTGCACCTTCACTTCCATTTTTCTCTTCAGTCTCTTTATTTTGCACTGTTATCCATCTCTCTCATGACTTTAATACTCAAGATTGAACAAAACTATACTTTACAATACAATACTACAATACTACAATATCTTTATAGAAAAATCCTAATACTGTACACGAGTCATGTTTTCCTTACAAAAATTGACCATGCTTTTTTTAGCCTATATACAATAACCTTTTTTTTTTGTTTTGTTTTTTGCAAATGGATTTGTATTTATTTTTAAATAACTCAATTTGTAAAATCATTTTAAATTTTTGGTTACCACAGTTAAACAATAGTAACTATTTTCTCTGGATTTATAGAAATATATTAAAACGTTAATTTTCGTAAGGGTTGTGTTGTTGTCTGTCCGTAGCTCCCCCTAAACCTATAAAAAAAATCTGATTGTTTTTCAGCTAAATTACTACTGTAACATTACAACTGATAATAATGATGTCCTTTATATAGTATTTTGAGTGATGACTGATGAGCAACGTGCTGCTGCTTGATTAATTAAATAAAAAAACAAAGACAAAAAAGCATCTTTACAGATGAAACTGACCTGAACCCCTGAACAGTATAGTTCTGCTTCTCTGCTCCAGCTGTGCGCTTCCACAGTCCACTCTCTCTCTCTCTCTCTCTCTCTCTCTCTCTCTCTCTCTCTCTCTCTCTCTCTCGCATTGATTACTCTGATCCAAACCGTTTGGCGGAGGCGCGGAGAGCGCGCGAGTCATGACTAACACTTCATGACTTATTAGAGATTTAATTATCAAACGGCGGATTCGCAAATGATCGCTTTAGTACATTCGGCAGGCAATTATACAATAATGATATTAAAATAGCGGGCAAAATCGGCTGCCAGGCCACCGGGAATTGTCCCGGTTCTCCCGGTGTCCAGTCCGCAGAAAATCCACAGATAAAATTAGATTTCCTGCTAATAAAACAGGAAATCCACAGACACGCAGAACGTGCAGGAGTCATATATTGCATTTTTGGGGCTTAATATTCACTGACACTAGTCCATGTCATGTTTTGATTCAAGTGTACTGACCTACTTTTGATTTAGTCATCCAAAATGTGGCATATTCCGTCCGCGTTAGGCATTCCGTTTTTATGACTGGATTCTACGAACCAGACTGTGTTTCCGCTTCCCGGAAATTATTAGGGCGGTATGTCTCAGAATAGTCAGTGCAATTTGGGAAAGAAATCAGTTAAATCTGTATGTGGATGTGTGTAAATATTCAAATGTAATCCCCTTTGTAATCGTTAAAAATTTCATAAGTAACTGTAATTTAATTACTCATTTTTTCTTAGTAACTGTAACTAATTACAGTTACATTAATTTTGTAATTAAATTACGTAACGCCGTTACATGTAACTAGTTACTCCCCAACACTGATTGTACCAATGACTATAGAATACCCAAGACATGTCACTCGTATAGTTTTGAATGGGGAAATATGACACGCTCAATATGGCTGTTCAATCACAGGATGCCCCGCCTTCTGAATGAAAGAGCCAATAGCTAATCTGTAAAGGCGTCTTGTCACTGCAGCTGCCGTTAGAAGCATCCCGGTTGCTCTAGAAACAGCGTTCTTAGACGTGCTCTTAGGACTGTGCATGCACACTTGCTGATCTGGCCTGAGAAATAAGCTTTTTATAACGCTATTTGAGCAAAAGTAACAACATTTATGACAAAGCTGTTTTCAGATTTCTTTGGTGATTTTCAAATATGAAATTTAATCCTAACTTGGAGAATTTGATGTTTCCCCATTCAAAGAGATAGGAGCTGCACTTGGATGCTCGAGAGGCATTTCAAAGATGGCCACTGAGTGACATGACTTGTCTTAAAGAGACTTCCATATCTTAGTTCTTATTTAAGTTTTTTCTAGTGTTTATTTACATTTTAGTAGTTTATTTAATGTAGTTTAATCCGTGTTGTTTTGTCCAGTCTTGCAGTCTGGTGTTGTTTTATATGAACTGCGGTCCTGAAAGAAAGTTGTTTCGATTAGCTGTGAACACATTGTGTATGGTTGAAATGACAATGAAGCCACTCTGATTCTGAGTCTAAATCACGAACAGCTGAAAACGTCATGGGGCCTTTGAATATTGTTATAGACAAATAAGAGGCTGAGAACCACTGCTCTGACTTCCAAGAATTCAGCCTGTCTGTTGTCTGCTTCTGTTTATTCATAAAGTGAACATGTCACATAGGCATCATGGGAAATGTAAAATTGACCTCCAGTGAGACGTAACCTTCGAGTTTGCTCAGTCTGTTCATCCCTCAAGTACCTCTCTTCGCACATTGAGTGAAGGCCACTAAACTGCACAGTAGAAGAAGAGTGGAATTGGATCACTGTTTGCTTTTCATATCACACTGAATACATTTAAGGACAGAAGATGATGATGCTAGATAAATGCATTAACTCGCCTCAGTACAAACTCTACAGTACATGGCAGTGTGTACAAAATACAGACCCAGCACATATTTTTTCGGTGACAAGTTTAGTAGAGTGAGATCAACATGAATTTAAAAAAGGGAAAATAAAATGTCCATATTAAGTAGGGATGGGCATTTTGGGAAATTTCTCATTTCGATCATCGATGGGTTTCAAAAACGATTAATCGATTAATCGGGGGTGGGGCTTCTGCAGGGGGGCGGGGCATGGCCATAATGTATATAATGAAAAAAAATCTGAAGATTGTTATGAAAATGAAAAAAAAAAAAAAAAATCTGACATGAAAATCTGTCTATGAAAACATGAACACATGAACATATGATTAGGACAGGTTAGATTATGATTATGATGAAGCAATGTTATTAATAAAGGAGTAAGAAATATCTGCCTGAGGTGAAGAGTATACCAATAAACGGAAGCTAATTCTATGACACATCCTATGATAAATCAGATAACTGAGATACATATCAGACGTAACATAAAAACTTGTATCAGCTCGCGCGCGCGAGCTCCCTCTGATGCGTTTTCATGACAGCGCGCTGAAAGATGGGCAAAGACAGATTTTACTATAGATTCCTATAAAGTTCTCATTATAAATGTATGGCAGATTTGTGCTATATTTTCATCTACGTTATTAAGTGTAATAGTTGTAATTAAGTTTTATTTTTAAGTTAAGTTTTATTTTCCATAAACCACCTGAGCGTTTTCGAAGCCATATGAATTGCATTATGCCCACAAATATGACGGAAAAAAAGCTCGGCTGTATTATTATAACATCAATAATAAAATAAAAACAATAATAATAGAAAAATAAAACATTTAAGAGCAATATCATTATCGGGCATTGCTTATATGAGCATGAAACGAATCGCTGATATGCAGCGATTTCAGCATAATTGTTCATGTTAATTAATCAGACGTAGACTAGCTCTTGCAACTTTATGCAGATGTGAACTTGACCGAAAGTGCGCTTTACAAACACGAAAGTACAATAAATTCACATTAGTTATTTTTTTATGTATTCTAATATTTAATTAATATTTTGTATTCAATTTGCACTTTCTGATCAACCAAAATATTATTTAACAGCATGGAAATCACTGATTATTGCTAAATAATTGAATAAGATTTAAAATATATTTAAGATAAAAACTATGACAAACAAATAATTTTGATTTTCGTCATCTCTACGATTATATTTAATGTAATTAGGCTACAAATATATCCAGTGCATTTTTATTTTATATAGACCATAAATTAACACACAAAGATACTTTTTTTGCTACTTTATTCAACTGCATTTTTTTTAACAAAACATTGTCTTCCAGTATAACTTTAGCAGCATATTTTGATTCAGCGGTGAAACGTAATTTTTAAAAGATAAAGAAAAAAGTTCACCAAGTTTAACCAAACAACTATTATAAGGTATAAAACAGAGACCAAATAGCCTAGATATTTTAACTATGGCTAAAACTCAAAACTAAAATAATAATTTTTTAAAAATGGATATTATATTTACCACGACCAGTGAAACATTCAAATGTCTATTCAAAAAGATAAGGCAGTCTACACGCTCGGATGAGAGCCGAGTGCGCAGCCTGTTCACATTTAGTGGAATAAATTTGCTCCGCTGGAACAGATGTTGCAGGAACAGCCAGGTACCACTGGACAAGTAAACATTCTCTGTCCTTGAAACTAATGGGCAGCAAATCTTTCACCACCATTTCAGCGAATAGCTTTGTCGTCTTCTCGGTTCTGCCTGCGTTGCATTTAGGTCTTACAGCAAGTGATTCAATGCTCGTCTGAGTTGCCGCTCTGTTATCGCCAGATATTTTATGTACACATTTTAGATGATAGCGCATTGTATTTGTTGTAGATTTGTGTGACAGCTTGGCGCTACACAGCTTACCCTGAACTGTATTTTCATCGTTCTTCTCAAAGGGAAGCCAGCCATCACTACGTGACTTTGAGGCCATGATTATCTGTCTTCTTACGTCTTTTGAGGCAATCAAGTGGGAAGGTAACCAATCAGAGATCAGGGCGCCGCCCAACGTGCTGCCATAACCAATCAAAAAAAAAAAATAATAATTTCGATCATCGTTTCCGTGATCGATCATCGCTGTCGCGGTCGAGTACTCGAGTACTCGGTCACTGTTGCACATCCCTAATATTAAGTAATATAAATAATATTACCAACATGTACTTGCTATTTAGGGTTTGATTTAGTTGCTTGTAATTACACAGATTTCTAATTCATGTAATGTAATTTACTGTTGCTACTAGAGTAAATAAATGTAACAAAGACATTAATATATAAAATTATATTGCTGAAAATAATAATAGTCCTCTTCGCTTGTCTCAGAATGCGTCTTTTGAAAATTCACACAAAGCGACTCTCACTCACATGAGCGAGCACTGATTTGCCTATGATTTTGGGCTTTGTCAGTGATCTCCATTAACTGTTGGCGAATGGAAAATCAGGGCTTAAATGACGTTGTATATGGGCGACATTACTGTTGTTACAGTTTTTACACAGTCTAAATAAGTCATTATACATGAAATAAATATAACTGTCTTTATATTTTAGAAAGCGGGTCTCCTGCAGTCGAACATCATGCAGTATTTTGGAGATCTTGCCTTTAAAAAGTTTTAAATCCCCTGCTTTCATTTTGTCTACCCAGGTCTGGCTGAAAGTCTTAGGTGATGGCTGCTGTGCATCATAGCACCAGTCATACACAATTTCATAGGTTTCATCGTGCCTTCATAAAAGAAAAATGACTTCTGATCTGAGTGTCCAGGTGTCTGGTTTCCTCACAAAAGTGTTGCCCAAGTGTCTTTTGTGTTAAAATGCTTTGGTTTCCTTTTTGTAAAGTCAGTCAGTAATCTGTGCGGACCAAAGGATAGTAAATGATCCTGCAACATGCATCAATTCACAGCGGTCAGCCGGCTGTATGGTCTGCCAAGTTTTAATGCCAACTCTGCAACTCTGCTGCTGTCCCTGAGCTCCAGTAATTTGCATCGAATGACATTTTGCTGTAACGCTAACAAGAGAAGCCGTTGTTTTCAATCAGTCAGCTCGTAAAAGGCTCTTGAAGTCAGCACAGGTATTCTGTGGAAAGTGCCTGAGATTATTGTGCTTACACAGCAAGTGTGATGCTGGTCACCAAGGTTAACACTGAACAGAGCTGATCCTCCCTATACGCAAAATGCACAAGCTCTGTAGGGTCCCCGAAACAGCAGGGGCCCCACTTGCTCTCAAAGATGATTTAATTTTAGTTTCATTTTGAAATTTGGCCAGCTGTTATGAAATGTCATAAATGATATATATATATCTTTTTTTTATGTGGTGTCTTGCTTGAGACTAAAAAAACAAGTTGAAAGCGCACTGAGCTGTAGAATGGACACTGTTTCTCAGCTTGCTTCAAGACGGAGTGAAACACGGACAAATGCGATTCATTCATTCGTTCATTACTACTCATACCCCCCACCCCCGCCAACATTTAAGTTTTTGTAAATAACATTTTTAGCAAAGGCAAATAAAAGCTGAGCTTTTTGTTTTTTTATGCACATAAAAGCTATGCTTGTTGTGGGAATGGTTTCATTTTTAACTAAATCTACAGTGCAACAATGCATAATTTATTTTGTTTGTTTAAAAAAAAAATCTTCTCGTGTTAGACATGCATCCTACATCTCTATATCTTTGTTGTTCAGATTCCCCTCAGTAGTTCCAGTTAATCTTGTCAGTTATTGCTGATTGCTTATCAAGATGCTGATGTCTCCACTAACAAAGGGGAGATGACTTTTGCACCCTTGTTCCAGACTATGCTAATCCAGCACTCAATATGGCCTATCTGGGGATTTATGAAAGCAACAGTGGGCTTTCTGATTTACGGCTTTACACAGATCCATCTTCAGGAACACGCAGAAAGGTCTGATCAATATGTTATCATCAAATCCAAACATTTAAAAGCTCGGAGCATGGTTGTTCAGGATTTAAGCAGCTTGCAGGTTGCACAAAGTAGCTGGCCATTCACATAAACGTTATTGTTGTTGCAGGCTCAGGGGTTTTGAGAGGTTTGTCTTCTCCAAGGACTTCTTTACCACATAAAGACATTTAGGACACGAAAATTAAGCCATTCTCTCATGTGCTGAACCATGTGATTCTTTCAGAAGTTTTGCTCCGAGTTTCTGCTCTCAGTAATGTTTTTTTATAAGCTGCTTATGAAATTGTATGAAATGGCAGTCATCCAAATGCTTCCCTTTAAACCCAAAGCAGAGTTTAATATGAGTACGAATTCTAATGAAAGTTGTGTGTGTGTGTGGGTACTGTATAACAATATAAATAAGTGTAAGTGTGTGTTTGTGAAATCTGCAAAACCTGCTCTGCTCACTATATCCGTATGTGCTGTACACTGCTGATCTTGTTAGATTGGTTTCTTGTGCTCATAATGCAGTGCAGTGACTGTACCTTTCCTCCACTAAAGATCACCAGATTCCTTTCGCATAGAGATGAACTAAGCTGTTGGCGCTTTTGCTAACAAGCAAAATCCAGAGTGCCTAGCTGCTCCTCTGAGAGTCCAACAAGCCTCTGTAGGACCACAATGACGCCAATTAGCCACTTCGTCTTCTCACCATTTGCATAGCCTCTAGCAGTGTGCGCAAGGGCTATCTAGGAGTTGAAGTCCCTGACAAGCAGGCCTCTGAATTATTTCTTGTATATTTCATCACAGTTGAATCACCATCTGGACCAGTCCGCTCATTAGCTTTTCCTGTCTGGACAATTTCACATGTTTTCCGTTGCCAGCTCTTTAGTCAGTGTGACATGTTCAGAGGGAAGGATTGTTTCAAAATAAAATAGCTGTTTTTATTTCTATTGGTGAACCACAATTGATTTTGAGGTTTTGATGCCAATGTTGATACAACATACTGTTTGAGATTCAAAGTCGAGATGCACAATAAAATTCCAGCACAAACTAATATTAGATAATTGTTAAACTAATATTGCTATTGAACACACTCTTTTATTAAGTATTTATACACTGCTGTTCAAAAAAGTTTAGACTTAGTAAAAAAAAATTGTTTATTCTCATCAAGACCCTATACCATTTATTTGATCAAAATATAGAAAAAACAGTAAAATGTTCAAATGTTTTATTTGAAAAAAAAAAAATGTCACAACGTGATGCTTCCTTGATGGATAAATGTATTAATTTAAATATTGAATTAAAACTGTTTTAGTATTTCTCTAGTAAATGTTAGATGCTTTTCAAAAAGATATTCAAGAAAAAAAAAACAGTAATTAAAAAAACTGAAAATACAATTTAAAATAAAACTAAAATGATTGTCTTAGTGTTAGGTGCATGATTATTAGACTTGAAGCGTTTAATACACAATCAGGGTTGTTTTTTACTTCCTACCTTGAAGGAGTGTGTGTTTTAGGTCTGTACAGACCTTGACATTGGGTAAATGTGCTGCAGTATGCATAATATAGACGTGTCTGCAGAGTCATTGGTTTGTTCTTTTCTGCTTATCTCTGTAGTGACTCCAGCTGAAGTAAATTAATTTTCATATCAGGCTTAAAGCTTCAAGTTGGCATGTTTGATCATTTTCTTTTCTGTCTTCACAGCCTGTCAGCTGATGATGTTGTATCCAAACATAAATGGAAAGTTAGCAGATATGCTCTGTTTCTGAATGAATGGACACACGGTACAGTATTTGCTCAGCTGTAGTATATGGATGTCCTTGCACTACTTGTTTCGACCTAATGGGGGAGTTGTCTTTCCAATTCTTCTTTATTTGTCTCAGCAAGCATTTTTTATTGCGACATCTGTTCCCTTGTAATGTGTTTTAAGCAACCAACTCGATAATCAGTTAAAATGGGAGCCTCACCAAACTTTCCATAGTGATTAATTAGTACACTTTGTGTTTCTGATTTGTTAGTCTAGTAACAGAAATTGAACAAATTAGGTTCTAGTTTTAAGGGCACTGACATGAATTTTATTCTTTGAAATGTCCCGATTTCCTTAAAAGAAGACAGAGATGCTGCAAATATCTCTCTTTATAACAAATGACACTGGTTCGATCCAGACAGAAGGAAGCTAAGCATATGTTTAGCTGTGAACTAGTAAAATATTAGTGAATGTTACTGTGTCCTTTGGTACCAAGAATATGTTAGTCATTTACATTCCTTATGGCCAGGTCCTGCATGTTATTGTGTGCATGCAATTATTTTGGATATATTTTGTTTGCTTTAAATAAAAAAAAGCTAAATTGCATATTTGTTGATCCCTGTCTTGGTGAAGTCAGTGTAAACTGGCAAGACAAAAACATTTGTGTCAGAGTATTATTGTGCATTGGACTTTGTAGTGTGAATTAGTGGAGGCAGGTATTTGTATATGTCATCATTGCTGATGCAGATGTTTTTACAGGATATTCAGCGTGGGATCCATGAACAATCTCTTCGAGTTTAATTCAGTTGCTGTAGAGAAAAGTCTTTATGATGGTGTCGTGGTAATGTATTCCACAGTGCCATATGTTCGGGAACACTGTGAAAAGATGATGTATAGTTTAAATGAACTTTAAGATACACTCTTGGTTGCACTTCATATGTTAATAGCTGCATGTAAAAGCTTTAATGTACTTGCATGTCTTTACACATGGGATTGCTTGGAGTTGCAGTAGTGAAGAGATGAGTGTGACCTTGTGCAAATCACATCAGGCTCCAAGCTAGCGTCCTATCAGTGTGTTATATACCTGACAGGCTCAGCTGAAAGTGATTGTCATGCTCAGAAATGGACAAAAGTGACCTGGCTCAGGGCCACCGCCACCATGTTTCTCAGCAGGCCGGCCCTCTATGGCACTTTCCTGCTTCTCTGTTCTATTTCCGGCCAGTTATCTGGACCACCAACATGGCTGTTGTGGAGTAATGACTGTGCCTGGTTTTCTTTGAGCCACCTTGGCTGATGTGTGTTACTGTAATGGCTTCTCATGTCCATGGAGGACAGATAGGAGATATTACTGGAAGTGTCTCATTAAATGAGCATGAAATTGAAAGCTGCTTCCCATCTGACAGAGTTTGTGCTGAGCTTTTATCTCCGATGACATATGGTTTGGATTTCACTTTGATAATACAAAAGGATAAAATGATTCCTGAGTCTCTTTTATGGAGTTTGTATGTTTTCTCAATCTCATTTTCAGAAGTGTCATAATTGTGCAGAAAAAGACAAAAAACAAAGATAAACGAGTACTTTCCTGGATGTTTCATAATATTATTCGCAATGCATGAATGAATGTCATCATTGATAATTGATGCACTTGTTTTAATGAAACTGTGTTGTGGGGTTGGATGGTGGACGATCTAGTTTTAAAGGTTGTGTGTCAGTGGTCATTGGACTGTAAAGTTGGCTGCCTGCGCTGCAGTTTGTCAGCATCAAAAGGTTGATCATCCTCAGACCTCCTTATCTCTTCATCATTGTCTCTGTTTTGCTTCAGTCAACAAATATCCTGCAACTTTAGCGCCAGCATTGATTTATGATCTTGTGCTTAATATATTTAAAAACATTATTTACTGAAAAAAACACACAAACTGAGATTTGATTTGATACAATTTCAACTACTAAACACTCTTTTTCTTTTGTGTTTATCATTTGGTTTGTAAGTTATGTTATGTATTTTTTGGCCATCTAAAAGACTAAGAAGCTCATTGGGTACCTTTTATTCATTATACTGTTCGGATAAAATTCATAGTTCATTCTCCAGTTATTGACCTTTTGGATTTATCTTTACTGCACTGATGTAAAAATTGCTTTAACCTCTTACCCTTAACATATTTGTAATAATTTTTTCCCCTTCTAGATGACTGCACGATCCCTGCCAGTGGTACAGTCTGATGAACGACTCCAGCCTCTTTTGAGCCACCTCAGGTAATTGACACCATTGGAATGTGTATATCTCTTCCGACTTTAAAATATATTTTTTATTATTGCATTGTGATTATTACAGCAGCTTTGTGAAAGTCAGCTATTTCATTCGGACATATCCACATTGATCTTCACTCTTTTTGTTTCTTAAAAAAAAAATAGGAGAAAAACATTCAAACAATATTCCTTAGTAGTAGCTTGCAATTCTCTTGGCTACCTAAGGATAGGTCAGACGGTCAGCTCAAGGCCAGCTTTGACTCCGACTCCTTTCCTTTATCTCTTGCACTTGCTTTCATTCAGTCTCTTTCATTAATGCTCTCGGCACAGTCCCATTATGATGCACCAAGTGTCTTCCACGTGTGAACTTGGTCTTGCATTTTGGCTGCAGCCCAGCAGGGATACCAGTGTAGATTAAAGCTGGTCCTCTCAGTCACTGGCCATACCACTTGCACAGATGACCGTGTCCCTCCACTTGCTTGCAGTGAAGGGGAACAATGGCAGCATTCCCAACAGTCAATTCATTTGCTTTTTGATGGACTCTGAATGAGAGCATTTTAATTGGATGTGTTTTTAGTTGCTGCAGAGGATTGGATAGTAGACTCTTTTACTTTTTCTTAGCACTGGGCAAGCCAGATAAGAGAATGTGAAGGGGCCTGCGTGCAGCTGAACAGTGAGGGATGTAGAGGAATGGGAAAGCAGGGCCTGCAAATGGTTAATTTACATACATTTTTTTACATTTATTCATTTAGCAGACGCTTTTATCCAAAGCGACTTACAATTGCCACATATGTCAGAGGTCGCACGCCTCTGGAGCAACTAGGGGTTGAGTGTCTTGCTCAGGGACACATTGGTGTCTCACAGTGGATTTGAACCCGGGTCTCTCACGCCAAAGACGTGTGTCTTATCCTCTGCGTCAACACCACCCTAATTATTCATACCCTCACACATGGCCTGAGCAGATGTGGCACTGTTTTGTGGGACCAGAAGAAATCTGCTTCTTTAAACAGGTCCCATTTTTGTATGAGCTACTCCTGAAATTGTTTTGTTTTGGATGTTGTGTAGTATATGCCATCATCATGATCTCACCATGTCTGTTACTGTAACTAAAAAGCTGTTCTATTTTAATATGTTATAAGGTATTTTTGGGTAATGTGTCTATACTCCAGTCTACTGTCTCACATGATCCTCTGAAATTATTCTAATATGCTTATTAAAAGGATAATTTCTTATTATTACTTAGGGTGTACTCACACTAGGCACGGTTGCCATGAACCGGGCCCGAGTACGATTGTCCCCCCTCCCAACTCCCCCTCTGGCCTGCACTCACATAGGGTTTCAGCATTCGTGCCGGAGCACGCTTACGTCATTATGGTGCGATGGTTTCGGGATAAACAGGAAGAGCGGCGCTCTCTGAACACAATGGAGTCCATCGCTCTGTTTTCTTTGTGGATAATTTTGTGTCGTTTGGTCCATGGTGGTCCACAGCCCTCTCACAGCCTGTTGTTAAACAGATGTGTCGCCTTAGTGGCGCAAAAAATTTTCACGTAATCGTGCTGCTCGTATGAGGAGGTTTGCAAGGTACCAGCTGAGCTTTTGGAGCGTCGCAAAACCGTGACGCCACGCGTCCTGTTCCGTGCTCCAGCACGGTTAGCGCTCACACTGCATGCGAACCGCTCCCGAGTCCAACTGAACCATGCTCTGGCCCACCTATTCCAAGCGGGCCAGGGCCGGCCAATCGAGCCGCGCCCGGGCACGGTACGGAGCACTCACACTAGTCAAACGAACCGTGCTTTGGTGGTCAAACGCACTCGGGCACGGTTCAAACTGGCTAGTGTGAGTACACCCTTACTCTATCTTATTATAATTTTTTAAGTTTTTGCATGAATAGAAAGTTCCAAAGAACAGAAAAATTTCTAACAAGTATTTTGTGACCTTTTTTGTTTTTAATCAATTTAATTCATCCTTGCTGAATAAAAGTATAAAAATAATTTTGAGTGGTAGTTTAAGCATTCCAGTTAAAAAGAAAAAGAAAAAAGTAATCTTTCCATTTACATTTACAAAAATATATTTTGCAACATTCTTGCACAGTCTCTCTGTGTGTGTGTGTGTATGTATGTATGTATGTATGTATGTATGTATGTATGTATATATATATATATATATTTTTTTTTTCATCCTGTCAACATCATTCAAAATAAATATTTGTGTCCTGTTCCTACATTTGGTCCAAAATAGAGGGTTAATGTGTTAGGTATACCTAGGGCACCTTTGATCATCTTTGAGGAAAATTTGCAACAAATTATATAAAATTTGCTTCAGTGGGCTAAAACTTTTACTTGCCTAAAAACACTATTTCAGTCTCTAATATTGCCTCCAACTGAAATACTTTTTAAAAATGTGCCATTGCTAAGAAGCTATCAGGTCTGCATCTTGCAGAATCTGCATTGTTTAGAACTATGTGTTCCACTTGCAGTATTTTGTTCCTCCACCAGAACACAGAAATGCATTTGAATAAGATGCCTATTAGTCTGTGTTCTACACTGACCTTGTGATTTCTTCTTCACTGAGATTGGCTCTTATAATTTGTTCCCTTATTCTTTTGTTGTAGCCATGCCTATGTGGGTCAGGACTACAGCATTCAGAAGAACATTGGAAAAATTTCTCTTGAGCAGATTGATGCAGTAAGTAACAACTATAGTTCTTGACAGAGTTGCATTAATTCTCTAAAATGCTATATACAGTGCTCTACACTAATATTGGCACTCTTTTTAAATATGAGCAAAGGCGGCTGTGAAAATTAGTCTGCATCGTTTATCCTTTTGATCTTTCATTAAAAAAATTGACAAAATTCGAACCTAATATTGAAGTAAAACAGTTGAAAGTGGGGTGGATTCCTACAGAATCTCTCCAGATTCTTTAGCTTTACAGCTCCATGTTGATGCTACGTCTCTTCAGTGGGGTACTTTTTAACCCTGTTTGTACTAAAGCCAAAGAGCTATTTTTTTTTCAGTTTCTTCTGACCAAAGAAACCAGTGCCATTAGAAGTTCCAGCCATGTTTGACATCTGAATATGCCCCCCCCGAACAACATGTGGTAGGGGTGTAACGGTACCCAAAAGTCACGGTTCGGTTCATTTTCGGTACAGTAAGGGAAAGAAATTCAAACATTAAACTGCAGGTTGTTTACTAATATAAACTTTTTTTCAACAATTTGTTTACACTTTTTTTCATAAAATATATATAAAATAAAAGAATAAGAAATAAAATACTGCTGCAAAGTTCTCCACTTAATACAATACTCTCAGTCTCAAACCAATATCATATAATAAAATATAATGAAAAATATAAATAAATATGATTACAGTGAAGCATTACCAATCACAGCTTGTAGGCCTGCTCATATTTAAAAAATATATTTAACTTTTCCAAAGTGTAAAGTGCAGCATCAACAGTTTCAGTTTTTAGACCTGCTCAGATTTCGTTATTGCGTTGGACCGATCGGAATTAAGAGCAAAGGTCTGTTTAAATACCGACGGGAGCTGCGTTTGAATTACAATCGTTTTTTTCCTAGTGGTAGTGATGTTCACACTCGCGTGATGCCTTTTGGAAACCTTAGGCCGGTGACACACTGGCATATTGCACCTGTCAAACATAGTCTATTTTGCCGTCAATACTGTTGACGGTGTCCTTTATCAGTAGGCTTTATATTTATGCTCAACATGAAGTATAGATATTGTTGTCGTGAAGACAAGATCCTGGTCTGTCGGCGGCCTCCCTCTATGTCACCTACAAAAGGAGCAGCAGCGCGCCAGCGCCACGTCAGGCATGATTCTGGTGTGTAAAGACACAGAAAACGCGAAGCAGCTGTAACGCAACTGACACGCAGCAGAAACGCCACACTCACGCCACGCAGCCAGTGTGTCGCTGGCCTTAGAATCAGCTGCAGGGGGGATTTGCCCTGAACGCGGAGACTTCCGCCACTTAATATGTTCGTTTGGAAACACGAAAATGTACCTATGTTCCCGCACACAAAATATTGCATTCGGTCAGTCGGTACACACGTGCACCGTACCGAGAGCCCTGTACTGAAACGGTCCGGTACGAATACACGTACTGTTACACCCCTAACATGTGGTGATGTAGGGGCTTTTTTGGATTTCTGACCCCAAGTCTCAACTAATCTCTGCAGTTCTTTGCAGTGCTGTGCCTTAAGATGATATAGATGCATGTCATCTTCCAGGCAGATTTGTAACATATTTAGTTGATTGGAACCCCTTAATTATTGCCCTGATGGTGGAAATGGGGATTTTCAATGCTTTAGCTCTTTTCTTACAGCCACTTTCTATTTTGTGAAGCTCAACAATCTTGTTCAGCACATTAGAACTATATTTCTTGGTTATGCTCCTTGTGATAGATTAGTATAGGGCTGCAACTAATGATCATTTTGATAATCGATTAGTTGGCTGATTATTTTTCCGATTAATCGGATTAAAACCCCTGTTTCATTTATTTAAATTTTTCTCACAAAAGCACACTATTCCACATTCTGCCCACTGTGCCAACTGAATGCTATGAAAACCTACAGTGCTTAATAATTTATTAGAACACCTGTCATAAGACAAATATAAATATTTTAGGAATCTGTCGACGGAAACAAAGCCCAAAATGCAATGCATCAAGTGGGAGGAGTCAGTCAGCTGGAGGAAACTGAGAAATCAAATCCATTTAAAACAGGTGTGTGTGTGTGCACGTGAGTTGAGAGTTGTGTCCACTTAGTTTTTGTTTGCTGAACCAAGAGTAAGAAGTCTGAACTGCCTGGAGATAGTAGATGTTTAAAATGTGCAAAATATGAAAAAACAAAACTGGAGATGACTGTCTTAAGTACTCCTGTTAAAGACGAGATCGAAGAAAGCGCATCATGTTTGTTTCCTTTATTTTATAAAAGCACAATGTTTTGTTAATATTGCGAGTGCACACAAATAAAAGTAGACCCTGTGCAATTACGAATGATTACTCTTATGAGCAAAAATGATGGCGTATCCACTAGGGCTGTGCGATTAATCAAAATTGTCATAAAATTTCTAAATTGCTTTATAGCACGATTTTCCGCAGCCCCGACCTCCCGCATTATGCTTTCTGAACCAATCAGAATGCAGCGCGCCTAAATGGAGCACGAGAACAGTACAGACTGGGCATATGGCTATGTAACTCCAGGTTCACACACGGATTAGAGCGTTCACACTGCACGCGGTAAAAGATGCGAAAGATATGAACAATAAAGGTTAAAAATAGAGCATAGAGAGAGTTGTGAGTGCACATTATTTTAATGTGCTTTCGTGTTACAAAAATGCGCTCTCGCTGCTGTTTTTGCACCGCATATTCATACTATTTACGCACTGCAGACAGAGTACGTGTGAACCTGGTGCAACAAATATATTTCAACACCTGAGGCACTGCTTCAATGAGCTCTATGACCAATGCAAAGCAAAAAAAAAAAAAAACACCTGGACACGGAATTTTTATTTATTTTTA
Source organism: Carassius carassius (assembly GCF_963082965.1). NCBI lineage: Eukaryota > Metazoa > Chordata > Actinopteri > Cypriniformes > Cyprinidae > Carassius > Carassius carassius. Next base: position 15,166,524 of record NC_081784.1, read on the forward strand.
TTTTTTTTGTCATATGTCTAGACATTTTATCACACCTTTACTTACTGATTATTTTTACTTATGTCTGTTCTAGAGACATGTTACAACTTTGATAAAGCTCTAATTGGTTTTCTTTTGGAAATATGTTTCAAATTCATACTGAATGCATTTATGACTGTAAAGCATGTCTGTGTGTGTCAAAGTCATGTTTAAAATCGAAATCACAAAATTTGATCAAAGAATTGTGATGATTTGAGAATTTATCAAATGTAGGCTTTGATCAGCTCACTGTCTGCTGCTGACTGTTTGGTTGTTACTTTAAAAAAACTAAAACTTATATTTAATGAACAAAAAATGCTCCAAACATTTTTCTAAATTAACTTAATAAAAAAACTAAATGAAATACAATCACTTTGCTATTGCATACAAAACTGAACTATTTTAATAGCTGAAACAGTAGTATAAGCTGTTTAGGGAGAAAGGGGAAAAAAGACTGGCTTGGGCCGGTAATTCTTATAAGCTGTCGGACATTGGTCAGGCTAGGGTCTGAGTGTATCGCGCCTAATTTTGAGGGCCGTGCAGGGCTCTAAGCCTGATTATCCCACCACCAGGCAGATCAAGGGCTTCCTCCTGCAAATACCTTGCGACTTAAGTATATGCATGATTCTTTTTGGGACTTTTTGGGATTTTGTGTATTTATTGAACATTATCTGTAGACATACTGAAACCTAGCCTGGTAATTAAAAATAATCGTACACACACACAAAATAAACTTCCCATATGTTTAATGGACTGTTCCTCTCCCTTGTGCAGGAAACGTTTTTTTTTTTCCTAGAAGCCCCTTGAACATAGGATGGAACAGTGACGTCTGCAGATGTAGGGCTGTACACTGTGCATTTTACATATGAGTGCTCAGACCTGAGATATAGGCTATATATAAAAGCTGTTTCTAAAGCTTTTGCTGTGTGGATTATAAAAATAGGCTAATAAATATATTCAAATATCAGACAAAATTGCGTTGCAGCAAATCCTTTAAATTTTAAGGTATTCAGAACAGAGCAACATAAATATCTGAATATATAAGCAGCTATACAATTATAGGACAAAGTTTTACACATATGCCATTATAATTTGTGTTTTATTTTTTAAGTGTACCGAATTATAAAATAAAACGCAAATGTTAATTGGGCTGTTTTAGGCCTTTCCTTATTTTTATATTTTAGACATCCGTCTCCTCATTGTATGTGCCTTTAGAGAGAAATGCAAGAATTTCACAGTGAAAGAGTTTCTATTTTCGATTTGAATTATTTCATTTAAAGTAGTAATTTAACGCTTTCTATATATTTTAACATGCCTGTGAGGCACTTCCCTGAGTTTAGGTTCATCACTGTGAAGCGCTCCTGTTCAAGCCAGATATGGCAGAAAGCGTTTGTTTTCTTTATTTTACATTTAAAGTTTTTTTTGATATTGTGAGTGTACACAAACAAAATTAGACCTTGACAGTTTGGAATGGCGTATTACTCTTATAAGCAAAAATGACTGCCTATTTTAAGTTGTTTCCACTGTTGGAAAAAAAATGCAAGTGATAGCCCTGCCGCCTCCATGTCCTGCAGCTTCCACTCTCCGCACAAACGATTGGATATGCATCTAACAGCACACATTTATCAAGGTTAAATGTTTAAACTAACAACTATATTTTAGCTCAGGGCTGGTTGTTGGTCCAATTAAGTGGCTCATCAGCACATGCAAATTTTTGTCCTTCACTTTTTGCTTTTATTTGAACATTATTTGATGCATGGAAATCGCTTATAAAGCAAGCCATTTTCAATAATCAGTCTTCTCTTCTCTTCGCTTCCACCAGCTCTCGGGCAAGTCGTTTCCTCTGTGTATGAGGCATCTCCACAAGGCATTGAGAGAGAACCACCACCTGCGGCACGGTGGACGCATGCAGTATGGCCTCTTCCTCAAGGGCATTGGCCTTACTCTGGAACAGGCCCTGCAGTTCTGGAGGTCAGAGTTTGTCAAAGGGAAAGTCGATGCAGACAAGGTAACGCTTCAACTTTAGCTTGTAATCCTTCACTTTGTCCCGGTTTTCCACAGGTTTTTGTCCCCAGGCAGTTACTTAAGCAAATGTTTGTGTTTCTGGGAATTCTTTGATGTTCTACTTTTTTTGCTGATGCCATTCTCTTTCTTCATCCCTCAATAACTCTTGAGAGGGTCACCCAAATGAACGAGAGAAGATATTAGAAGGCCAAGTTATTTATTTTGATGCTGGAGATAATTTGCCAATCTTCCATCGTGTCCTTAATTACAATTCTAGAGGAGCACGTAAGATCTTATTTTTTGCGCATGGTACATTAAACAAGAAAATTACACTCCCCATCTTAGACCTATGTTTCCCTCCTCCATGCACTCCACAAATGAGTGCTTATTCCCAGCTGATGCTCAATCAAGGAGAAACAAATTAATTTCACATCCTTACCTGAGAATGACCGTCCTGTCGGGCATGCTTTTGAAATTATCGTCAGTCTCACGAGAGCTCAGAAATAACTTATTACATGCTGAATTTCTCTCTGCCTGCTCCAGCTGTTCTGGAACTCCCAGTTTTATGTTTTCTTGTTTCTTTTGGGATTGTAGCTGCTTGGTTTTTGACAGTTTTTTAGGGATGCACCAACATTACATTTTCAGGCTATAACAAATGATAACGTGACACAAAATAGCTGTTGATTAAAAGTTTACAATATGGACTTTGCATATTGGTGAACTGAGCAATTAAACTAACTGACTACCTAAAATTTATTTTCTTAATTATCAGTCAATCATTTATGGAGTCTCATCGGTCCTTGTGCTGTGTGGACATATGGTCTTAAAAAGTTATTAAAAAAGTCTTACATTTGATTTGCAGATGATTTAAACCATGACTTATCATATGATATTTTGGTGCTTTCTTATTTTAAAATACTAATTCTCATTTATTCTTCTCCACGAATAAGGAATATTTTTTCCTCTTGCTGTTGTAATTCTAACCATTGAGAATTTGTGTGTAAACGTTTCCTTCAGTTTTTTTCCCCTCATAAGCATTACAGGATTTATTAGACGGTATTTGTGTCAGAAGCTCAGATATCAAATATGCAATTGATTTACTTTAGTGCACAAGTGTATGACTGTCCAAGAAATTTAAAGTGACAGAGCGTTGCTAAGCGCTGGCATATTTTCTGTGTCAGTGGCAGAACTTCAAGGGAAATCTTCTGAAACTCTCTGTCTGCTTGGATGCTTTGGAAAGATGTAAAGTATTCATGACTGATACAGGACAGCATTTTGTTATTATGTAACCTATACAAATCCTACTACAAATCATTTATACTATTTGCATTTAATATTCAGTTAATTTTTGGACTGAGGCAACATGATTCAATTGTACCACCACAGTGAATGCAAACAAGTACCCTGAAATGGTTTTTGTCATGTTCTGATAAATGCATTATTCATGGGTAGATACACACATGGGTAGATACTCTAGCAATAACATGGTAGTTTTTGATTGGTCTACAATTGAGGTGAATATCAGCATCTTTGGGTCATATTCTACAGAGAAGTGCTTTTTCTAATTTGGAGGAAAAAGATGTCAGTTTCCTTTCGAAAAAGCAATGAAAAAGGATCAAGAGGACAGACAAGATGGGAAATGTTTTACCAAGCACCTCTACAAATCAAAGTGTAAAATAACCACGAATGGACTTTAACAATGTAGTGTAACATTTTAAAATGTTAAGATTGTTCATCAAATGATCTGACTTTTGGCATTTATAGTAAATTAAAGTGTTCATATCATCACCAAAAAAAAAACTTTAGAATATAGTCGTAGTAAGTTTGATCTTAACAAAAGTGCTGTTCCACTATTTTCAGCAGCCTTGATTCTCGAAGCATTTTTCCCATAGGAATTACAGGATGTTACAGAACTGTTTTGGGACAAATTGCTTGTAGCAATTCTCTGATTGTTAGAGATTTATTAATAGAATCATGGGTAATTGTTGTTTTTAACCAGGAATGAAGTAAAATAGTATAGACTGATGGCTTAAACCAAAAGCATATGCCATTGATAAACAACCCCAGAGAGCATGACAGGCCTATCTTTAAGTTATCGTTAAACATAAATTCCACTATGGAGTGATGAAAATGAATGTGGTTTTTAATTCCGGCACCCCACTATAGCACTGTATTACATATATACTGTGTAAATTCATTATACATGCTTTTTTATTTAATGCCCTCTACACACATTTTTTTGGTCTTATTCTAGTATGTGGATAAAATCAGGAGACACATGCCACCCTACATGTAAAGACCAGTGCCCCTGTGCAAAGCAATTACATTTTCTTGTGATATAATGCCAGGAGCTGTGTTTTCAAGCACTATCCCAGTTCTTGCTGCTTTACTTCCACACTTGCCTCCATAGCAGTAGCTTAAAATTGGGCCCTGAAACTTCTGTGCACTGTCGAGTGGAAAAATCTAATATTCATATCCTGTGTGCCCTGTTCTTTGTTTTTGTCCTTGCTCTTAACATGTTCCCTGAAGCAAAATTCAAGTACAGATATAGTGAGCATGGAAATGAATGAGTAAATTTGGATGGGCATGTCAAAGTAGTCTAACCCTGCAATGGAATGGCTTTCCATCCAAGGTGTTTATCTGCCTGTGGCCAAAGTTGGTGGGATAGGATCCAGCATTCCCGTGTCCCTACGTAGAAGCAGTTTGAAAAATGGATGATTGGAAGTAATTTGAATCTACATTAGGGCTTCACGATATTGGGGAAAAATGACATCGCGATATTTTATATTTCTGCCATATATATCGATATGAAATCTAATCTATTTTTTTTCTTACAAACAAAAAATGGGGTGAGCACACTTACATTGTCATTTTAAATGATTTAAACATCAGAGTAATATTTAAATTAGAGTAAATTATTTGTTTGTAACTTTAGGATATGGTTTGAATTGTTAACATATTAACTGACATGAACTTAGCACGAGCAATACTTTTGTTACTATATTAATCTTTGTTTATCTTAGTTTATAAAAACACAGCTGTTCATTGTTTGGTAATATTACTTCACAGTGCATTAATGTTAACAAATACTGTACAACTTTTGATTTAAACAATGAAGGCTATAGCCTAAATGTTGAAATTAACAATGCTGTGTAGAAGTGCAGTTTAGTAATAGTAAATGTTAAATAATGTAGTTAAATAGTTCAATAAATATAACATTATTGTAAAGTGTTACAGATTGTTTGTATAAACCAATTCAGACGTCTCATGAGTTCAGTGTTGGACAGGTCAGTTGTTTAAACCATTCATTAAATTGAATCGGTTCAAAGGAATCATTAGTTCGCGAATCAGACGTGTACGTTTTTTTTTTTTTTTTTGACATCATTGTTTCAATTGATTTTGATTTATATATGCGAGCGGGAGAGAGAGCAAGACAGCACTCGTGTTGTTTAAAGACGGTGAAGGTGAGCGTGCGCACGCGGCCGGGGTGCTCTCTCTCTCTCTCTCTCTCTTGCTCTCTCTCTCTCTCTCTCTCTCTCTCTCTCGCACGCGCTCTCTCTCTTTTTGAGATGCGCCCTGTTAAACTGACAGGACTTAAAAACACGCAAATGATAATGATCACGTTCGTCAAGGGCGGGGGAGCAGCTGGCCCATACAGTTAATGAATAACGGATCAACTATGACAGCCTACATCGCACATCCTGCGATGTGACTATCGTGGATTCGTACATCGCGATATCGATGCTTAAACGACACATCGTGCAGCCCTAATCTACATTATCTTTTACATTTACATTTATCTGTCAAGTTTGGGGTCAGGATTTAAAAACAAAACAAAAAAACGTTTATTCAGTGAGGATTCATTAAAAACACGTGAAGGTATTTACAGCATGTTTTTTTTTTTTTTTTTTATAAATGCTGTTCTTTTGGTACCATATTAGCTTATATGTTGATATTGTATATTTTTCATTATTTTGATATAAATTCACTTTTAGTAGAGTGTTTAGTAACACTGTTCAGTGTAATTTTTAGCAAATCCAAAAAAATAATATATATATATACATTTTTGTGATTTACATTGTCATTTTGTTATGCTTACATTTGAATTGTAGCATTTAAATGACTGATTTTATTTTTCAGTGTTTTATTTCTAATTTCTTTAAACAAATTGGTATAGAATTTTAATACCGTATTACCGTAATTACTATTACTGTAATGGTACAAATTGTCAAAAAATTTTTGGAACCGTTCATTTGTAAGTAAAAGCTTTCACAGTTTGCAGCCTCTGCTAAAAGTTGAAGTAGCTCTCCTAAGCACCAAATATTTGCCTTGCTGCACCAAACATGATCGAGTTTAAAGAGGTGCTTTTGCTTTGACTACTGTTAAGCCACTTTTACAGACTCAAAAGCAGTCAGAGGTTGTACATTTACAAATATTCCTTCTCTTAGCCGCCAACTATTCCTCTGGAAGAAGTCAGGAGGTGAAAAATAAATAAATAAATGAAAGAACACATCGAGACAAACACATTCTCCGGTGGTTACGCATCGCCACTCGCAAAAGTGCCCTATTTCCAGGGTGGCTGCGTCTCGCTCAGTCTGCCCTCTCAGGTGGAACTCAGTCCTCCCATTCACAGAGAACACATTCTTGCTTACAAACCAGCGGATGGTGGAGTCGGTGGGATGCAGGTCACAGCTCTGTGAGTGATATATGCAAGGTGTCAAGGAAATCAGATGACATACAGCCCCCATTAGGATTCCACTTTCACTGGAAAATACATTCATACCAACATCTCAGTCTGGACCACTTGTTTTAATTTAGTAGTGGGAATAATCTATGTTTTTTTTTTTTATGAAGGAGTTGTTTCGATGTTGTTTGGCCTTCACAGCTTTCTGTTCCTATCTGCTTTGGCATGCATGAAGACTTGCGGCCATTTAGCACCAAATGTTCAGATACGCTTCTAGTTAACAGTAGCCGTGTGTTATACATGCTTTTATGCTCCCAGAAAATTCAGCTTTTATTCTCCCAGAAAAAAAAGCATTCTGCTGTTTTGATAAAATCCAGTTATTTTTTTTGTCTTATTTTTATTATTATTATTATTTTGCTCCTTTGGTCCAAAATTATTAATTTGCAACAAGATTGCTCTTAGTATTGCTCTTTAGTTGTTGGTAAAGCAACAGCAATAAACATAATAAATAATGATGACTATAATTATAGTACAAGCAATTGCGTGTTCACCTGACAGCGTTCTGTATGCAGCACTGAAATGGTTTACATGCAAAATATTGTTACGAGTCATTGATTTTTGGATGAATAAATTACTGTTTACACAGAGGCTGATCCGTCTGATTGCTGCATGAAGCACGGGACCCTGACGGCACCTGATACATATGCGTGGCATGGCCTTTGTTTGGTGTCTCATTCATGCTGTGGGCCAGGAATGGCTGAGGGCAGGCCGTTATGGACATCCATGCTCCTTTCTGACTAAATAGTTGCAGTTAACTTTCATTTTGATTGAGTGAGCACAATGTGAGGTGCGCTGTAGTGATGCTCATTAGACTCCCACATATCGCTACGCTCTCCACTCTGAAGGACATTTCATAAGCATGAGAAATTCTACTCTTCAGCCATAAAAGAGAGTCAGGATGCTTAAATGTAACTTGTGTATATAAACTAGATTTTTAATATTTAAGGCCTCTTCACAGCAGCATAGATGTTCAGCACAAAAATCCGGGCAGATTTTCGTATGTTAATATTAATGTATGTTGTCTGTTAATATTAATGTATATTTAAAAAAAACTGCAGATTGACTGAATGAAATTCATTCTCTGACAGTAGGTGGCACTTAAAGAAAAACAAACCATTTGACTCATGAAGGGAAAGTCATACAGTATATACATGTTTTCAAAGAGACAATAAAAATGTTTTTATCAAACAACACCAAAGGTAAGAGTTCAGAGAGCCACATCTGGAATTTTCCTCCGCTAACTCGCTGTTATTTGGAAAAAATAGTCATAATTTTAGTGTGAATCTTATTGGTTGGCCAGCTGTATTCACAGTGCGATTGAAAAGATATTAGAACTAGAGCTCGTATTCTATTGTATTTTGTCATGCCCAGGTCACTTGTTGAATAGAACCCATTATAATCAGTGATGTTGTCTACACTGGATGCAGTAATCTGATGCCTCATTCTATTTATGACGTGCTGACACAAAGTTCAAATGATTTTCAATGGTCGCTTTGTCGCGTCCTGCTGCAGCACAGACATGGTGTCAGCATATTTCGTCAGTAAGGTAGCAGATTGAAAAGTATTTTTCTGCAGTCCAATAGACGGCAGTGCGGTGGTGGCTTGAGTCTGTTGAATGGTGAATTAATGCTACGTTGTCACCTAGTTGGAGAGACTCAATGCAAAGTAAATAAACAACAATGTCCTCGTCCTTTACTCTCATAATGAGCTTATCATATTAATTTGCTACATTAGTAGGGTGCAGAAAACATGGACCGAATAGCGGAATCCAGTCATAAAAACAGAATTTACTGTGTAACGCGGAATTTAATTGGATTTGTCTTATTTTTGATGAATAAATAAAAAGCAGGTCAGTGCATATGTATATTTATATTTTTCAGTAGCTTGCTTGCCTTACACAGTTACCTTGTTTAATTTCTTAATTCAAGTTATATATGTATTTTTTTTTGTTCTATTTGTGTTTACTGTTAAGTGCTCTGATGTCAGACTCACTTTGAATAATAAAGTTTATTGTTAAATACCCTGCCTCCACTACATAGGCAGATGTTTGTCACATCATAAGTGTTTGATCATCACATTTTGAGTTATTGCAAAAAATGTGTATATATATTCTGTATAATATATATATTCTGTACATGTAGGCTGTATACTGTATTCTATATACAGTACCAGTCAAAATATTTGGGCACCTGAATGGGAAGTGTGTCCAAACTTTTGACTATACTTTACTACAATATAGCCTACATGTAAAGAATATCAGCCAATATTGGTTGATTTTTGCTCCCTAATATCGGTATCGGCATCGGTTGTTTTTGTGGTTGTTTTTTGCTCCCTAATATCGATATCGGCATCGGCCCCCAAAAAGACCCATATCGGTCATGCTCTAATTAGAACCCCTCTCCTTACAAAAACTCTGGTGCATTAACAGCCTGGGAATATTTGTCTCCACCAGAACAGTTGAATTAACAGCTGTTTCAAATTTAAAATGTTCATTGGACCGAAATTTGTCTCTGAACATTCATCCTGGTGTGAACAGGCCTTTACAGTTGCAAAACTCGGGCTTTTGCAAAGTTGTAAGAGTTGAAGATGGTTAGCAGGGCATTGCTATGCAGTTTCTGTGGTATTTTAAGTATTAATTTGTATTTCTGTGGTTTTTTAGGTGTTCAGGTAGTTGCTAGGTGGTTGTTCACTGCCCCAAATTCCTGTGTTTATTGTTGTCTCTAGATATATTCTTGGGTCCAGTTGTCAGTGTGATTTCACAGTGGGTGGGTCTGCCTGTGTGATGCCACAGAAATAGAAGCTAAACTTGACACAATGTCCTGCTGTGGATGGTTAGGACAGAAACTCAGGTTTACATGGAAAAAATAATTCATCTTGTAGCTTTACCGCATTGATCTTGGTTAAGATAAATTATTAAGTGTCATTTTTGTTTTAATGCTTCCTGGTTAAATATGATTAAAAAACTGTTCCTCATTATATAAATTTATTTAATTGTAAATGAACCTTATTGAAATATTAATTCCCTCACTAATTAACAAGTATCAAGTAGGTTTGTATTTTTATTTTATGCAACAAACTTCAAAAAGGAAGGACAAAAGTGAGGAACTCCTAAAGATCCAGAGATTTTCTGCCTTCAGATTATAATTATAGACTTTAATCAATAACAGAAAACTTTTGCTGTGAATAATCCAGACATGAGTTGCTTTAAGGATGCCTAGCATTTAGAATAATTACATAGCAGGTCATCTTGAATTTTTCTCAAATCTTTTAAAGTGCGTCGTAACCACTTTTAGTCTTTACACAGTGCTGAATCAATTAACATTCGCATGGGGTGAATAATCTTCTTTTAATGAACATTAGCATACTAAATATTCCATGAAAAAACAGAGGTAATTACAATACGTTTGAGCATTTTGCCAGTAACCTTTAAGGCACATGAATCACTGTTTGCCTTGTTCACCCATGCTGAGGGGGGCTTGAAGGATGAATGCAGGGAGCAGGGCATCTCGCACCTCACTATTTCTATTTAATTGAACCATGATGCCTTTTTATTATTCTACACTAACAGCCTCAGCACAAGAAAGTACAGCTTGCAGATTTGCAGCATATGAAAATTATTCCTTTGCTATTTTCTATCCTGTAATCATTTGATTTTGTTGTTTTCAAGTTAAACCTGTTTATTGTAATCGGAAAACAAAAGAAATCCTGCAGCCAGAAGTATCATTTTGTCTAAGATTGAACTTGGCATTGGGATGTTTTGTCAAGGAATAATGGAAATCTTACCCAATCCTGTCTGTGTACTTTGTTCTCACATTCTTTTCCTCACCTCCGTCTCTTAATGTTTCCCTCAGGGACAGCGAGGAGTATAATTTATGGAAAAAATTTCATTCCCCTTCCTAGTGTCAAAAAGGTAACTGCTCTACCAGGAACTGAGATGGTGACAAAAGTGGCTGCGTTGTTTACCGGTCTGGCTGTCTGAAACAAACCCCCCCCCCCCCCCCCCACAGCAGCTGCCTGTTTAATTAGAGTACTGGGCCCCCAAGAGACCAGCAGCTCCTCCTGCACACTGTATGGAGAAAACCAGACCCTCTCAATAACTCAGGTCCCTAACTGTTCACGCTGTTTACTCAGCCAAGTCTGCACACGCCACAATAGCTTAACGGTGCTAATTGACATTGGAAAAAAAAGCCAGTGAATAACGGAGTAATATACAGGACAGGAACTGTGAAGAGATATCATTATGCATTTAGACAGTAGAGGTTATTGGTTTGGTTGTTATTCTATTCCATCACTATTATATATATATATATATATATATATATATATATATATATATATATATATATATATATATATATATATATATATATATACCGTATTTTTCAGGCTATAAGTCACACTTTTTTTCATAGTTTGGCTGGTCCTGCGACTTATAGTCAGGTGCGACTTATTTATCAAAATTAATTTGACATGAACCAAGAGAAATGAACTAAGAGAAATGAACCAAGAGAAAATATTACCGTCTACAGCCGCCAGAGGGCGCTCTAAGCTGCTCAGTTCTCCTTTAGTCTACACTGAGCAGCACAGAGCGCCCTCTCGCGGCTGTAGACGGTAATGTTTTCTCTTGGTTCTTGGTTCTAAATAAATGCGACTAATAGTCCAGTGCGACTTATGTTTTTTTTCTTCATCATGACGTATTTTTGGACTGATGCGACTTATACTCAGGTGCGACTTATAGTCCGAAAAATACAGTGTGTGTGTATATATATATATATATACAGTTCAGACCAAAAGTTTTAACACATCTTCTCATTCAAAGAGTTTTCTTTATTTTTATGACTATGAAAATTGTAGAGTCACACTGAAGGCATCAAGGGCTATTTGACCATGGGGTGCTGCGCCAGATGAGCTGGCCTCCACAGTCACCGGACCTGTACCCAATCAAGATGGTTTAGGGGTGAGCTGGACCACAGAGTGAAGGCAAAAGGGCCAACAAGTGCTAAGCATCTCTCGGGGAACTCCTTCAAGACTGTTGGAAGACCATTTCAGGTGACTACCTCTTGAAGCTCAACAAGAGAATGCCAAGAGTGTGCAAAGCAGTAATCAAAGCAAAAGGTGGCTTTTTTGAAGAACCTAGAATATGACATATTTTCAGTTGTTTCACACTTTTTTGTTATGTATATAATTCCATATATAATTCCACGTGTGTTAATTCATAGTTTTGATGCCTTCAGTGTGAATCTACAATTTTCATAGTCATGAAAATAAAGAAAACTCTTTGAATGAGAAGGTGTGTCCAAACTTTTGGTCTGTACTGTATATATATATATATATATATATATATATATATATTTATATATATATATATATATATATATATATATATTTATTATTGGTGGGAATAGATTAATTTTCTAGATTAATCTCACTGTAATCTTGGAATTAATCTAGATTAAAATGGCTCGTTTGAATTCTGACAAAGGCATTCAGAATATGTGTGCTACCCAAATAAAATAAAGACTAAAAGTAGACCAGGGGCTCATCTCCTGTTTCCAAAATGCATCACAAAGTGCTTGAGAAAGCAAACAACTTGACGCCTGTTTCACACATACTCAGGGCCCCATTCCACTGCACACGACATTCGGACACGATTGTCGCATTTCTCCCTCTAGCGGCAGTCGCGCAGAACTTTCAAAGTGGTTTGAAAGAAGTAAAAAAATTTGATCCGAAATTTCCGCATAGACATGTGATCGGAACTCCACGCAGCTCCCGCACTACTTTCCATTGGAAATGAATGACTTCCGGTCTGTCGCTTGTCGTTCGTCGAAGACAGTGGAAAGGCGGCTTCAGTCTGCAGTGCATATGCGTTTCGTATTTTTTTACGCACCCATGTTAACGGATTCCAGCGTTCACGCGGTTGCGGTCCGTCAGTGTGTTCCAGGAGCGTTGCATCTGCAGCAGTGCAGCAATCGTTCACGTACCGAGTAGCGGACTGCAAACGCATCCTGTGTGAAAGCACAATGAGTATGAGTCCGTGCTGCTTCTGCACCTCATACAAAACTCACATGGACTGCATACGCAATGCAGACGGGGAATATGTGAAACAGGCGTGCGTCTTGTCGAGGTTTCCATTGGGAAGCTTCTTAAAAATAATAATTCCCTGAAGCAAACCCGGCGGCTTCAGCTGCATCCATGTTAGCACGTCACTTTGATGTGGTAATTTCACATTTCATTTCACTTGTTGGCCCATACACACAGGTTTAAAGACTTGTTCTCGCCCCCTACAGATTCGGCAAGGCAAACATCTGCGCTAAAATATCAAGGTGAAAGTCATCATAGCTCGCGTAGTATAGACCCAGCTCTCAGTGTTTTTTTCAACATTGATAATAATAAGTATTGAATGCTAAATCTCATTAGATTGATTTCAATCTATAACAGGGTATTTGAAGATATAGTAAATTATTTTCAATTATAATACTATTTCAGACATGTTTCTGTCTGTCAACAGTATCAATCTATTGATTTAGATAGATTGATCATAGATGGATAGATAGATATATACTACATAGCTAGATATGTAGCTATAAAGAAACTGTATGTGAATAGATAAAGTGTGAAATGCTCTTAAAAACTCCCCATTTTATAGTATTTTTACATTTTTATGAATTAAAAATATATATATATAAAAAGTCAGACAAACAACAATTGTATCGGAGAGCAAAAAAATCCAGTTTTCTTTCATTGTCAAGTGTATCTTAGGTACAGCAACAGTATATCTATGGCACTTTATCCATTGTTGTCATTGAGATTCAAAGCTGGCCCACAGACAGGCGAAGAGCCATGCCCAACCTCTCTTTTCATCTGGGTTTGTGATTAATGCCTCGACCGAGACATCCATCCTTTGAACTCACATGTTGTCTTCCTGTTCCTTCTTTTTACAGAGCAATGTTAAGATATTTTTGTGGTTTTCACTCTGTTCCACACTCCATTCTTTAGGAATATAAAGCATTGCCTTTTGTCAGAGATATGAAAAGCTGATTGTATCACCCTGAGCAGTGAATTTGGACTTCAATAGGTTTATGTATATTTTTCACTGTTGCCATCCCTGACACGCTTTGCATTTTCACAGATTATCTCATATTAGCAAGTCAGTATCTTTTATCATTCTTGCCACTCTGACATCAATGGCATCAATTTAACATGGACTTTTACTGCAGTCACAAAGTACCGCTTTGCCGATGGTCATAAGAAGTTCCCTTATTGTCTGTGGCACGTACATCTGTGTGTTTGTTATAAAAGAGAGATTTCCTATGATGTTATCTGTATTCCCACAGGGTACAATATGAGTTCAGTGAGCTGTGTTTTAGCAGCTTTGCCAGACACCTACTCAACACTCTCCTGAGCTCTCCAATACAGTGGGTGGACTGTCACAGCTTAAATCGAGTTTTGCTAGCCTTTTGTCGCAATGTACTCAAACTCCTTTTGTTTGGCCAGTTCATTTTTAGGTGCCGGTCAGCTGTAGAAAAATGGCTGCAATAACTCAGTGCTTTTATTACTATATCCAGGACCTCTGTTTTTTTTTTTTTTTTTAAAGAAATCCTCAATGATGAAATATATAGGGAAAAAAATGTATTTTATTCAACCGAAAAACACAAAATGCAAAAAATGTAGGTGCATTTTGAAATAAACTTCATGAAATTAAATATATATTTTCATGTAAACACTGCAGAAGGTTTTGCCACAAACTCAACTGACAAGTAATTGCACAAAAATTATAAATAGTATAAATAAAAATAAACAAAACAAATATCCCTGTAAAGTGGAAGTGAAGCAGTCAGTCAAGGTTATTATTTAGTAAACTGATTTCCACTTTAATAAAAAAATATATATAATAAGCATGAATAATGTATGTGATACAGCATTAATAATATGTGAACAGCATATATGTACATGACTGTGTTTTTGAGAAAAAAAAAAAAAAAAGTTATGCATGGTTAGTGAAAAACTAAAAATGTTAAATCCCTTGAATAAGGCCATAAAACAAATACAGAACATTGGTTCCCGGGACTTTTGAGAACTGGAGCTTGTAGCCTAGAATTATTCTTCTAAATTATGTGAAAATCATCTTCTTTACTCACTTACAGAAAACAATATATTGATTAAAATTTTCTAAGACCCTTTTGGTTGGTAAAAGTCATAAGCGAGTAGGCATCAACTATCATGAATAACATTGTGATTTACATCTGAGAAGACAAAGGCCCGCATAATGAGCTGCATAATGAGCCTTTCAGTCAGCTGTGTCACTGAGAGGGAGGAGTTACAAGAAAGATTGTGAGGACAAAATAAATGTATGTAATTTTATGTTTGTAGTTTATTTAGGATATATTTAATTACCCCACAACATAATTTAATATTCACTTGCGAGTGCAGATAAACAGTTTATTAGGAACAATCAAACTTTCAAGGCTGAATCTTTTGCATCATTACTCCAGTCACACAATCCTTCAGAAATCCTTTTAACAATCTGATTTTCTACAGAAAAAAAAATGTATTGTTATTATTATTATTATTATTATTAATGTTGAAAAGAGCTGAGAATATTTTTCAGGTTTTTTGGGGGGGCTAAATTGAAAGAACAGCATGTTTTGTTACATTTTTTTTACATTTTAGTATTGTATATTGTTATTGAAACTTCATAATATTTCACTTGATTATACATTTAGTCAGGAATTATAGTTTGGAAAAAGTCTAACTAGTAAAACAAAGTTTTGTTGTTATTATGTCTGTATACAAAAAAAAGTAGACCCTTTACAGATTCGATTGATGTTTTGCTCTTATCTGTACAATCAAAACTGAAAGTGAAATTAAATTTTTTTTACTGGGTTATCAGGAGAAAATGCCTCATAACGCATATACGCGTTAATCGACTTCAGAGGGTTAATCAAAATCATGAAACGTATACATTTTCACATCAATTTATTAAAAGTTTAACAAAAATTACAAGTTTAGGGCCTTATTAAACTTTTAACTTTTTCTTACTATATTATTTATAATTTTTATTGTTGCCTAATTCTGTGTTTTAGCATGTCTAATTATTTGAATGCATAAACAACTTAATTTATTAATTGTTTATTAGTTTATTAATTTTTGTAGTAGTACAAGCAGTAGCCTGGCTATGTACATTCTACTGAAAAATAGTACTGGACTTTTATTTAGACGGGTAGCCGCGAATACCTTTACAGTTCTAGATAAGTGATATGATGCTAGTTTTACTCAAATCAAACGGTAAAATGCTCTTGAAGTGACTCTCAGAGCCATTTTGGAGATGTTGTCCGTGTGTTTCCGTCCTCATTTAGTGAGACGGCAGAAGCTTAAAATCACCATGAGCGTCACATGCGCTTCAGTGTGTGTGTAAACCGAGCGTCTGCGCAATTCATTAAAAGAGACACACAGAACATGCAGGATTCATATTTAAATCGACTTTTGCGGCTTTATATTTACAGTTATATATCGTGATTTGATTTAAGTGTAATTAACTACTTTTGATTGATTGACACATTCCGTGACATTCCTGTGTAAAACTGTGAATTCTGTTTTTATGACTGGATAAAGACTACACTGCGTAATTCTCCTGCTTATCATGAGTCCACTTGCCTGAACATAAAATATCTTACATACCACCACTGGTGAAAGGGCCAGTGTAATGCAAATATATTTGAATGGTCTGGGAGGATATCGTCACGTTCTCGTGAGACCAGTCAGATCCCTCGAGTCACATCAGATCTTGCGTTAGGTCACACACCTAATTTTACATACAGTATTGTTTATATATTTTGAAAGTTGAGGTTTAAAACTGTTTAAAAAAAAAGGTATTTAAATACATTGATACTTTTTTCTATGTACAGGGTCAGTAACTGTACAGTTTTAAATTTACAGTACAATAAAACATTTAGCTAAACCTTTTCTATTTATAATTTTTTATTCATAGTTTCTTGTTTTCACAGAGAAATCAAATGATAATTAGCAAGAAAATGCACGACAGAAGCATTTCAAATTCTCCTTCCTGGTGCATTCAGTGAACCACATTATGAAGCACTGTCATCACTTTCAAGTGTAATAATCTAGCAGTCAATTTCCAGAACACATCTGGAATGAGACGAGCCTGAATCCAGCAAGGAACAGGGCACGCCAGGAGCCTGTTTTATAATCTGCAGAAAATGACGACTGATTAACTAACAACATTTATTTTGGTACAGATTTACTTTGGAATGGATATGAAATGGCTCAGATGTGCATTTGCATACATTAAGGGAGAGGCTGTTGACATTAATACAGTAATTAGTTGCATTCTAATGAGCTGATGGTGCAGCCAACAGCAGCGAGTTGTCTGACAGCATTTACTGTAAGTGGGAGTCAGCAGCAGATTGCTGTGAGCCAGGGGACCCTATATGATGATTGTTTTGCCATATTACAAAATGTACTTACTTTGATCCATTGTGTGAACATTTAAAGTCAGTGTGAAATGAAAAATGACCCCATTTACTTTTATAATGCACATTCTTTATAACTTTCCTGCTTAGGCAATGTGGGCAGCTGGATAATGATTAATAGTCAAATAGCGGTAGCACTTTATTTTACAGTCCTGGTCCTCATGTACATACTATGTACTTATTATAGTAATTACAATAACTATGTAATAACTAGGTACTAACCCTGAACCTACCCCTAAACCTAACCCTACCCCATGTAGTTACCTTGTATTACCAGAACTTTCTTAGATAAATACACTGTAAGTACACTATAAGTACATGTTAGTACACGTACTGTAAAATAAAGTGCAACCCAAATAGCTATTCAGGCATTATTTATCATTCAGCCCTATTCCTGTATGTGCACTCTAAGAAAAAACATGTCAAAAATGGACCTTTAGGTATACAGCTGCTAGTCACTGGGGCAGAACCTTATGTACCTTATTTACTGTAAAGAGTTCATAAGGAAGTCGTGGCCTAGTGGTTAGAGAGTTTGACTCCTAACCCTAGGGTGGTGGGTTCGAATCTTGGGTGCTGGCAATACCACGACTTAGGTCCCCTTGAGCAAGGCATCGAACCCCCAACTGCTCCCCGGGCGCCGCAGCAGAAATGGCTGCCCACTGCTCTGGGTGTGTGTTCACTGCTCTGTGTGTGTGCACTTTGGATGGGTTAAATACAGAGCACGAATTCTGACAACCAACCATATTTGGCTGAATGTCATGTCACTTTTAGTTCCTTTAGGGTAGTACCTACTATGACTAGCTTTTGTACCCCTAAAGGTGTTTTTTTTTTTTTCTCTGACCACTTTTTACTACCCAAATACTGTTACTGTTCACACTCCTAGACCCTACCGCCATCGAATATCCTGTTTCACTCAAAAATATGTCACATTATTTAAGTAAAGTAGTTTTCAAACTGCCATTCGCATTGATTTTTAAAAGAACAAAATATATGAATAGGTCATTTTTTGTCTGACTTTGAGTGAATATGGGGAGAATTTCTGCTCCATAAAGGCAGATTAGATTTAAAGCTCACATTCAGAGCAGATCAAGCATGGCTTTGACTGTAGTGAGATTTAAATGTAAACCTGGATGGGATCTCAGTCAACCAGGACAGAATTCACAGGTTAAAAATGAATTTAAATTGGACAAAATGGATCACAAGAAGAGTGGAGTTGTGGAATAGTGATATGATATTAAAACTGAAGGGATTGCTTGAGTCTATAGACCCATCATGCCATTCATTTGTGATGTAAGTTGATTTTATGGCCTGTTTAATTGCAGCCTTGTAAATAGTCACCTTGTCAAGTTCACAGGTTTTATTACTATAGTAATGGCATCTGAGTGCTGCAGGTAATTATTACTTCCTCTCTCTCTCTCTCTCTCTCTCTCTCTCTCTCTCTCTCCCTCCCTCCCTCCCTCCCTCCCCCATTTGCTCTATTTTCTCTATCTCTCTCCCTCTCTTAGCTGAGACATAAACAGCTCAGGAGGCTAGGTTACCCTTTTGGATAGTTACCAGAGTGTACATGATTGGTATATTGAGTTCAGGCCTGAGATTGATTGCACTGACCCTCATCAAATGCAAACAGTGTAATGGTTTCCTAAGCATGCGCCATATTTCTCAAGGTAGACAGGGATGTACACAGCAGCTCTCGCACAGAAAAAGCTGCACAAAGCACAAATAAGACCCGGCAATACTCAAAGGAGATTTCACGTCACTTAATTTGTATGATAATAGCCACATGAGGCTAGGGATGTAAGAAAATATGAATACACGAGTATCGAGTATTTTGTTTGGCGATACTGTATCGATTCTCAAAAACGTAATGTCGATAA